>NC_091699.1:72108850-72417600 GCF_041296265.1 Equus caballus | reverse complement strand
ACTAGATTGTCAATTTACTTTTGATTTCCCCTTTATCTTGCACACCATACACCGGCACCCTAGCAAAATTGGATGGCAGGTCGTTTAGAAAGTTGAGGTCCTTACTGCTTCACTCATTCATTATGTTGAGGAAGACATGTTCTTGTCCAGATGAAGATTTCATTGGGTAATCCTTCTGTGATTCAAGGAGCAGTTTTATGTAATGTATCTAGGTCAAAACTTTTATCAGCCTAACAGAACCAGCAAAATACCATTCATTTTGATCTCCTCATGCAAAATAAGAACGAGAGAGAATATTTTTTGATATTTCCGTGTCATCCCTAATATACAATTTGTCATCACTGATTCATACACAAAGATCTTGGAACCACAATATTCAAGTAAGTGTTAGGTGGGTTTTTTCTGCCCCTTCTGAGTTTCCCTTCTCTTTTTCAATCTCTCTAGAGACCTGCTACCAGCACACTCTGCTGGCATTCATCACACATCTTGAGAAGGGAACACTTGATACAATCTCTTTCTTTGACCAATCTGAAGCATGTCATGAGACAGTGCTAAGAAAAGAAAAGGCACTTTAGGCATAAACGGTCTCATAATGGTGCTTCAACTCCTGCGCCAAGATGCTTGCAAGGTGGTCCTTTATCCCAGCAGTAATTGTCCCAGGGAGGCACTGTTTGGGAGAATAGGTCAGAAAGGAATGACCCCAGGAATAGCACAATTTCCACTACCAAGAGGGGCATTGGTACCAGATCTTATAAGTGCTGATAAAAATGCATCCCTTTTCAAATGACTTTACATTGTCTCTTAAACTTCAACAGAGCTATGGATTTATCAGCCACAAAAACATTTGTTTCTCTGCTTAAAGAGAATGTACAATGCTGATTATGAAGACCTGGTGTGGTGGGATATTTCAGGGATAGGTATCAAAGACAGAATCTTGCATATAAATAGATGTGTGTATAATATCTATATATAATATATGCCATACTATATCATATATACAAATGCATAATGCAGTATCGAAAATACGTGGCTTTCTGACTTCAAGCTCAGCTTATATTTTGTAATATTTTTCAACATTTGGGACTTTTGTTGGAAGCCTGTATCAAGAAAAGCAAACTTTCCCCATCGTCCTTATGAAAACATAGACAAAGCAAATTCCCACTTGTCTTCTGCTGAAAACTGTGTCTGTTTTCTAAATGACATTGGGATTGGCTTTTCCTTGCAAACTAGTCATCTACCACCTTTATTTCCAGTTCACCATTTGTATGATTTAGCTTCTACCTAAATGGAAAGAGAAAAAACACATGTGCCTAGGTTCCCCTGGCACTGGGACTGATGTACATAGCTGGCTCCAGAGGGTAACACTCAGGAAAGAACCAGACTTTGTGACCTTACAGTTGACTGACTTTCCCAAACAGGCTTTGTTTCCTGATGTATTTGTTTGCAGTCATTGGCCATCATTTTACATCAGATATCTCCATCATTAGAAAAGTCTCTTAATCAAGCTAACTCCCTGAACAAATAATGTGAATTCTAATAAACACCTAGAGTCAATTATTAATCCAGAGCAAATAAATGCTCCTTTGCATTCATAGAGCTTCTCAACAATAGATTCAAAAGCACTGCACTCTTGACACCTTTAAGTGAGGTGAGTACAACATCCCTGGATTATAATTTTAAATTTAAAACAAAGAAAAGGAGAGGGAAAATGGATACAAAGAAGACTGAATCATAAAAGTGAAAAGTGCAAATTTGAATGGTAACATAGTAGCTTTATCTAATGAATATATTTGCAATTCAACAAGAGTTGATAAAGAGAATTACGTAATAGAACCAAGAAAGAATGTTCTCAGATCTTCCCAATTAGATGACTAAGGTAAACCTATATACTTAATAGACTAACTCCTGATTGATAGTCACTGAAGGGTCATTAGAAATGTCACATGTTCTTTGTGCTACTAGAGAATCTCAAAACAAACAAAGTTTAGGGGTTAGACTTGATGACCTTTATGAAAACTTGTGATTCTGAAATTTGATGAGCAATATCTCAGAATTCCCTGGATTAATGAGAACCATTGCTCTTCATGGAAGTATCTATGCAAAATACAAAAGTCTAAAGCTTTGTTAGGCTTTAATTCAAGAACAAAAACACAAAACTGGTTGCGCCATTTTAAAAATACTTATCTTTGATATAAAAAGTATTCTGTAAAGAAAAAAGTAAATAAAAAGATTAATCAAGTATGTTCTCTCAATGAGCATGTCGTTTCGTAATAGGAAAAGGTAAATATAGATAAAAATTATATTTTAACAAGAATATGATAGGGTAGTTAGAAAGGTATGTATTCTTATGGGACTTCATAGGTAGAAGGAAGAAGAGAAAAAGAACATAGTTTGAAGAGAGAAATTTAGAAGAACATTATAAGAAACAAAGATGGAAAAACAAGATGTGCCTCCAGTGGAGAATATTGCAGGTGACCAATAGAAGAGAAGTTTGGAAAGGTAGGTTGTGGTCAAACCAGGGACACCCAAGAGATTCAGCATAAAGGTACTTTGCAGGTGTCTGAATGGGTAAGTGCTGTGATCTACGCACTGTGGAGTATAAATGGATAGTCGAATGAAGGATATGGTTGTCAAGGGGCAAGAATGTAGGCAGTCGGATTTTCATGGAGGCTAGTGCAACTGTATGGGCCAGACACAGGCCTAAGGCCAGGACATGGGTAGTAACCATGTGTGCAGGAGTTAAACTTGTATTCTGGGAATGTGAGCCAAGTGGATTCCAACAACTGACTAGACGTGCAGATGGAGAGAGCAAGAAGAGGCAAAGACAATTAGGTTTCAAGACTGTGAACTGCAGAACCAAAAATAAAACTAGAAAGGGCAGGATGGAGAGAAAGTTGGGACAAGCCATTGAAGTGAGGGACCATGGAAAATCAGGTTAGATTTTAGAGAACAAGCTAGAGATGTGGAATGCTGAGACATCTGAGCACAAGTGATAGTTGAAGCCGTGATGGAATGTTGTATTTTACTGCAACAAATACCTGCTTCCCCTCTCCAGAGGACATTATTCTTCCCTGTCCGTTACAATCAGGCTTGACCATGTGACTTGCCAATGAAAGTGAAAAGAGTGTTATCTGTCACTTCCATTAAAAAGTTTTAAAAGCTTCTGATTGATTCACAACCTTCACATTCCATCTTCCACAGAATTGGTAATGCCCAGCTAGTGACTGCTTCATTAACCTGGCCCTGGAGTTAAATTAACATGGAAAAAAGCCGACAGCTGATTTGTAGTGTGAGTGAGAAATAATTAGTTGTTATAAAGGCCACTAGGAGTTGCAAATTGTTTATTACTGCAGTATAATCTGGCCCAACCTGAAAGGCCATGGGAATGAATAAGATTGCCCAAAAAGGGAAAGTAAAGAAAGATCAGAGGATGACCTAGCATGAGACTTATTCCAACAATTCTGCATTGGTATTTCATAGGAAAAAAATGCCAAGTGAGTTACATTTGTCAAATTACTTTGAGCATAATTTCTTAATTTTTGTCATTACTCTTTTCTGTATAAAAAACTTGCATTAAAAAGAAAACTTGGGGGGGCCAGCCAAATGACGTAGTGTTTAAGTTCGTGCACTCTGCTTCAGCAGCCTGGGATTCACAGGTTCGGATCCTGGGCACAGATCTGGCACCACTCGTCAAGCCATGCTGTGGCGGCATCCCACATAAAGTAGAGGAAAATTGGCACAGATGTTAGCTCAGCAACAATCTTCCTCAAGCAAAAAGAGGAAGGTTGGCAATAGTTGTTAGCTCAGGGCCAGTCTTCCTCACAAAAAAACCCCCCAAAAAATCCTTAGGGCCGGCCCTGTGGCATAGTGGTTAAGTTTGGTGTGCTCCACTTCAGCGGCCCAGGTTCGCAGCTTCAGATCCCAGGTGTGGACCTACACCACTTGTCATCCATTCTGTGGCGGCAACCAAAATAAAAAACAGAGGAAGACTGACACCAATGTTAGCCCAGAGCTAATATTACTCAGCAAAAGAAAAAAGAAAAAAACTTGCCAGATCAGACAAAGTTATTCTGGTTATCTTTGGAAATGCTTACTTTATGAAATAATCTTAATAAATAGCAACCACCCTCAACAATTTTGAGCATTCGATATATTTTTTTAAAATATTACTTTTGTCTGTAAATTTTTCTCAGCATAAATTCACCAACCTACCACTCTTCATTAGATCAAAGAACTAAAATTATGTTTTGACGTTAGAGAGTGTCTTCTTGCTTAGTGATAGAGGAAGTGGGCTTTCTGGGAGCAGTTGGTGGTTGATCACTGATATTATCTATTGCTCACCACTCCAGCATGCAGACTGACATAAGTAATGACAAAGAATTCTGAGATCATCAAGTTAGTTAGAGCTTACCCTGTAGGTCATTTAGACATATTTCTTAGCCCGAGGCAGCAATTAAAATCCATAACAAATGATTTAGGAATGTAAGAGGATTCTCTTTTTATCAGGTTGATTTGCAATGAAAATTCGTTATTTTATGAGTATTCTATTTCTTGTATTTTAGAGAATCTGAGAAAAACCTGTAAATTAATTTTCTAATACAAATCCCCACCACTTCTTGCCTTTTTCACTATTGTTGCCCAAGGCTCCCTTAAGGCTTTCACCTACCAAATCACTGTATACTTAGCATTTTTAAGAGCAATTCATTTTTATATAAATACAGTTGGATTATTTTTATTAAGAATGACAGGAGAATTAGTAAAATGTGATTTAATGCATCTATATCTTTTATGTATGGAGAAGTCCACAAATCACAGAACAACCTTGTGCACTGAGCAGAAAGGTTACAATGTTTTATTACTAAAAAATACACGATCTGTGATTCTAGAGCCTTATCGCCTTCTGCCTCCAAGTGCTGAACTATTCTAGGAAACCAGTTCCGAGACCTATCTTGTTGTCAGGGTTGTCCTCCTTCCCCATCAGTATGAGGAGGAAGGCAATAATAAAACGGGCAAGTAACAGTTTTGAGAAAACTCCAAGTTGTCAGCATAGGTTCCTCTGATTTATATTGCAATAGAAATAGGATAAGAGTCTATGAAATGATAGGAGCTTTCTTGGGCTACTTCTCTTAGGTAGTTTTGTGGAAATCCTAGTTTAAGGATAGAATTTTATTTAAAACATCTGGCGAGTATGCTGGAGTCCTTAGACTTCCAACCTATATGACTCGTTTTCTTCTGGGGGTAGGCACCCGTGGATTAGGAAAGCAACGTCCTTCCTGATGCTCATCAATTCCTTCCTTTGGCTTTAAGATATTTGTACTAACTTTATAGACTTTACTATCCCTTCTGTCCTTCTGGAATTTTCTCTAGCTCCAGGTTGAAAGGACATTTCACCATTCCAACCATTAGGTAAGTTCTGGTATCTCTACCGGGAATCTGTTTATTTCATGTAGTTTCTCTCCCACAGCCCATCCAAAACTTGTTTCCATTCAACATCTAAAAGGACAGAGCCGTGATGACTGCCACAGTCTCCCTTCTAGTCTCTAAGTTGAGGGATGGAGGTATGTATTCAGAACTCACATATGCCACAGAGACAACACACTTGGCAGCCTTTTCTAACCCAGGTTACCAGCTCTACCCACCATGCACATATATATTTTTAAATGGCATGCATTCTCAATGTAACAGGGATTTTTTTTGCATTTTTAAAGAGGAGTCAAGGTAACCCAAATAGTCGCTATTGATGAAAATATGTAGTAGAAGAAAAGTTTGGGGACAAGCAAAAAATTTACGTCAAACTCTTTACACCAGACTTATTTCTTTGTTCTTCCTACCTACTATCTTTTTGCAAACAAAATATATTTCTTTATGGCAAATATGGCTTTAGGGATCCCAATTTGTGCCCCAATATCTGGGAGCATAAATTACTCTCACCTATTTCATTACTGCTCATTCCCTTACAGTCCCCCAAATAAGGCAGCAAGTTTTCAATTAATAGAGAAAAGATTAATGCTTTCCCTTTAAGGTTTTACAACTAAATTAATAAGATAGCATAACTCAGCTCTTGCTCTGGATATGAAAGAAGTGAACATCACAGGCACTGTTTTGTTCCTTTAGTATGTTGTGACACAAAATTGGATGCATCAGAGAACCAAGGGAGTGAGAGAAAATGCAGCCATCCAACAGAAATTTAACTCAGCACCCACCATGCCAGACCAGGTGCCAGGATACAAAGATGACAGAGGCACTCAGCCTCGGAGAGTACACAGCGTTCTCAGGGAGGGGCATTATGTATGTACCAATAACACCTAGGTAAAGGACATAAAATGTGTCACGAGAACTCCGACAGAACATCCTTATCCCTTACAGATAGACATGAGAGCAAGCCTTTCTCCAGATCCTTTGAGCCATATAAGGATCTAATGGATGCGACCATGTGCAGTAAAGTTGCTTTATTTTGTTCTACTTGTTCTTGCAGAATTTTATATTTTCATTAGTCACGGCCAGAAGATTTTGTTCTAGTTAAGACATTACCATCGATGATAATATAAATGCTTCCTGACCATTGCCATTTGTAGGGACTGGAAAAAAAGTGACATGTACCAGCACCTCTGTTCTTGAAAGTGATTTTTAAAGGTACCTCCATGAATCACACGGGACTTCCTTTCTTGTAAATTTTGAGGACCAGGGTCTTATATTTAAAACTGCCAGCTTAAGGAAACTTCACTGGCTTCCCCTACCATGAATAAACTGGTTGTTTGCAGGAGCTATCCCAAGAGGCCATTCAGAGGCCATTATTTCCCTATGAAGACTCTGTTAAAAAGAATAATCGGTATCAATAACACTTACCTGTGTATGCAGTGGGAAGGTTACCCAGCCATAACAAGCCCAGGATCACACAGCCACTACTTAAAACAATGCAACGTTTGGGATTTATGAGACTAGGGCCTGTCAGTAATAATGCTCTTACTGGGGCCTTCTCGATTCATTTGGCATACTTTGCTGTGTCCTCACAGTTAAATCAAACCTGCCATGCAGTTAAAGTCTAAGGTGCTGCATCCAAGATGCAAAGGATGCACACTGAAAAGGTTGGCTTCTCCAAAAGGGTTATTGGGGGCATGGCTGCAAATGCCTTTATGACTCTTGTGTTCCTCTAAAACAGCCACAGGACTGTTTCAAATGCAAAATCTGCAATATAACTAGTGATTATCTTCATCTCTTAAGGGCATAGGAAAAATGAGGGAAAACAATTACCATTACACAGAAAGATGGATCAAGCATGAATCAATGTGGCAGGAACATAAGGAAACAGACATGGGGTTAGACGAGGGAAGGAACCCCCAAACAACAATGATGACGACGACAACAACAACAAAGATCATCGCTTAACCTGTTTTGTCAGAGCTGGTATTGATGGTATTGGTAGTGATGGAGGTGAAGGCAGTCTTTGCGCTGTCCTTGGCAGTTACAGATTTCTGCTTATTTTTCATGGCTTCCAGTGCTTTGAGCTTCTTGGCATGTTTCGTGCCTTTGTAGTGGGCCGCAGCCTGGCTCTACAAAGGAGAACAAAATGAACCATGCAATCAGGCTCATTTCTAAACTGGCATTCTCTGTATTACTGCAAATACAGACTCCCTTTCAATAATAGGTACCATTCAACCTAATTCTGGCCATGGCCAAACAGTAGGGTTCTATTGAGAATGATGCTGGAAAGCAATGGGAATCAAGTTCTGAAACCTCTGGATGGAAGGAGTAAATATTCTATTAGGCTTCTCATATGAGAAATGTAACTGAACACTAACACATCAACAACATTTTCTTTGTGTAGTGGAAAAAAAAATAAGAATGTACACCTGTATTGCCTTTGTTCCGCCACAGAAGATGGTGGGCTCCCCAGGATTAACAAGGGCCCTGGAAAAGAGGAGCTCTCACCTTCTTGGTTTGGGAAATGTGTTTTCTCTTTCTACAGCATGTCTTATTAAAACAGTACCCGACAGATGTCTACAAGGAAGAGTTCACCTGTAACAAGAGAAGTGGGCAGCCTGGAGACTGAGATGGAAGCTTGAGTTCAAAAGCAAAAGCACTGCCTAAGTCCAAATGGAGTGCACGGAAACTGGGCAATTTTCTGATTCTTTCTTTCTCCTTGCTTCCTGCAGAGTAGTCTGAGAAATTCAAGGCAGTGGCATGCTTTCAACATGTGGGTCTTTCATGCCCTGCTCCATTGTCAGGAGGCTCCAGTGTGTTTTGACTACCTAACGGGGCCAAGGCGGTTCTTTCGCTTGTGCCTTCTGAGATATTTTTAAACAGTAATATACATTTTCCCAAGTTCATATTTTCTTAACACTGTTTTTTTTTTGGTTACTGGAGATACACATTGAGATAGAAAATCATCTTAAAGAAATCTATATTTATTAATATTTATTTATTGGGAAAAAAAGCCTTTGTGGCTTGGAATGGGGTGGGAGTGGGCCGGGAGATTCTTAAATCAGAAGGTTTCCCAGCTCAAATCATTTAAAAATGTTACAGCACAAAGAAGAAATCTCAGTGGAGGACTATGCCTGCTAGACTCCCCATCACTTCCCATGGCTTATTTAAACTCCATTCTCCAGTTTGCCAAAAAAATAATAATGACTGTCTTCTTCATCACAGCTGTGGGAGGTAGGGTGTTACAGTATAATTTTTTTTAAATAAATGGATAAATAAATAATCCACACCTTCATTTGCATCATTCTGACAAGTATCCTCAAAAGACTAGGTACCCTTATTGAAAGAACACTGGACAAGGAAATTATATAATAGAAACAGTTTGAACAGAGAGGACACTCATGCATCAGTTACAAGTTTTCCAACAACACATAACATCAAGACATAGTATGAGCCAAAATATGAAGTAAAGACTTGCTAGAGTTAATTGAAGAACCAGTGACACATTGGATTGGTTTGATCCTACACAGAGAATGCTACTTTGATGGACAGAGTCATGTCCCTTTGTTTTCCTGCCTAGTTCTCCTTTTTAATAAATCAGTCCTTTGGCTATATCTTTTGAGGGCAAGATGCTGTATTCAATTAAATCCACAATATCGTTGGCCATCTTCTTTAGGCAGTTGGCAACATACTTTCCCTGAAAGCAAAGGTCCTCCATTCTCTCTGTCAGCATTCCTACCCCTGACGTGGAAGAGAATGGCTCACATATAATACATATTAAAAGACAGGATTTGGATTAAAAGTGATCTCTTCACTTATCCCTCCAAAATATGCATTTTGGGGTTCCTAGCAAATTGGAAATCTCAGTAGTATTTCAATTCAGACAAAACTTTGTTTTAGTACTCCATAAAACCAGGTGAATGTCACTATTTTGGATAGTAAGCAACTTATTCCAAAAAACTCTGCAAGTTAGTAGAGGATTTATACCTTAAAAATACTCTCTGCATAGGTACAGCTAGGCCAACGCTTCCAACAAGTCAAATGGCTCAGGGAGTTGTGGGGAGAAGGGGTGATAAAGTGGCCAGTAGTTGGTGGGCTCCCAACTGAGACATCTGATATACTAAAAAGCAAAACAATAAAAAATGCATACTCACTTGTTCATTGAATAACAGTCCCAAAGCACCTTGATAATAATCTTAACTAAAAATTATCTGATTAATGGGGCCGGCCCGGTGGCATAATGGTGAAGTTCACGTGCTCCGCTTCGGCAGCCCGAGGTTTGCAGGTTCAGACCCCAGGCACAGACCCAGCACCACTCATCAAGCCACGCTGTGGTGGCTTCGCACATAAAATAGAGGAAGATTGGCACAGATGCTAGCTCAGCAACAATCTTCCTCAAGCAAAAAGACGAAGATTGGCAATGGATGTTAACTCAGGGCCAATCTTCCTCATACACACAAAAAATTATCTGATTAAAAAAAGGCAATTAAACCTCCCCAAAATTTGAAGAAAACATCAATGATATGAAAGTCCAAAATGCTATGGAGAGACCAAGATACGTAGAATTTAGGGGAAATGATGGAGTATAGTGGGGGTGATAGCACAAGAGGAGATCAGTGAGATTATATGTGTTGGGGGTAGAAGTGGACATACAAGTTGGAAACTGAATGTAGACAGATAACCCTTCTGGATATTTTAAATTTTCTTTGTCATCGACCTTTATTTAATGTTCATAGAATTTACTAGACTGCTCTTGGGTTATACTAACACTGATTTTTCTAGTCCATGGTATTGACCCCATAACTCTCGGCCCACCTTGATACAAGTCTGTTGTATAAAGGTGTGCTCCTTGTGTAAAGAAAACCCAGCCAGCTCTCCTTAACTCTTTAGGCCACTTCACTGGACTAGATAGATCATTCAGCCACATCTGATCTTTCTGTGACTGCAGACAAGGCTGCGGCCTAAGAAAGAATCCTGCTGGGAGATTTTTAAGAAGCGGCAGTTGGCCAGAGATGTCTCTTTGGGCTTCTTCTGCTTTTCCTTTGGGCAGAAGCACTGGCTGTAGCACAACACCCATATCCCCTCCAAGGCTGTTTGTTCCTATTTATTAGCCAGTCTCTGAGTCAAGTCATTCCCAGAAGCCTGGGAACCAACAGACACAAGCAAATAGTTATTTTTCACAGGAACGATTTCAGGGTAAAGTGAGTGTACTACTTCATGATGGCCCCTTTCAGAATTCTGTATTTTAAAACGAAAACAGAATCAGATGATCAGAGTTCACATAGAAGCAAGCAGAACAATTGGGCTTTGACAAATTACTTTGAAATAATAAGTGGAATATTAGGGTATTGTGTAATAAAAATCACGACCACCAACCTTGAAATAACACCTGACACCGTGAAATCTAACAAGTGTCATCCCAGAGGCAAGTGCTGACATTAAAGATATGCACACACATTCCTGTAGAATGATGCCACTTTAAATGTTATTGATACATCCTAGTCATCAGTAGCCAGACTTTTCAACCTTCAAGTTTTATCTTCAGTATTTCAAAATGGCTTCTGGTTTAGATGCAACTGAAGCTCCAAAATAGATAAAAAACATTGTTAAGGGGCCAGCCCCATGGCTGAGTGGTTAAGTTCAACGTGCTTCCACAGCCTGGGTTTACAGGTTCAGATCCCAGGTGTGGACCTACTCCACTCATCAGCCATGCTGTGGAGGCCTCCCACATATAAAAAATAGAGGAAGATTGGCACAGATGTTAGCTCAGAGCTAATCTTCCTCAAGTGAAAAAAGAGGAGGATTGGCAACGGATGTTAACTCAGGGCGAATGTTCCTCGCCCAAAAAATAAAATAAAATTGTTAAATGGCTAATATGCAGGAGAGGAGTTTCATCCTTTTGAAACACACACACATATTTATTTTACTTATCTAAGTAAGAGGCTTCTTTATAAATCACTATTATCCTGTAAAACTCACAGGAAATTTAATATTCATGCATCATTTTATTCCATTAGCACCAATGCCTTGTACACTTTTACTCTACGTCTCTCTTATATAAGGTGTATTAATATGCTTTTTAGAAACGAGGAAGTTTATTGTAAGCATACACATCTGGTTACCATAACCAATTAATTTTCATGAACATGTGTGATTTTAAAAGCAATCAGGTGGTCTTTTTAGATTATGATATCATGTAATTTTACCACATATTAAATTTTATTAAAATAAAATTAACATTATCATATTAAAATGTAACATCAAAAAAAGGAAGAGTGGTTATTAAAGAAGTTGCCCTCCTCTTTAGGGAGGGGAGAGATGACACTTAAGCCAAAGGAATTCTTTTTTTTAAAAAAATTATCTGAGTTTTAAAATCTTAGCTTAGATTGTTGTTTTGGAGACAAAGAAAAAATAAAATGACAGAACATGATTTAGTATCCTAAACTCTAAAATCCTCACGTTAAATCTATATTTTGAGAACTATTAAAAAATTGTTCCAGGAAAAGTTTAAAATTTTGATTTATCTACGTGCAGCTGTTTTTATGTTGCATACACTCACTCAGGTCTAATACTGAGGCAGTGTGCACGGGCTCAGCCCATATAGGTTAAGATCAGTATGTATTTTAATTGTTCAGTGACTTAAGTATTTTGAATATCACTTTTGTATACACCAATAGAAGATTTCCAAGTTTTTATTCTATCTTAATTCTTTTATTATCAACTCTCAGCTTCATTGAACATTCATATAAAAACCTTATCGCTCAAAGTGTGCGCCCCAGACCAATAGCAGCAGCACCAGCCAGGCAGCTTGTTAAACATGCAAATTCCCAACCTCCATCCCAGAGCTACTGAGTCAGAAACTATGGAGATGGGGCTTAGCAATCCATGATTTACAAACTCTCCAGGTGATTCTGATGCATACTACTTCAGAACCACTCACCTTAAATATTTGTGCATTTTCTCCAAAGATGGCCCCTTCTTGTATAACTAGCCAAAGTCTTGGTTTTTTAAGATTAATGTATAGTCATTTGAAGATCGAACACATACATGTCTGAATATGAGCAATGTGTATCACCTAAGAAAAATCATCAAAAGTTTCTTTCCTTAAAAACAAGTAAGAAGAAGAAGTAAAAAATAACTCACATACATATGTAATTGGGGAACTTCTGTCCAAGAGGGATGAATGCAAAATAGCTAATCAATCTTGGAAATCTCCATACAATTCTAAAGCCCACATAAATGCTTTCCAAGTCCTTGTGATTTTCTTTTTCCAGTTTTTACCTTTTCTCTCCAAGCTAATTACTGTTGCAGCATAAGCCTCTGACCTCATTATTTTTACCTCTGTATTGAATGCTTTGCCATGATCCATTTTGCAGGGGCTGGGGGAATCCCTAACTCCATGAAAAAGTAAGCAAAAACCAAGCCTTGTGTCACAACTCCTAAAACTTCACTATAACAAGCATCTAACTCTGTTTTATTTGCATTACACTGAGTTAGTGTTAGTCATATCTAGGTTACATCATCATGCACTTAGAGCTCTTTTACTGAGGGAAACTTCTAGCAAGCAGGCAAATAAAAACCACTCTGGTATGCCAAGAAGAGTGCCTTCTCTGTGACTCCACATAACAAAATATTTGAAGAAGAAAGATAGAATAATTCATTGTTTTACATTTTCCTAATTGCTGTGAATACATGTACCTTTCAAAGTCCCTCACACCATGGAGAAAATGACGGGATATAGATATTTCTCTCTCTTAATTACATGTCTCATAAAGAATATTTAATAATTTATTTTAACTTGTGATTGTGTAGTTAAAATGTAAGTAGATGACTACATTATGAATAAAAAGGAAAATTCACTTGCAGTGAGTCCCAAAGTGAAAAACATGATTCAATTAAGAGTGTTCTCTCTGAGCCGGAATGATTGATGCTTTACCTTCAATGTGTTCCTGTCTTCTGCACTCTTCAATACAGAAGTGAATAGTAATAGTCATGGGAATAGAAAAATAGAAGACAAAAAAGATAATAGCACAAGAGTAGAATGATTTTTATACACTACCACTACTCACTGAAAAATATTCTAAATAAACATAAAGAAAAGGAAGAGAGGCATGTCACAATTTCTCAGCTACATTGAATAACTCTAACTTTTATTTCACAAGCAAAGAAAATACCTCGTCACTAAGTACTTACGTGGTTGTGAAAAAATAATCTACATGGACTCACTTATTTTTTCCAAGCTTCTCAACTCATTTACAAACTCCACAATTTTTAAACATTAAGTATTTAACGTTTTCAAGTACTTAAGGTGAATGATAAAGTAGACAGTACTTATTCGGGTGAGAGTAGCTAATTTCAGAGGTTTTGCTTGGTTCCTGTTGTGAAACCACTGTTTTTATATATTTGAAACCTGAACAGCTGTCCCATTGACCTCTACCGGTGGGACCCTGACTGGGGAACATTGGCTAACAGTGGGCTCTGGAAGCTGGTACTCGTGGTCTAATTGAGCCAAAGGGAACACTTGGCTCTGGCTAAGTTTGCTCAATATTTTGGGGAGCTTTTTGTAAGCCACAGACCTCAAAGAGTTTTAACTCTAGTGATAGAATCACAAAAATGTTTTGTATGGAACTGAGAGGAATCAGAAAAATCACTTTGTCTAACTACTCAACCAGCGTACAATCCCTTCATAATGCCCATAGCTTAACACTTGGCTCAGTGTATGATTGTCATGTACCATTTAAAAGTGTGGGGGGAATTAGAAATGTTGAATCTAACATCTGAGGGTCAAGCTCTCATAGGTGTTGGTATCAATAGCAGAGAAAAAGTCTTCATTTCGTGGCATGATGTGCATGCTTCCTCTAGGTAACCCCCAACTTCCTCCTTCAGGCAACTTCCTGTCCCCAGCTCTGCCTCCGCCAACCCAGTCACAGTCACGGTATCTGCTCTCTAGCAAGAATAACGCCTTGCAGTGTAAAGGAGAGATAGCTCTCCCTTTTACTCTCTTAAGGAAAATACCACAAGAAGAAATGATTTTCCAGCCTTTGTATGACTAGTTCCCTCTGCCTAGAGCACCCTTATTTGTCTGGCAGATGTTTATTCATCACGTGCCACCTCCTCCATGTAGTCTTGGGTATGCCTGCAATATAGCACTTATGTCATTCCCATAAGAAAGGTCAAATGTCTGTTTCTTCTCCAGAGAGAGAGAAAGACCTGATGTTACTCATCATTCTGTTCCTAGGATCTAGTATAGATCTCTAAATAGGTGCCTATTAAATGCATGTTGAATTAATTTCACATTTTGATTTTAAAATGGAAATATGCATATGGTGTCTCAATGGATTTTGTATGTGAATAGGGTTCAACTTAATTCTCTGCCATTCTTTGGCACTTTGCCTTATCTGTTGAACACACTTCAGGGAATTTTTATGGCACTTAATGCTGGAAAAGCATCTGGCACAAACACAAACTATTATTTTTTCTCTGGGAGAAGCTTATCATCAACTGCAAATTAGGCTATTTATGGGAGCTCTCTTTGCATGGGATGTAGCAAAGGAATAATATGGAGATTGCTTCACTTTTTAAAAATTCTGATGAATAACTAACAAGTTTTTTTTAAATCTGGGAAATGCAATGAATAATTCCAGTGACGACTCTGCATTTTGATTTATCTAAAAGATGAAATTCTGTTAAATACACATAAGAAATTTTCAGTTCTCAGAGAACGCTATTTCTCTGTTAACACCATTTTTAAACTTTCAAAATGGAACACTTTATGCTCGAAAACAATATAAAGAAATTAATTACGACATCATTAACCCATTTTCCTCCCTACAAATTCACATAATATACACCCTGTATTTGCTGAAGAAGAGCACCTTCCATTAGGGGAAGACGATTACATTTCCTACTTCTCCAGAAATCAAGGAAGTGCTTCCCTCCATGGTTTTGTAGCATTTCTAATCTCTAATTCATAAATCTGAGAAGTATTCTGATTGCTCCTTTAATGAACATGACCCAAAGATCACCTCTAAAATATGCAACTGTTAACAAGATTCGTCGGGTCCACAAAACAAGGGTTTATATTTGAGCCAGATGTTTTGCCAGTGTTAAGCACTTTAACAGTCTTCTGAAGCATTTTGGGTACAGTGGGAAAAGATGGAGAATGAGACCACAAACAACTTCAAGAACTGAGACTCTTAGAGGCGGAATCCACCCATATTCCAGTCCTTCCACTGTTCATTCATTTACAACGGAGTCACTGAACTGAGGCCAGAATGCTGTTGTAGTTATAGGACAGAGCGGAGAACAACTCAGACTGATATAAACTGCATCAACAAATCTTCTTTATAGAAAAATACCATAGGCAAAGTGAAAAGACTTGAAAAAATACAAAAACTATTTGCAGGTCCTGTTGCAAAGGGGTTAAACTCCATGTTACATAAAGAATATCTAAAAAATCGGGAGGCAAATACACTAGCCATAAGAAAAATTGGCAAAGCCTTCACCCAATTCAATGAGATAAATTATGCCAAAGTACCTAAGGCTTCTTAGAATAGAATAAGGTTCAATAATGAGAACAAATGCTTATTTTTGGTCAAAATAAAGGAAAACTAATGTTCATCTGCATAAATCAATTTGATGCCTATGTTAGAACTCTGGAAATACATAGAAATTGTGAATAAATTGTGCTTTTGTGGAAGTTAAGGGTTTAAGAAAAAAGAAAAGAAATAAGAGAAGCTCGGCTGACGTGACTGACTCCACCTTAGGACACCCCTTTAACCAAAGCCACCTAAAGTGGGACTTTTTCTGGGGAAAATCTGGGAAAATTACCCATCTTCTCAAATAATGGTCTTTTCCTGGACTTAGGAAAATACTTGGCAGGTAGAAAAAAGTGCTTGTTTTTGTTATTTTTAACTTTCATATAACCAAAGTTGAAGAAAGAAATGGCTTTGGCCTCAGATAAACTTTTAGAGGAAGGGTGAGTGCGAAGAGACAGTGGCAATGACTCTAGAAGCTGAGTTACCTGGACATTTATAAATGCCTGATTTCTTGTTAGGCCAAAATTTCTTCCCATTGCATAAGAAAAAAAAAAAAACAACTGTTTATGTTTCCTGACTAACCATGGTGTAGATGAGTTGAGTTAGGAAAAAGGAGTTCTAATCCCATGAGTTTAGTCTGTAGAGAGAACTCCCATGGACAGTTACATGCTAACAGCACAGTATCCTCCAAGAGTATTCAGTAGTCTTTGAGAGAATTTTGGCCAGAGGGTTTTTTTCCTCAGTGACACTTAGAGGAAGAGTTCAGTGTGTCATAAATGCATTAAAGAGACCCTGCTGTTCCTTTCCAAGTGGATGGTTGAGTGAGGCATTTATGCTCATCTGTGCCAGGTAGTGTGATAAAGGCTTTAAATGAATATTCTCAATTATTCCTTACAAAGACCTATGAGGGAATTACAATTATCAAGGGTATTTTATAGATGATGAGACTGAGACTCAGCTAGAGCAACTCAATCACATATTAAAGGAAAAATAGGGTAAGTACTCAAGTCTGTCTGACTCCAAAGACCACACTTATGGCTCCTCTTCTCAATCCAAGACGGAGTGGACAATGGAAAACACCCCTACTAAGTGACTTCATAGTTGCTCACCTTACAGAGGACATCAGTAAGACTAAATAGTGCATAGATATTATTCTCATTAATAAGAAATTATTGTTGATTTCTTTGGTCACTAATTCATATAATTTCACTCATAGTCTATCTCAGGCCTATGCTTTAGATAGTAGTATCAGCATCATTCTATCTGAGGGTCTGCCTCATTCAGTTCTTTCAATACCAACTCCAATAATCTAATGCTGACGTGCTAAACAAAGGGTGGAACACTATGTGATGTTTGTTTATATCCCAAAATATGAAGCCTTCAGGCATCAGGAAGTATCACCAGGCATGAGTCAGCTCTTGCACAGAGAACCTTGTGGGTCAGTTAAGGATTATGTTCTTCACTCTCTGCTCAGATGGAAGGCTGCTCAAAGTTTTTAAGAAATACAGAAACAGAAACATGTTTGCATTTTTATGAGATCACTCTGGAAGGAGCAAAGAGGCTGGATGGGAGGAGGAAGGCAAGAGTGGGGAAGGAGTAGAGGGTTGAATTATTATTGTAGTGGTCCAAGGAAGAAGTGGCCACAGCTAAAAATTTCATGATGACAGTAAAAGCAGAGAGAGAAGAGTTCACACATTTGATGAGTATTTGAGTTAATAATGTCAAGAAGTAATGGTGAATTTTGAGGTGTGGTCTCAAAGATGCCTCACAGGGTTCTACTTCTTGCAAACACATGATTGAGTTTCCAGTTCCTAGAATTGTTGATATTCAAAGAGGTCCAAATGTTTAGGGGAAGAGCATGAGTTGGGTCGGGATACGTTGAGTCTGAGCAGCCTTTAAAGCGTCTAAGTAAAATATGGCCTCTGCAATTACCTGTGTGGTCTGGAGCTTGGAGATGAAATCTAGGCCATAGCTAAATTGGGGAGTTATCAGCAACAGATGGTAACCAAAGCCACTGGGAAATACCATTTGAAAGGCAAATAGATTTTTTCCTGTTTAACCACTGAAACACAATTCTTAATCAGCTGCAACATTCGAATGAATGAACTAGGACTCCAACTGACAGTGTATGGGATAACACATTTCCAAATTCTTCATTGAGCTAAAGTATGCTTCAGCACTTAGCTTTAAAAAAAAGCCTTTTCTTAAACAGCTTAAAATCTTCAAGCTTTAGCCACAGAATGAATCATTCCCTTTTCATCTTCACACCAAAATAAGTAACTAGGAAGAAAAGACACATTTCTCTATGCTATACAGAATCTTGTATCTCAGCATTTGATCTCTAGAGGCTAGATTCATCAGGATTAAAGTTCTCTTACAAGAGCAGCAAAATGGCTCTTGAAGGCTACGATGAGGTGGCCTCCAAACCTGGCAAGAGGTTGCTCTCTCAGTTAAAATTGTAGTGGAGAGAATTAGTCATTTATGGGAACCTTATTAAAGGGTAGGTCAAAGCAACAAGGCAGGATGGGAGTACTAATCAAGGGCTGACGAAACGTAAAAGAGAGCTGTGCTTAATGAATATTATTAACATGTCTGAAGTAGACTGTCTTAGTTGAATAGGTTTCATCCTGGCATCCAGGAAAAGGGAATTTAAAGATTAACTTCATATAGATTTCTTTCTCTTCCATGGATAAACACAGGAGAAAAAAAAGAACCCTAAGGCTGTCTCTATCTATTACGAACAAAGGAGAAAAGGTTTGTTTTGTAAATCATATTTTTAAAAGAATTCATAAATGTAACATTTACAAGTCTGAATAATGATAAAATTTAAGCACTCTCTGGCTTTTACATGTGAAGAAAGAAAAAGCTGCAACTCAGTGAGATTACTAAAACTAAGATTCTGGTATATATTTTTTCAATATTTTAAAATGTTAATTTTCAATTTTTAAACAGACCTTCAATTTTTTTTTTTGAGGAAGATTAGTGATGAGCTAACTACTACCTGTCCTCCTATTTTTGCTGAGGAAGCCTGGCCCTGAGCTAACATCTGTGCCCATCTTCCTCTGCTTTATATGTGGGACGCCTAGCACAGCATGGTGTGCCAAGTGGTGCCATGTCCGCATCCGGGATCCGAACCAGCGAAGCCCAGGCCGCCGAGAAGGGGAATGTGCGAACTTAACCGCTGTGCCACCGGGCCAGCCTCCAGACCTTTAATTTTAATGCCTTAGGGCATGGTGCAAAACAGGGACTGTGTTTGACATGTTTTTCCAAAAGTATTTATGATTAGCACTAAAAAAAAGCCGAAAAGTTTTCTTTAAGTATTATTAAAACCTTGATTTTGTAAACATCAAGAAATTTCTAACCATTGGATTTTCTATGATATTATCTCAATCTCTAAGTTGTTTGAATTTTCAGAGTCAAAGCAAATTAACAAAATTAACATCTATATTTTCATGACAAGTTGGGATATTTTGGATCCAATCTTAAATATAGGAGTTGTCTAAGGGATGCTTGTTAAGATCACCGCTTCCACTGCTTAAATCAGCAAGTGATTCCCCCCTTGGGCATATATTAACAATTTACTTTTTGCAGACAAGTGCACAAATAC
This sequence comes from Equus caballus, assembly GCF_041296265.1. NCBI lineage: Eukaryota > Metazoa > Chordata > Mammalia > Perissodactyla > Equidae > Equus > Equus caballus. Next base: position 72,398,034 of record NC_091699.1, on the reverse strand, counting down.
GATTAGCTTCTGCAAATTGCTCTTTATTCTGTTACTGGTAAGTAATTTTTATATTATTACAGTGTAAACAGATGCTATTTTCCACTACATATTCAGCTGTAATGGGATAATTTAATGTGTTAAAACAACAAAAGAACTTCAAGAATGATTCAGTGATTCAAGCTGCATGGAAACCAAGAGAAAAATCACGCATTAAGTTGGAAAAATTACTCCAAAATTTACTTTTCAGTAAGGAGTTGTGGAGCCCGTTCTTTGAGGCTGTTGATTCGAAGTTGTTTTCACCATTGCAGAGTGAGTCCTGCAAACGACATTCCACGTGGAAGACTTCCGCAGGTTCCTCCACTCATTGTGCTCCCATTTCTTGATAGTAGCACTGTTAGTGTCACTCCTTCAGGCTAAAGGTTAAATGTATTTAATTGTTTATTTATCTGTTCATTTAAATATTTATGTATTCAACAAATGTTTATGCGTGGGGCATTCCAATATAGAGACAGGCATTGCAGGGAGTGGAGCAGGAAAAGGAGATGAAGAAGACGCAGCAATGGAAACAGGATAAAAATCTGAGGAATCTGGTATCAGGGAAGCCAAGAGAGAGAACAGCTTCCAGAAGGAAGCAGTTATCACTATTGACTGCTGCTGCTGTGTAAGGTAAAAGAAGAGCATAGAAGTGTCCCACGGATTGTGCAACATGTATATTGTTTGTGATTGTGATCCAGGACAGGATAATTTAATGCTTAATCAACTAACTGGAACGACAGATTTTGGAAAGTTCTGGAATAAATGAAGGATCTGAATGCTTGGACATGGACTTGCCGATTCATGTGGCCTCCAGATGCAAACTTTATCCATCTGACACTATATTTTGAGCTGAGCACTATTACCTTATTTAATTCTACTAATACATGTTTCCATATTATGAGTGGATATCTGGAAACACACCTGCATTTTGATTAAACTATTTGTAAAAGCACAAAGATGAATTAATATTTTTAATAACATCAATGAGTTATCTTAAAATACTTTCACTTTTTTTAAGAGGTCCATGGTGCATTAAATCTTAAAAGTTTAAGTAAAGATAGGGAATAATGTAAAATGATCTATAAATAAATTATCCAGTATTAATCCTTTCAGACTTTCATGGATTTTTTTTCTATTAGTAGGTGCATAGTAGATGCTCAAAATCTACTCTTGAATGATAATTATATATTATACAAAAAATGAGATCACACTCTGTACCATTACACAAAATACTTTAATCATGGTTAATATCTCTTCAACATTTCTACATTTGATCAAGATTGTTTGGTTCACATCCTCATGATGAGTGCCACTCTTAGGGAGAGGGGCTTTAGCTTGGTTCAGTAAGCAACAAGCTGGGAAACTGAAGGCACAGCTCCCAACTAGTCTCCTAACTTTATTCATAAACCAACATAAATCGCACCTCCAGTATGAAATTTTCGCTATCCCTAAAACAGAGCAATGGTATAAAAGGTTATAACCAGGTTATTAAGAAAAATGATTTATTAGTGACTTTGAAAGTAAATCATTAGATAAAGACTGAATAGGAGGCTAATCTTAATTATCCATAGAAATATTAACTTTAGGCTTTCTTCCATCGATTAGTAATTTAAATTGGCTACCCTCTGGTCTTCAATATTCTCAATGTTTGCAATGGCCATGACTTGCTAAATCACCAAAACCACATGAAGCAGAGCTGCCTGACAAGCAGAAATGCTCACTGCAGAAAGACAATGTAAAGAGAAATAAACATCTATGTTCTCTAAGGCTCTCTAGCTTAGGGTCTATTTGTTACAGTGGCTTAACGTCAACATAACTGATACAAATCCTTTCCACAGATTTTCAGGTGAGGAACAAAGAACATACAGGTGTCCTAGTAATTATAATAATAGCTACCGAATATTTGCTAACTAATATATTATATGTACTATTGAAGGGGCTTCATGTAAAGTTCATAGTTTCCCTCAAAATTAGATTTTCTTATATCCATTTCACAGGTAAGGAAACTGAGGTTCATAATGTTTAAGTTACTTGCCCAAGGTCCATAAGGAGTAAGCCACAGAGGAAAGATTTGAAACCAGGGCTTCCTATCTCTAAAGCTCAAGATCCTTCCACCACACTATGAAAAATTGTTCAAATATTTCTATCTTCAAAGCAGATATTTAGCAAAATGAAAAAACAGATCCAGTAAGGGAAGAAAAGACAAAGAAAGAAGTAGCTGTCTGATAGAGCCAATTTCCCACTATCTTCTCTGACCCTCTACCTTTTACCACGAAAACTAAACAGAATAATTTTTGTTGTATTCTAGCTAGTTTCTGGGGCACAATGTCAGAGACTCATAGAAGAAGCTTATTTCTTCTTCTCTGGCACACAGTGAGCTACACTTCTTAAGTGGCTAGGTGACTCAGTGATAGACAATGAGGGTGAGTGGAAATGATCTGCAATATGTCCAGCCTTGGTTTACTAAAACTTCTGAAGGAGAGTTTTCCAGGTGCTTTCCTCTTCTGCCTGTTTGATGCAGACAAGCAAAGCCACTTTGGAAGCTACACATTAAAGAAGTTAAAACCATGAGATGGAAGGAAGGGTTGCATTCCTGAATCAATGCTTGGAAGAGATGTGTCAGTGAATGAAAGATACATATTTTGGATATTACATTAGAAAAATTTAAATATCTATTGTTAGAGCCATTATACATCTTTTGATTCATTTACCCAACTCTACTTACATTAACGAATGCATCTACCGTCTTACTATGATTTAAACCTAGATAAACATAGAGTTCCCCAGGCAAAGTAAAGAAGAGAGAGTGTGTAAGAAGATAGGCACACTTAAGTGTGCAAAATTTATTTTTTAGTTAATCTTTGTCTAAATGAAGCACTGGAGTGCCCTGAAAATCTACATGTCTCATGATTTTAAGAGAAGCAAGAATGCAACATACCTTTCTTTGGGTCCCTTTGGGTACTTCTTTGGATAGCCTGGAGTAAAGACATATCTAGGAGAGGTGCTTAACCACAGATCTGGACAGATCCAAATTGCCCTTTCTACATAACTCCTTGTCAGTTCTTACTAAGTCTGTATTTTCCTGGTATGGTTGGCACACCCAGCTTCCCCAGATGCTTTACCTGAAACCAAAGGTGAAACCAGGACTGAAGGGTTTTCTGTCTTTCATCAAAGCCAGGTACTGTCTTCTTACCACAGTGCAATGGGATTTTAGCTTCTGATAGCCTATTTGACTTTGACAGAATAAATCAAAGGACCCTGCTCCTTCCTAAAGAGACTCGCAAATGATTGATGAAACTCCCTAAGATTTAATACCTTGCACTTCAAAAATAGATACTGCTTTTACTTCAGAAACCCTTCAAATCTAAAGCTTTTTATGTTTCTTCATTTTTCCTGGCTGTTCTTTCTCATGACACACTTAGAAAGCTTAAAAAAATAAAATAATTTACTCATGCCTTTAAAAAACATCTCTCCAGGAGACAGAGACAGTCTTGATTCTTTTCTCAATATTACATAAATTTCATCTACAGATCTCAAGTCCCTTTGTAAATATTTATTCATTTTTCACTATCTTCAAGTGAAGAAGAGACATTGCCTTGCAATAGGTGTGTAAATGCAAAAAATGTGTGAATCTTTGGACAAATCTTAACCCAGAAGATCACGACCCCAGGTTTATGAGCTAAGCACTAGGCATAGTCTTATTCTAAGTAAAACAGAATGAAACTAAGTTTGGATTTAACAGTCTTGAGTTTAAATTTTGCCTTTCCACTTGTGGACTGTGTGACCTCAAGCAAGTTACTTTTCTCCAAAATTCAGTTTCTTCATTTGCAAAATTATTATAGGAAATGCTGTTTTTTACTTTGTGAAGATCAAATTAGAGAAGGAAAATTTCAGTGGAGTGAGCAAAGACTAAATTTACTGAGAAGTACTGGAGTCTCCATCCTGGTCTTTGATTTACTTACCTTTTAGCACATTAGAACTTTTGTGGAAGGAATAGCTTTTTTTCTATCCAACTCTCAGACTCATCTCACTTTGGGAACCTCAAGTAACTGCCCCCAACCAGCTCTACGCTATTCTAATATGAGGAGAAAATAGTAGTAGTCTTAGTAAGGTAGAAAAAAAAAGATGTTAAGAATGTTTTCATAATAACTTACAAGAGTAATGCTAAAATAGACTCTAGGCATGAGCAAAAAAGTTTGTTTTATGGGCATTTTATCCTAATGAACTTGAAAATTCTAAGTCCCCTCCAGAGCCCAGAGGATGCAAGATCTAAATGGAATGGAAGGAGATGACTGAGAGTCAGCTCTGGGGGAAGTGCAGAGAGAACAACTTGCTGGGGTGTTAACAGACCAAGAGGACAGTAAAATAGGAAAGGAAGAAGAGATCAGGCAGGATAGAACCCCTGATTTACCAAGTAAATGGACTTACGGACGACTTTAGCGACTGATGGATGACTAGCTAGAAGAGGTAGATAAACTTGTGAACATGCAGAGTCATCTAATATATGATTTCCTTACTGGCAAGAGGCTAGATCTTCCCAACTTAATACTATGGGCATACTATGTTCTTAAAAGTTCTTTCAAAGAAATCGCCGTTACTTGTATATAATACAGAACAAAAGAGCTGCTCAGCTCCAAGCTAGGAGTGGAAGAGGGCGGGAAAATGATCCTCAACTTCTTGGTCTTCCTCGCCACAGATGCTAGTTGATACTTCTTCAGACGGTTGCTGAGAACTTTCCTTGGGATCCTTAAGACTGAAGGGGAAGGGATGGAGAAAAGGGATGTTCTCAGAGGTACCTTTCAGTTAAAACGTTATATGTCACTGTCAGTACATTTTAAAGAAATAAGGAGCAAGATATGTAGTGTTCTAGAAACATTTCTTTTCTTCCTCAATATTTTAATCCTTGTTAAAGTTACTTGAAAAGACATGTTCTAGATTTACTTTTTCCTTTTAATTTTTGGTGGGAAAATAAACAATGTTTTTTGTTGTTATTGTTTGGTTTTAATTAACTGCTGGCTTGACTCCATCACAGCCAGTTTCAACTCTCACTTTCTCATTTTCTCTCTAACTCAGATCTGTGTCACATTTTCCAAGACCTTTCAAGAAAACAGGTAACAAAATCAGTTCAAACCGCCAAGTGATTTATCTTCCCCTTTGTGGTGGCTACAGGGAAGCACTATATTTAATGAAATGCATGGACTTTGTGGTCAGAAGACCTGGTTCCAATCCTAGCTCCACCCCTTGCTGGTACAGGGAATTTATAGTCTTTTTAAAGTTCGAGTTTCTCATTGGCAAAGTGGAAATAACAATCCATGATCATTTGTTCATTCATTCCTGCATTAAATGTTGTTAGAATCCATACCATATATTAAACTCTGTGCTAGATACTAGGGCTTTAGTGGTGAAAAAAACGGACTCAGTTCCTGTCCGTGGTGAGCTTGGCATCATAAGGATCAAAGGAGACAGTGAATTTACAAACATTACGTTCTCAATACATGATAGTTATATCTATTATTGCTCGGGACACTATTATTATTACGACAGATAGACCAATCTTGGTGCAGGTTATGAGGCTTTTAGAGAATTTCTAAATTTCTATTAAAAAATAGCAATTTGCTCTCAGATGAAGAATGTTTCTCCCACACTGGATTGCTGCTAGAATAACCAAAATTTATTTGTATGCACATATGTATGAATCACATTAAATTGCCAGCATTTGGCCAGTTTTGATCTATAAAACCAGCAATTTTATATGCCCATCCTAATAAGTCAGCAGTGGGGGAGGGGGTGCAGGAAACTATGTATGTGGGAAGGAGAACACAGAGTGATGAATAGTACACGTTGCAAAAGTTTCAGTCTATTCAACATCATATTTAACTAAATATAGATTTCTGATAATCAGATCTTAAGACATTCTTAAAAATGGAACATTTTGGCTTCCTTCTGGCTATAGCTTCAATACGAACTCTCAAAGCCTAATGAAAAATACTTTTAAAATGAAATCATGTACACCCCATATCTGACACAAATGCACGCAGCATTTGTACAAAAGTTAATATCTGTCACAGTTGCCTGTAGCATAATATTCTGAGTAAATATTCCAAACAGAAACATATCCAGCAACTTCAAAGGTCATCTTCTTCTTCACATTTCTGTTTATCCTTCACCAATTTACACCAGAATATGAGTTCATTCAATGCTTACTGAATGCCTCTGATGGCCAGAAACTATTCTGGATAAAGTGTATTCAAAAACACACTTAAGGTAGTACATCAAAGCATTTTACAGAGAAAAATAGCCTATAAAATTCATTATCTGGCACTCCAAAATCTCACTAACCTCTCATTTTGGAGAGTTTGAGCAACTGCCTCAGACAGGTCCAGAAATTTGAGGGTTAAAGATCTTCTGACCCAAACCCTGAGTCTGTACTCCGTGAAGACGGATATAATCACTGCCATAAATTGACAAGTTATGCCTAAAGCTACACTGACAAACAAGGCCACAAGCCATCACAGGTCCCTGAAATTACTGATGTACTATCAACCCTCCAGTGAGTGAAAGAACAGGTGGTCCTCACCCTGTAGGCTGCAGCTCTAAATCTTCCAATGGACTGGGAAATAAGCACTTCACCATTTAATATGAGCAGGGGAAGTCACTTCATCATCGGCCTGTCGCATGAATTGCTGACACAAGAAACTTTTCCCCACTTAGCAAACCACAAGTACCACGCGATTGCTTATCAGCTGGAAAATGCCTGGTTTTTGCCCATGCTAACTGTCTCATATTTGAAAATAAAGGCCAATTCTCTTGGAGGCACATTTTGGTGCACTAAGCATTTGAACTCCAGTCATCTTCCACTAATCCTGTAGCAGTAAACCTTTCGCGAATCTCAATGGCATATAAATTTATTTATAACTATAGCTGTGCATCTGTTATCCATCTCTATGACTCAAAATGCCAACTGTCTGATACCTGAACAGCAATTCACTGGATACCATTTTCGAAAAATGTTAGGTCAAACCTGCATTTATTACACAAGATCTTGTGGCTTAGGATTAGAAAGCAAGAGAGACAAAACCCAGAATCAACCTGTCAGTTACCAATCAAGATATAAACTGCTCCCAGAATTAATTTATATCCTCTTTCTATGTTTTTAAAAATAACTTAATCAGTATGCACGTTCAAAGCTTGCCTGAAAGGAAGAATTGGCCAAAAGGATAAAATACATTGGCTGAGCCCAATCAACACTCAATTATCTAATTGAGGAAGAAAGATAGAAGAAGTATTGTACACCTAGCAATCTTTGCCATAGACATGTAATTTGTGATTCTGGAAAGATACTGAGTATGAAAAACATCACTATTTTTATGCCAATATCAAATATAAGAAGGAAGAGAAAATTAACTCTAAATACCTCCTGTGAATCTGCTACTTTGCTTACAGTACTCCCTTTAATCCTCAGAGACATGTCATATGACAATGTTATCATCCTCATTGTACAAATGAGAATCTGAGATTCACGGAAGTTGAAAAACTTGCTCAAAATCACACAACTAGTAAGCACGGAGACAGGATTGGCCTGATCCAAGTCCCTTAATCTTTCTATTTCATGAAGCCGGAGCAAATAGCATCCTGGAAAATAACTCATTTCTCATCTGAACTTGCTTTGCAAACTAGGTGCAAAACTGAAACAATGGTCTTGGTAATTTATCAAGGGATCAACCAAAGATTTGAACAGACGGCTCCATCAACACTCTAAGACGTTTACTATCGCAGGCTTAATATAATCCTCCCTCCACCCCATGCGATATCCAACAAAAGGTGGTTCAGCTCTCTGTCACAAGGAAACTGGAACTAAACCCAACTTTCCTCAGCAGCAAATCACTCGCACGCTGAGCGGAGAAGGAGAGAGCTGGAGTAGTGCTTTTACGCATGCCGCTCACTCAGATAAGCACAGCTGGGCTGAGGAGCCCTCTTTCCCTAAATTCTGTTGCCAAGCTGAATTTTATGATCTTCCCTGGCAGATGATCAAATGCAAACTCTTAACTTACAGCCAAGTTATCTCACAGCAGCTGTTGGAAGAACTAATTTAGAATGCAAATCTAGTCCTTAATCTATGGGAAAACTGTTGCAGTGATGGATGGCTTTTGAAGCAATAGTTCATGAAAGACACCCCATTGCCCTCTAGTATTACAGAAGAAGAAATATTTAGCTGCTATTTGTGTTTGTTTTCTTTTGAGCAATTGCCCTTATAAGGGGACTGGAGTCTCATGGAAAGAGGGTCCAGGTGTTTAAAATTTGCCTCAACACTCTTTTCCACCTAAGTAAAATTGAGATCAGAGGACAGATGTGTAGACTAAGTTTCAGATAATGTCTTAATTTCTAGGACTCCAATACTTTAGGCTAAGTTATCTAAAGGACAAAGCAATGGGATGTAACAATTTGTCTAGAATTCTTCATGACCTCAAGAACGTAGAAATGTCAGCATTTATCATTGATCCTGCCGCTAAAGAATCCTGTTACTCTAGGTATGAATTATCAATTAAAGTTGATAAAGTCTTTCTTTCTTTTGATTCATTTAACTGCCAGCTAACAGTGGGCTTCTAGAACGCGTAATACATGAAGAGTTCACTGAATCCTTCTATAGCTTTGATCTTCATCTCTTTAGTTGAACAAAATCTTTGAAAATAGTCCTGGTTATTAGGAGGTTTCTTATTACTCCATTGAGTTGCCAAAGAAACCTGGGCTTGCGCAGTATCTATAAAAATCTCATCATATGGCAACTGCCAGAGTTAATGCAATAGAAAAGTGTACGTCTCTATCTGTTCCTGTTTTGTTAGGCGTGAAGAATGATTATTGTAGAACTTCAAACCATTTCAAAGAATTATTAGAATAGGAATAATGGGCATTGCTCGAATGAATCAAGAATTAGAAAAGGGAAGATATATCCACTTTGGGGTTTTTCTTTGTTGTTGTTTCAGCTGGACTTTGTATACAACAGAGAAATACTTGTAGGCTAAGTAATTTAACTCTGAATATTAGACTAGAAACTCTCTTAACCCATCATGTGCCTCTAGTCACTTTCCCGTGGGCTCGCTGTTCCATGTGAACCAACATGCACAGAGTGAAAAACAAAAGGCTGCCACTAACCAGGCCTGTTTGTGGCCCTGCTTTTCCCTGACCCCTTCCCATCACTTGTCACCCCTCATTTTCTTAGATACACAGCTTTCTATATTACTGGTTTACATGAGTCTGTGCTCGAGAAGGTAGAGCTTTGATTGAGATTAGGAAAATATCCTGGATTTCCCCACTCTCACTACAGGGAGCTGGAGCTGGATCTATTCCAGGTAATAAATATTCCCCTATGTTGTCCGAGATTAGGCACTGCCAAAGTCCTGGATCATCCCAAATTTTCTTAGTGATCAAACAGGGACAACCTATCAGGAAATACAGTGCGCTTCTCTTTCATTTTACTATTGCTCTAGTTGACGTGTGGGCATTTACATAATTGAGTATTCATGCCATTTGTTGACACAGTACATGATTGAGGACTCTAACAATGTGTTTGGTGTTAAGATACCAAGAAAAGCCTTGATCCACTGTTAAACTATCTAATGTCCATGGACAGACCAAATACTATGACGTCAGAAAGTAGAGTAAGCTCCCAGGAAGAAGACTGTATTCATTCACCAAGGATGAACTGGGGCAAAGGTAGCTTCTTCCATCTCTCCTAAGAACATCTCCACTTCTTGTCATGGGGTGTAGCCTTTTATAGTTTGAGGAGCAAAGAAGAAGAAAATATTATAAAGCTTGGGTGAAATAAAGCTTGGATATATATAACTGGTAAGCATCATGATAGTCACTTAGTCATTAATTTACACACTCAATAAACGTTTATTAAGCACTACCTATCAAGCCCTGCTCTAAGTACTTGGATAAAACAATGACCCAAACAGGCAAAAATCTTTGCCATAAAAGAGCTTACCTTCAAATCGGCAGTGGATAATAAACGTAATAAACAAGTAAATTATGCAGTATATTAGAAGGTAATTAGTTCCGAGGAGAAAAACCATCAGGAAAGGAGAGTGGGAACAACAGGGGTTGAAATTCTAAATACAGTGGTAAGCATCCTGAGATGGTGACGTCTGAGTAAAGCTTGAAGAAACACACCATGTAGAAATCTGAGGAAAGGGTGTTCCAGGCAGAAAGGAAAGTCTGTGCAAAGGCCAAGAGGTAGGAGTGAGCCTGTGTATTCAAGGTACAGTGAGGGCAAGGCTGGAACTAGGTTGGGGTGAGTGAAGTACTTGCTGCAGAAGAAAAATTAAAGGGGATATTTAAAAATTCACTAATCAAGACGAATACTATTTTAATGCAATATTTTAAAAAATTAAAGTCAACGAAAAAAATCCATGATGAAGAAAATATCACAATTTTAAATAAGACAGGATCAGACCACTTGTACACTTGTACAACCCTGCCTCACTTGCCTGGTTCCAATAAAAATTTATTTACAAAAACAGGTAGCCAGTCTACAGGCCACAGTTTGGCAATTTTATCTTTTTTTTTTTTTTTATTTTTGATGAGGATGATCAGCTCTGAGCTAACATCTATGCCAATCTTCCTCCACTTTCCATGTGGGTTGCCGCCACAGCAGGGCTGACTAGCGGTGTAGGTCTGCACCCAGGATCTCAGCCTGTGAACCTGGGGTGCCAAAGCAGAGCACATCAAATTTAACCTTTACGCCATGGGGCTGGCCCCCCAGTTTTATCTTTTTAATATTGCATTTATTATTTGTCCTGGTTACTGAGTTTTTTAGCAACCCTTAAATTTTGGGCCTGAGTGCCACACTTGCAAAAGAGGCCAATGTGGCTGCAGAGGAGCAAGTAAGGGGATGGTGGGAGGAGATGAGGTCAGAAAGGCACCTGAAGGCCACATTGTATAGGGCGGTGTCACCATTCAAAGAATTTTGCCTTTCAGTGTAAGTGAAATGCACCACCATTGGAGGGTTTTAAACAGAAAAGCCACCCGATCTTGACTTGCATTTTTAAAATGACGAGTAAAAGGAGTAGAAGCAGGGAGAACGATTAAGGGGATGTTTACAATCGTCCAAAAGAGAGATGATGGTGGCTTGGACCAGAGTGGTAGCACGAAGTGGTGAAAAGTGGTCAGATTCTGAATATATTTTGGAGGTAGAACTAACATGATTTGTGTAGTATTGGATATAGGGTGTGAGATAGGAAGAATGGGTGGTCTCAATATTTTCACCAGATGAACCAGAAAGACAGGGTTCCCATTATCAGAGCAAAGCTGTCTGCAGAGCAGGTTTGGAGAAGTGAGCCACGGCCTTTCATCTTGAACATTTTATTTATTTTTTTATTTTTTAAAGATTGGCCCTGAACTAACATCTGTCACCAATCTTTTTGGTTTTTTCCTACTTCTCCATAAAGCCCCCCCTGTACATAGTTGTATTTTCTAGTTCTGGTTCCTTCTAGTTGTGCTATGTGGGATGCCGCCTCAGCATGGCTTGATGAGTGGTGCCATGGGCGTATCCAGGATCCGAACCAGTAAAACTCTGGGCCCCCGAAGCAGAGCACGTGAACTTAACCACTTGACTGTGGAACCAGTCCCTTGTCTTGAACATTTTAGATTCCAGCTATCTGTTAGCTAACCAAATGAAGATGTGAGTGAGCGGTTGATACTCAAATAGGACATTGAGGAAGAGATTTCACCTGGAGATATCCATATGGACACCATCCTGAAATCTATATAAATGACTTATTCCCCTCCTCTACCTTCAGATACTGAAGTCATTCTTCTGTAAAGTAGAATTGAAACCTTTTACAGAAAATATATCTCTTCACGAGATAGGATTTTGTTAACTTCCACATTTTCGAGACTCTTCAGCAGCCTAGAAGTTTGTTTAAAAACAAAAGAAACTGGATTCTGGTAGAATCTCTGTTTCCACTAAGTTTTAATTCTTAGCATTTTTTTTCAATTTAAAGATTGGCAACATGTTTCAAGTTGGGGGAGAGGACATGGTCAAAATTTTAGTAACTGGATCCCACCACAGATGTGTCACTTCCAAAAATCTGCATCAAATTTTCTGCCAGCATGTAATGTGCGAATAGAATTACAGTGTAACAAAACATCTCCACAGGAGAAAAACTGGAAAAACAGAGAAAGAAAACTCTTCCCCCAATTACTTATTTGAAATAAAGATCTGTCATTTCATCTAAGTCTCCAGCTAATTGTAATAAATTATTCAGACAATTTGAGTGTTTCATGAATATACAAACATGGTCATTTACGTTGGACTGATTTTCAAAGTTAGGGATTGGGTCCTACACTGTCTCTACTGTTTAAAACTATAAAAATCGTATGTCAGGCTAAGATGACAAGTTCCTTGTGACAAACCATTTGACTAGCCTCTCCGAGTTACAAAAAGATGAACTATGTTGACCCACTCTTCGTGACAACATCCAGTCTACCTACTACTAATAAGGAGCAACAAGAGTGGGTGCAGAAAAATATTCATGCTAATTGTTCAACCTACATAATGACAAAGCTACCCCATGACAAAACTGATCAGCTCCTACCCTCCTACTACAGATATATCAGGGAACCGATTTGAGCTTTTAGCTCAGCTTTTCAAACCAAATCTCACTCAGTGTTGTGTGGTTTATACGTTTCTACACGGATCACTTTCTTGTTAATTGATGCCATTTGCCCTTGTTTTGTTTCATAGATTAAAGTAAGAACTAATAATATCTAAATGTCGGTATGAAATGAAAACAGCGGTCTCTCTTTGTTGTCCTATTTAACTCAAAAATAGAAATATATCATTATCATAGAAAGCCCAGCCATAGAAGAAATTTTAGATTTTTCCTATTAAGACTTTTAATAGAAAGGCATGATTTCTAATCAAATCCAGAATATTCTGTAATTTCATATTCTATTCAGTTTTCTTTATACTTCACACTCTAAATGTTAAAATAGCTTTTATGCTTCTCTAAATTATTGTTCCAGATTTTACAAAGTAATAAAAATACAAGAAAGAGAAAAAGAATGTCTTTGTGGAATACACAAAGGACCTATTAAATGTTTATTTAATCAGATATGTATTTTAAATACTTTATGAAATCAATAAATATTTTACTGTGATAATGTTCTATCCTTGTTCAAGTACCGCTCTGAAAATCCTACTGTTTTAAAAAATATGAGTTGTTTTAGAGAAATAGCACTTTGACTGCATATAACACATACTACATGCACAGCTAAGAGTAATGCTGACTTTGAGCAATTGATTTTCAAACATTTACTTCCCAATGTCTTTTAAACCGTGAAGATAGCTAGTTAGCGTTACTTAAAATAGGATGAAAATTAAAGATAAATATTCCCTAGCCTAAGCCAAAACATAAAACAAAAAACCTAACTTAGGAAAGCATTAAAAAGCAACAAAATTAGACTTGCAAACATTCTAGTAAGACATATGCTAAACTGTTTTTTACAGAAGTACTGAATATTCATTGAATTATAATTCAGAAGATTTTAATTTCTACAATAACTGCATTAAGAATGGGCAAAAAGTTAGGATGAAAATAAGGAAACAATAGACCATAAGCTACTCTTCTGAATTAAGAAGGCAAAAGCATGATAATAAAATAACAATATAGTGCAAATTATCAACCAGACTTTAGGAGCTATTTTGGGAGAATAGTTTATATGAGAGAGCAGATCAAGTCAAAGATAGACATGACAACTCATTGAGACCCAAATGTAAATGATAAAACCATCAACAAAAGCCTCGAAGGAAAACGCTTTTCCCATCCAGGGGTGATTTGTACTGGCCTCCAGGTGTAATATTATGTGCACTGATGAGCTGATCAACAGAACAGAACTTCTACCTAGCTGTAATCAAGAGTGATTGATGGTTGGGACAAAAAAGTTGATTATCATGACAAGTTCGCTGATGCAGAGAAAATAAGCTCTGCTTGGGAAATGGATAAAACCTGTTCAGAGAGTACCTTCTGAAACCTTATTTATAAAGGAATCTAGGAGACAGTTTAAAGTGGTACAGATGGACTGGATATCCCAATAAACCGGATAAGAATGAATTTGCCATATATCAATCTCCACAGATTTCCTAGGTCAGGAATTTAGAAGCCTATTTAGGCCTAATAAAAAGTAAACCACATATGCTCAATGTTACAAGTGCAATTTTTAAAAGTTTCTTTGTTTATCACAGTATCACTGAAAATCACACATGAACACAGAAAATTAAACTTGCACAGCACATCGTGCCTCCATTTGCCCTCCTCAGCTCCCTCCCCACAAGGAATGAGTTCCCCCAAAGACTGCAGCCTTTACCACTATCAGATTCAATTTACATCAAAACATAGATTTGGACTGAGACAACAGATCCCAGAGGCAGGATTTTGCATTTAAAATGAGGTTTGGCAGGCTCGAAAAAGGTGAATCTGGGCCAGTATGCTGGGTGTAAGTACAGTGTTCTAAGACAATAGCTAAATTATGCAGTGATCCAGAGAAAATGAAGGAATACATCCATCCTTCCAAGTTCTGGTCCTAATGTCATATAAGAAATTCTAGCAACATAATCCAAATGTAGAGTGCAATTTGTAGCATGCCTGGTACAATTTCATTCTCCTTAAGCTCACGACAAAACCAAACAGCCACTATTAAACTAGGCACCATAAGAAACTTTTAGTACAAAGAAGGTAAAATGAATGGTAGGTTCATTTCATGTATATAGAGATCTTTGGCTCTGTGGACACTTGAGAAAAGTAACAGTATTTCATCACAATTAGTCTATTTAATTAATACAGAGGCTAGGACTCAGCAAATGAAACAATGACAAATAGCAACTGTTGTGAAAGGCAAGATTTAAAGGGCCACAAAAGCCAAAATGACACAAGAGTAGATACTAATATGAATTACCCTTTTCTCAAATACCTTTGCTCCTCTGCCCAGGAACAAATTCCTCTTCTGTCTTAGTTTCCGGGGCTATGGTGAAATATGATTTATTACATGCTGAAATAAACTATAATGACATATACCAAAAAGGGCAAGAGGCCTGATAAACAGTGATTACAATGATGGAAAGGGATGAACCAAGTTTAAGACCTTCAATTACTGGGGATCATTACTTCAGTTTCTATCTTTGGTTTCTACAAGTATTGGTAGTGTCTAGTAATACTCTGAGAAATGTATATAGTTGTCAAGAGAGATACGAAATAATTGATAATGTTTATACTAGATATACATATATATATATATATCAAGCAATTTCTGGGCAACTGGGTTACAGCAAATATTTTATTCCATAGCTAATAAAAACTTTGTTAGTCCAACAGTGATGAGGTTACTGGTGTGCTCTGAAATCTTCAGGATAAAATCATGATGTTAAAATTGGAGATTTTGGACTGCATTGACTTTTTTTGCAAATAATTAAAATTCAGAGATTGCTATAAAGCAAGGTTTCAAAATCCTAAGAACCAGTTTTTAGGATGTGCTCAGGTGTGATTCCACTTACTCATTTCCCTTTCAAGCCATGTGAATTTTCATTTTTAGGTTTAGGAAACTAGTTGCTTAGGATCTGAATCATGCATTGCAGAGGGATCAGGCACTGGGGAAAAGGCAACCTAAAATGCTTTTTTTCCCCAATTATTTTATTGAGGTCATATTGGTTTATAACATTGTGTAATTTCAGGTGTACATTATTGTTTATCAGTATCCATAGTGACTGCATCTTGCTCACCACCGATAATCTAATTTTTATCCGTCATCATACCTATGTGCCCCTTTACCCCTTTTGCCCACCCCTCAACCCCCTTCCCTTCTGGTAACCGCTATTCTGTTCTCCTTATCCATGCATTTGTTTATCTTCATGAGTGAAATCATACAGTGTTTGTCCTTCTCTGTCTGGCTTATAAAACGTCATTTTTATCAAAATTCAGCAGCTGAAACTTAGACCATCTTAGAGATTCCCATTTCTATCTTCATTTTCTTGTTACGGGCAATAAATAAAAATGTTTCTGGTCTTGAGCACCTCATTCGTTTATTTATTCAACATTTATTGAATGATATCTAAATCTTGTAGAACATTCCTAACATTAATAGTCTTCTTGCTTCATGTTTTGGCGACACTTAGACAACTTTCAGTTCATTTAATTGGAAACATACCTCTTGCTTCACCACATTCTGCCCTCCCTGCTACATTCTGTCCTTTCATGCTTTGCCCAGGCTTAACCCTCTTCTCAAACTCTTTGCATTCAATAGGTGGCATTTGATGAAACAGACTCTCAGCACAGATTCTTTCTTACCCACTTCAATACTTACTTACTACAACAGTATTGCCCTTTTAGTGGTTCTCAATTTTGAAATGTGTTTCTATATTCTAGCAATCTGTACTACTAGCAGTCCAGCAATGAGTATACTATTGGTATCAATCTCGATGAACTTTTGTATTGTGTGTGGAACTGAAGTGACCAGTTGTCTTACCGGAAAACTGTCACTCGATACCAATGCAAGTCTCAAAATAAATTTCCCTTAGGCCATGCCACCTGATAAACAAATAAAAGCACTATTTCCAGGCCTACTAGCTGTTTCAACAGCTTAGAGATCTCAAAAAAGTCAACTAAATATTCTGGCCTTTGGTTTTCCGATCTATCCTATCTATAAAATGGACAGAATGATTTCTTAGACATCTGTAAGTCCTAATATACAATTCTCTGAGGTGCTCACCGTGCTCGTAGAAATACTAATAACTCTTTGATTACTGGAGATTGATGTATACATCTACTCCCTATATCTAAAATCAACTTTGTCTTTCTAGACATTCAAGGTCAAATTTCCCATGTCTAGAAGAATTCAACAGAAAAGTAAATTTTATTATTTTTTTCTTTCTTTATAAAGAAAAGAAGCCCAGATAAATATAGACTCTTTCATAAAGACTTCTCTTTTCTCAGATTCTTACCCTTCATTCCATCCACTCTAGAATATCAAAGCCTGATTCAGAGAGCCCTGAAATGTCCCAATGTTGAAATTTTATTTTAAAAAGCCGGCCAAAGAAGCACACTGCTTAAATAGATTCCTGTGCTCTTGACTGGCTCATTTTCTCATGAAATCTCTAACAGCCAGACCCACTGTTTCCTGCTTGCTCCTTCTGTTCAAGTTTTGTTTTCTGAGAATTCCTGACAGAGCCGTGAGCTCCATTCAAGAAGTAGAAGCTAACGAAGCCGAAGGATGGGGCCCAAATGCACATTCGGAGGATAAGCCCTTCAAAGGAGACGCCCCAGTCACTTGTTTCAAATGCAGCCACAACCTACATATAGCCTATCCGCACACACTCCAGAGCCGGTTCCTCACACAAGGGTGGACTGACAGCCCAACCAAACCTCATCGGGTCCCAGACGTGTCTCCTCTTTTATGGAAGCTGAATGGCTGTCTTAGAATTGCTTTGGAAGAACAAAAAAGCACCCAGTGGGAAAGCCACAGTGCTTGGGCCAATGCTCCACATAGCTCTGGGAGTCCTGGAGACTAACAGAGGACAGTCTCCAATGAAAGACATGTTTCAAAGCTGCCTGAAAATTTAACTTATAACTGGGTCCCTCAGAGGCTCCTTTGGGATTTAGCAGCAGCAGCAGCTGCAACAGACTTAAACAGGCTGAGAGTTTTTAATAAAAAACAGTTTTGTGGGGCCAGCCCTGTGGTGTAGTGGTTAAGTTCACGTACTCCACTTCAGCAGCCTGGGGTTCACAGGTTCAGATCCTGGGCGCAGACCTAGCACTGCTCGTCAAACCATGCTGGGGCAGCATCCCACATAAAATAGAGGAAGGTTGGCACAGATGTTAGTTCAGCGACAATCTTCCTCAAGCAAAAAGAGGGAGATTGGCAACAGATGTTAGCTCAGGGCCAATCTTCCCCCAAAACATAAATAAATAAAATAACATTTTTAAAAAAGCAGCTTTTCCAGAGACAAGTTTTCCCCGCAGTTTTTAAAAGGTAAAAGGTAAAGATTTATCAGGAGTGAGAACCTCAGATCAACACAAAAATACACTAAATACAGACACTTACAACAGCATAGATAGATATTTTCAAACTTCCATATTTCTTAAGAAGTAATTTAATGTTCAGAGAACAAAACAATTGTAACTGCATTATTTATTCTACAAAATAAAAATGATCTTTCCATTTCATTTACTATACAGTTTATAATCTAATTGCCCACATGTTCTATTTTATAATCCTTACAACGTCACCATAAGGAATGGCGAGTCATTTTAAATGAGATGATTTGGGGACCTGTAAGTTCAGTGAAGAGCCCAAGAACATGCCAATTAAGAGAAGGCAGTTCTTTGTCTAAGTCTGACTCCAATACGTTTCCTACCATCTCACTCAGCTTCCCCACATGTTGCTTTAGGTTTGGCTTTAGATGCGCATCTCCCCTGCATATATTTGTAGTAACCTCTCTCCTAGGATATGCAATAAAATGCTACAATCTTTTTTTTTTTTTGAGGAAGATTAGCCCTGAGCTAACTACTGCCAGTCCTCCTCTTTTTGCTGAGGAAGCCTGGCCCTGAGTTAACCCTGAGCTAACATCCGTGCCCATCTTCCTCTGCTTTATATGTGGGATGCCTACCACAGCATGGCGTGCCAAGCGGTGCCATGTCCGCACCCGGGATCTGAACCAGCGAACCCCGGGCCGCCGAGAAGGGGAATGTGCGAACTTAACTGCTGCACCACCGGGCCGGCCCCAAATGCTACAATCTGAATGAAACAACTATACCTGTGAACTCTCCTTGGCTTGTTTTGCAACTGCAGACACTGCCAGAAATAGGCAAGAAAGAGAAGAGTGCATCTAAGGCCTTTAAAATGGAATTTATAAACTGGGATTTATGCAGTTTAAAAGCTATAATAGGACAGTGATGCAACAATTCCTTTATAAAATTTAAGCATGGCTATAAAAGAAATTTGGAAAATAAAGAGAAGTAGAAAGAAATAAAAGAATAGTACTTCACCTCCAATATGGCCACTCCATCCAAGCAGTATTCCTTTAAAGATCAGCCCCCATAAATAATATTGATTTAAATATTTAAAAGATGTATGTTAAGACACGACGTTAGGAAAGTTTAATTATCTAACTTGGTCATCTGGTCAGAAAAAATATTCCTAGGAGCAACTTCATCATTATATTGCCACATTTGGTTATGAAAGTTATGACAGAGATATGAATTAAATTCAGATATACTGCTTAGTTTCACTACATTTTTGTGTCCTAAAATGCAGAACAATAATAATGACTTCTATTTTATAATACTATTGGAAAATGTATTGATTATTTGGTGAGGACCCCAAGGATCCCCCTTTGGAGGGGTCTGAGGCCTCAAGCAATGTTATCCTCTCTTTTTTTTGGTAAAGAAGATTCACTCTGAGCTAACATCTGTTGCCAATTTTCCTCTTTTTTTTTCTTGAGGAAAATTATCCCTGAGCTAACATCTCTACCACTCTTCCTCTATTTTGTATGTGGGTCACTGCCACAGCATGGCTTGACGAGTGGTGTAGGTCCATGCCCAGGATCTGAACCTGTGAAACTGGACCACCAAAGCAGAGAGAACCAGACTTAAACACCATGTCACGGGGCCGGCCCCAAGCAATGTTATCTTCTAATGAGGTTGTTTTCCCTTTTGGTTTATTAAACAGTCCCCTGAGGTAATTAATGCTTGACAGTCCTGAGTCATAAAGGACATGTTGCTACTGTGTTATAGTTCAGTAATTTGCAAGTATATTTAAATTTTCACCTTGTTTATGATTGCATTGTGAGCGTGACTGAATATGAGTGATGCCATTTGAGAGGACTCACAAGTACTTGTGAATGAGGTCTAGCCTGGTCTGTGCATGACTTTTTACAACAGCTCTGACTACATTCAATTAGTTCTTTAAGGGAAGGAGCCCTCAGGCCCTCTCTCTCGAACAGCCTGACTGGGCAGGAAACACAGACCTCCATCCATGACATTGTTGTAGGATCCGCTGGAACCTCCAGATGGTCGGCTCTTGCTGCCCGACCTGGACCACATGAGACAGAAACAGCCAGGCAAGGGTCTGGTGGACATTGACCCTGCATAGCCAGCTACTGCCCAGGTGGCCTTGTATAAGTCTCCTATACTCTTCCCACCTCAGTTTCAACATGTGAAAATAGCAAAGGGTTTCTTCTGTCTCTAACATATTATGAAATGCCACTGTTAGGAGGTTAATCATAGTGATCCTTAGATGCCACAATTTTTTGATTCCTTAGGTTGGGGACTAAGATCTTATTTCCCATTCTATAAATAGTCATTGAATAATCATTCTCTACCTCACTTAATCATCTTACATCCAGGCTGGCCCTGCTATAAGTTGTCTTTCAAAGGCATTCTTACTAACTTGCACAGGCCAATGGTAATTTATGCTTATTTTAAGATGCTGATAAAATAATTGGACAAATTACAACCTTTCAGTCTTTAATTGGAAGCTTTCTGCATAACCCCATGTGTGTCATATAAATGTTGAGAGGAGTCTTTTTCAAAGAAAAAGCCTACACCAGGAGAAGGTAATCTGATTTAAAGTGCATACAATAATATACTATTAAAAAGATATCTTCAGGGCAAAAAATGGAAAATGTACTGTACAGAAAACAGGTACAGCATATCACCAAACCACAGAGTTTATAATATGAAGGGTTAAAAGATAAATAAAGGCTTAGAGGGAAAGGAAATTGAATTTTCATGATGTGGAGATGAAAAGAACTACAAGCTATTATTTTCATTGGAAGGGGAAGAAGCTTTGAAATGTAAAAAGGTTCATAAGGCAAAAATGCATTCTTATGTGACAGAGGATTCAACCAAGCATATAAGTGAATTACAGTGTTACTTTTCCAGAAAGATTCTAGGTTTAAGAATGGAAGTAGGAAGATAAATTCCAGATTTACCTAGAAAGAGCAAAGAGGCAGTTGTATTGGAATTAAAATGATCCAATATGATATATATATATGTATTTTCTCTTAATTTAGAGATTATTTTCTTATATATGGATGAATGGGTGATAAATTCAATTAATCTTGGCATTCAGTATTAAATAAGTCATAAAAGTAGTATCTATGGATATGACCAGTCAATAAGTAAACAAATCTAGTATTTCCAGCACATTAGTTCCCCTTTTTGACATAATCATGTTACACAGACATTTTTAAAGTCTCTAAAGGAGTTTCCACTTCTGTATTTCACTAATTATATTTTATTTGTAAGTCACAGTTAAACTGTTGCTATGTCATTTATAAATTCAATAACATTGGATCCTCCTACTTTAAAAAAAATACAATTTTAAAAATTAGCCCTGCATAGTGAATTTATACTCAAGGTTCAAGATAAGGAAAAATATAAGAGCAGTGAATTCACATGTGTCCGATTTATACAGACCAACGAAACTGGACTGGGTAATTATCTGATTACCCAATTTTGAGTGGTCCTGAGATTCAGCCCAAACCTAGGTCAAAAGTCCAAATGAGTATCTGTGGTAGGTGGAATAATGATATTTAACTCCTAATCCCTGCAAACTATGAGCGTGTTACATTACATGGCAAAGGGAGATTAAGTTAGCAGATGAAATTAGGTTGCTCATCAGATAAATTTAAAATAGAGAAATTATCCTGGATTATCCAGGTGGGTCCATTGTGATCACAAGGTAAATGTGGAAGAGGAAGGCAGAAGAGCGACAGTCAGAGTAATTCGATGTGAGAAAGATATGATTGGCCATTGCTGGCTTTGAAGATGGAAGGGAGTCACGAGCCAAGGAAGAGGGCAGGCAGCCTCCAGAAGCTGGAAAAGAAAGGCAGGAACTGAATCTCCCCTAGAGCCTCCAGAAGGAGCATAACCTGCAGACACCTTGACAGTGAGCCCAATTTCTGACTTCTCACTTCCAGAACTAGAAAATAACACATTTGTGCTGTTTTAAACCAGTTTGCTGTAATTTTTTACAGCAACAACAGGAGATTAATACAGTAACCATCTAGTTGAATGGTCAAGGCTGCAATTTCATTAATTGCATAATTAATTAATAATTGCATTAATTATGACCCAGACGGATTAGCCTAAACCTCCCAAATATCCCATTTTCCTTTTACCACATGCCAGACAAACCTGAACGCAAAGCTGCGAGACTGAGAAGCAATTGTCTCTGATAAATACATATTGATTCCTACATCACCTTGAAACTTCATTAGCAAAATAAATCGCTATTCTCTCTTACCAAGAAAATAAAATAAAATTACATTTTAGAAAAGAAGTGTGTAAATGTTCTTTACGTTATATTATGTTATGTTCTTTATGTTAATATTAATAATCATATATGTAAATATATGTGTGTTTCTTAAAGCATACCTGACAATATTTCTGAAGTCTTCAAACATGACTTTGATATCCATCTCTAGGATTAGAAACACTAAAAAAATAAAATAAAAAATTGAACAACTGTCCTGAAGTGGTGAGTAACCTATCATGGGGGCAAATCAACCAGAAGACCTAGCCTGGACGTGGCAGATGATTTTCCTACATTTAGTAGGAGATTGGGTTCAACGAGCTTAAAGTCTCTTTCTGACTCTCAGTTTACAGGAAGTTTTCTTAATTCAGAGGACATTGATAGTAACACTGTTGGCAGGGCGGATATTTGAAATAGCCTCCATTAGATGTAAGAAGCTGGCAACATGGCTCCTGGGAGACTTCTGCATCCTTATCTGATCAATTCCAAAGTGAAATATTAATATGATTTAAGAAGAAAAGACATCAAGAAGAAGCCTCTTAAATTAACAATTACAGAACTATATGATTGTTCACTGAGTGTTTAGAAATGATCAAAATTGCAACTATCGAGTTCAGAACTCTTAGTTACATGTCAGGAGGACTCTTTTTCTTTTTTTTTTTTTTACAATATCTGGAAGAGATTATTATATAACATTCATCACTTGAAAATATTTTTCGTTGATAAGTTAAACCATAGTAAATTTCTTAAAATGTAAATCAAATCAAGATGTTCAGTATTAAAAAATAAACAACAAACCAAAACGACAGGACAATATCCCTTCAAATAAAATGCTGTATGATTAGTGTATTCTTTTGTATAGCAGCAAATGCCACTCAGGCATTTTTTAAAGCCAACAGAAGGAATGTTATCAAATTACCTGATGACTGTACTAGTGAGTTCATAAGATAGTAGCAATCTTAAGACAAGATGAAATGTTCTCACAAAGGAAAAAAGCCACCTTATTTATGCCACATCTACTTCCCATGCCTGATTATCTCATATGCTAGCCTTCTCACCAGAGCACCAAAGGGACTTACTTGCCTAGGGAGATTAATACTGGAAGGTATAACATTCTCCAGAATCCACATCTGTTTGGTCATCTCCACACTGCATAACAATTTAGGGCCAGATAATGGCACCCTGGAAGCACCATGGATAGGATGGGATCCTCTGTTTACCTAGAGTGCCAACAAGGTGTTCAATTCCTATTTTTTCCAAACCATCATTCCCTCTCTTTTCTGTATCTCTCAGGACCAACTCCACACCAAAGCAAGTTGGGGAGAGGAGACAATAATTTTTACATTGGGCACAAGCCAAAATAAGCTTCAATGTGATGAATCCAGAGTCCACGCTGATCCTTAGAAAAGGTATGAAAGATGTAAATAACTCTCCGTGTATAATTTGCAAAGCACTGGTCGGGTCCACAGACATCTCCCTTCTGTCATGTTCTCCATTTAGGTTTTTTCTTTAGGGGCTGGAATGTTTTGAGGTATTCAGGATCCCTTGTTAAAATGCTAATACTTCCAGGAAGTAACTTGAGAGCTCTAACACAAATATAATTAAGGACACAAGGGCTGATCTGGAATTGGGGACCACCAATGTAGGCAAAAAGAATTTACAAAGCCAAAATCTTGGCCTTGAAATATAATTTGGGACCTGTCTTATTTCAGAGGTGCAATTTATTGAAAGCTTCATTGGTCCCAATTTTGACTATTCCTCAAAGGGAAAGTGTATTACCTAAATTACCACTCCCAAGAGACCAAAAAATATCATTAGACTGCAAGTATTTAAGATTGTAAATGTCTGATTTTTTCCATAGTAAACAAGCAAACAACATAATAAACTCCAAAACTAAAGCACATAAGGAGTTAAAATGTTATCTTTGAATTGTCACATGCTTAGTGATTGGAGAAAAATGTTTAAAAAGTCTCTTTGGCAAGATTAAAACTGCATAATACATTTTTTTAGTGAATACTAAATGATAAACTTACATCGGAATTAAATCTCAACTGGCAAATGTTGCATGATATGATTTGCTTTCTTCGATGAGGAAGAGGAACTCCGAATGTGTGATTTATTACAGCTTTCTGAATTGGGTCCATCTGTAATGAGAAAAAAATACAACAAATAGAAATAAACCTTGTCAGTTCCATTGGAATGTTGCCTATTTTACTAAAGAGCCAGTCTGTACAGCTTCAATCTACTGCTCACATCATACAAAACATTTTTCTTCTAAGAAACGGCATTTCTACTTTCTTGGAAAATAGACAACAATAAGCTGAAAGCTCCGTATGATAAGGAAATGATAAATGTACCCATTAGAGTCTGCATACTAACCGTTTTTCTTATTTAGGATCAACAATTGTCTCAGTTTGATAATCCTAAAATATAATTAAAGATTTGTCAAAATTCAGTTATTGCGAATGCCAGCAATGTGACACAAAGGTTTGTGTATACCACTGCCACAAAATGCACTTTAAATAGACTTGGTCACAAGAGCAGCTCTGAAAATAAATTATGCACCATTATCCAACATTAACCTCATGCTATGCTTGGTATCTTTTCTATCTTAAGAATATAGTATACAAATCTTGCTTTCTAAGAATTTAAACACACAGAGCTATCAACTCATTCAACAATCATTTATTGACCACCTCATATATACTGCTATCCTATGGACTTATTATTGGAGGTTCAGAGAAGTTTGGGCCAGAAGTCAGTTGTCTTTCTCCATCCCATATTCCCAGGACAGGACAAGCAACACCAAAAATACAGTGTCAGCAACCCAGCTCTGATAAAAATTAATGTCTTCTCACCAAGCTTTGTCCTACAGTCCACATTAGTGGTTCTCAACTGCTAGAATGAGATATAAAATTTTGATCTGCTTCTTAACAGCTGTGCAACATCTGCTTATCCATGTCTCTCTCTTAAGGTTACGATGAGGTTTAAAAGTGTTAATTCACAAAATTTATTTAGCACAGTCATTGCTGGGCACATTAAGAAATCAATAAACATTGACTATTATATTTTGTCTATTGCACCACATGTGAAGATCAAGGCTAACAGAAGGCTCACGCTCCTATAGTCATTGTTGGCACATTACCGATTTCTCACATAACCAAAAAACATTTCAAAATAATTTAAATGTTACACATATAGCCATAACTTTTGTTGAATGCCTGCAAACTTTAGAACACAGCTCTCATCAGAAACAAAGTTCTTACGAGAGCCCTCACAATAGGTTAAGACAGCTCAAAAATGATTTCACACAAAGAAAAACGCTAAGAATGTGTCTATGAAATAATGCTCTAATATTCAGCTTCTGTGACACATTGTAGTTTGTTAATTACCCTAAACAAGTCATTGATAAATTCCCCCTCCTTTTGTGTATTTCAAATCATCACAACCAGTTAACTCACAGGCTCCCTACACTGGTAGGTAGGAGGAAATTTCTGTCTATATTCACAACTCCTATTAGCTTGTCTAGGCATTCAATGTACTGTTCTAAATAATAACAACAACAATAAAAATAACAGCATTCAGCTTTTATTAAGTGTCTTCTAGGTAGTTTACACATTAAACAGTTACAACGATCAAGAAGAACTCATGGGTGTAATCATTTTTATTTTCCATCATCACTTCAAATTTTGTATCTGATGTTAACCCTTGCTCAGATTCTGGATGAAACTCAGTTATCTGTGATTTTTCTGGTCACCTCCAGGTATTAACAAATTCTAGGATCCTCTCCCCCTTTACTAGTGAATTCTGTCATGCTTTCTTCTTCACCAATTTTATTCAGATATGATTCACATATAATAAAATTCACCAAAGTATAGAATTTCATAAGATTTGACCAATACATACAGTAATATTAATCATCACAAAGAACATTTCCATCACCTGGAAAAGGTCCCTGCTGCCTTTCTGTGGTAGATCCCTGCCTCCCACCGCCAGCCTCTGAAACCAGCTAACATCTGCCGCCAATCCTCCTCTTTTTACTGAGGAAGACTGGCCCTGAGCTAACATCCTTGCCCACCTTCCTCCACTTTATATGTGGGATGCCTGCCACAGCATGGCTTGACAAGCTGTGTGTAGGTCCACACACGGGATATGAACCAGCAAACCCCAGGCCGCCGAAGCAGAATGTGTGAACTTAACTGCTGTGCCACTGGACCAGCCCTAGCTTATTCCTTTTTGTTGCTGAGTCACATTCCTTTGTATAGATGTACCATAATATGTATATCCATTTGTCAGTTGATGAACATTTGAATTGTTTCCAGTAAATTCCATAATCTTTTCAAATCTTAATACACAATCTAAAGCTCATTCCTAAATTCAGTTCAGCATCTTAATCCAAACATAAAAAATTAATTTAAAATGACAGTCTCTTTTCCTTAGCTTGGATCTATTATTGGATAGCAGTATGAAAGGCCACAGGGTACAGGTTTCTTCGCTCTCTCTCTCCATTCCTCCAAGTTCCCCACCCCAGCTAAGCTTCCAAACTTCCCTCAACCGCATCTCAGTCCTATCTCCTCAGGACCAAAACGGACAATGCACAGAGCTTGAGAAAACCAACAATCACACAGATGTGTGAATCTAGGCTGCTTCCACAGCCTTCATTCTGCTCCCCTGGATCATTTTTATACTACTTTAAACATGCCATCACAATGCTTCTACGACAACAATCACAGAGAACCCTGGGGGACCATTTCCCTTTCAGCCAACAGCTAAAGAGAAATTAAAAGCAGAAAGAGGTCACTGACTTAGAGGTGGTTGTCTCATCACACCATATTGCATCTGTTCTGTGCATAAGTAGGGCCCATTTCTATCAGAGGATAAGGTGAATTATGCCTATACCCATTTAGGAATGTTGAAGTCCTCTGCTAATGATACTATGAAATAAAAATGAACTACACATTTATATTAAAGATGCTCTCTGAAAATACACAGTGCTGAGTTTTCATCATATGTTGGTGGGCATCATATTATTTTCGTCTTTTAGTAACACTGGGGAAGCAATGACAACATTCAATCCAAATTTGTGTAGGAGGTATTTTGGAACTAGACACTTCATGCAAATGTGGCATATTCTCTAGATTTAATTCTTTTGTTGGAATTGAATGATGTTCTGATCATTGTGACTATAAAATCAAATTTCAAAATGCAAAATAGCGTATTCTTCTTCAGAGACAATTTTATTTCCCAGTATACTTAAAAGAAAAGCCACCTAACTGAATTATATTTTAAAGATGGATTTCACCAACCGTAGTTACACCAACAAAAGTAATTATCTTTTATCATTTTAGGAATCTGGTACAACAGAATGATAAGTTTAATGCCTTTATTAATGAACATAAATCGTATTCACCCCTCTAATATATACATATGTAAATATATGTAAAAGCATTTACAGCAAGAAATTATGAAAAGGTAAAATCTAAATACTAACCAGTTCTGTTGTGAATAGCTAATTAAATGATACCACATGGTATGTAACTAAAAGTAGCATATACTCACAACTAAGGGGACATACACAGCCACTTTGACCATTTTGTCTAAACATAACCTTATTTACCATTGTAATCAAACATTTTGTTTAAAAAGAAAGTCATATATGTTGGTTTCCCCCCATGAACCAATAGGTCTGATCTGTAAAAACAATCACACCTTATTGTTTGTATGCATATTAACATTAGGAGTTTTCTAGAAAACCAATCTTAAGAGACACCAATGTGTGTAGGTAAGAAAAGAGGAGTTTGCGAGCCAAATTAAGTTGTAGTAAATCTAGGTACTGAAGCCTGGATATTCACAGTGCACAATAAAATATTAAATTCTCTGAGATGCCTCAAAATAAAAATACCTGTTTTAAATAAATTTCTAAAATAATATAACCAAAGCTTTTGTTATTTTGTTTGTTTGTTTTAAATTCAGCATCCTTATTCAATGCATCCAGCTTAGAAATCTGGGAAATAAAATCATTATAAAAATATGAATAAAATGGAGGCCAGCCTGGTGGCACAGCAGTTAAGTGCGCACATTCCGCTTCGGTGGCCTGGGGTTCGCCATTTCAGATCCTGGGTGCGGACATGGCACCACTTGGCCAGCCATGCTATGGCAGGTGTCCCACATATAAAGTAGAGGAAGATGGGCATGGATGTGAGCTCAGGGCCAGTCTTCCTCAGCAAAAAGAGGAGGATTGACAACAGATATTAGCTCAGGGCTAATCTTCCTCAAAAAAAAAAAAAAAAAAGAATAAAATGTAAAGCCTTTAGTACAAAAGTAAAGATATTAAACTAAAATTGTAATACATAGAAATCAGATCCACAAAAGCTTTGATACAGTTCACTTAACTTATGTAGCACTGAATTAAAAACTAAAAGAAATGGAAAAATCTACATGGTATTTTAAGACATATTTATCTAACTTCTAGAAAGGGGTATTTTGAAACCTAAAATATTCTAACTACATCATCCAATCCCCTAAAACAAACAAACAAAAGTGAAGAATGATACACTACCTATTGATATGCTTACCAAACTCTAGACTAAAATTCAATTTCAAATTCAGCCTATGGCCTTATTTAAAGCCAAATGAATATGTTTTTCTTCATTTCAGACTCAAGGAACTTTGCATTTCTATCTCAGGCCTAGCTTTTCCCTCCCCTCCCCTCTGGGCGTTCTGCTAAATTGCTCTGTAAATGAGGGTACCAGGGACAGCCTCAGGGAGAGGGCCCACTGCTTTCTTTAGGATGCCCGCTGCAGTTTCAGAGAGGAGAAAGCTTAACCCTGAGTTTACATTTCCTGCTCTAAGAGACCGCCTCTCTTTCTGTTCCTATTATTATTGTGGCTTTCAGTTTTAAAATCAAAGAATAAGAACTTAAATGCCAGGAAGTTTCGAAAGATGTCCAGAAATATAAAGGTTTCTCTTCCACCTGAGATTTCTATGTAACGGTGGCCAGCAACAATAACTCTAAAGGTTACACTTAGGGGTACTGACCATGTGTTTTTATCTTTATAAGCATTATTTCTATCCTAACAACTTACTGAGGAGACCTCATTGCCCCTTGCCTAACGTGACACAACTAATAAATGGCAGAGCCAGCTAAGATCCAAGGCCTTCAGCTCTATCCCCTGCCTCTCTCAGGTACCACAATAAAGCACTATGATATCCATTATCCTGGCTATTCATAACTCCATAGTATTAACTGACACTGAGTAGAGACCCTGATAAATTTATTACATCAACTATGAGTTAGTAGAATTTGTATTTATATTACTTATATTCATATATTAGAAAACATTAATGAAAAATTCCTAATAATCCCACTCCTATAACAAATTTGTCCTTTTGAAACAGTTTCAACTTTTGTCCTTTTTATTTAATGTTTTAAATGGATGTATAACTTACATACAAAAAAGTGCACACATCCTAAGTGTACTATTAGTTATTGTTTTTAATATGTGCATACTCCCATGTCATCATCATCCTAATAAAGATATAGAACATTGTAAACATTCTAGAAGGTTCTCAGTCCTGCTCCTGCCCTGTCAATATCCTCCAGTGGTAACCACCATTCTGAGATCTATCAACACAGATTACTTTGGCCTGTTTTCGTACTTCACAAAAATGTAATTATACAGTATGTATTCTTGGGTGTCTGGCTTCTTTCATCCAACACTGTGTTTGTGAGTACTTTCTTCATTTTTCATTGCTCTATAGCATTCTATAGTACGACCACACCACAATTATTGGCCAATTCTACAGTTGGACAGTTGAGTTGTTTTCAGTTTGAATCTATTGTGAGTAAAGCTACTACAAATATTTGTGAGCATGTGGTTTGTTGGATACAGCAGGCATTTCTCTGAGGCATATAGCTAGGATTAAATTCCTAAGTTGTAAGATACGCACAGGTTAAGTTTAAATAGGTACCACCAGACAGTTTTTCAAAAAGGTTGTTGCAATACTGCAACGCAATTGTGGCACCAACTACCCAGAGTTAGCATAGACTCCAAAAGTTAATGGTACATTTCCCCCAAGACTGTCCACACTTCAGAATCTAGCCACAAGTTCAGAGGTCCCCAAGCCACCTCCACTTCTGAAAACTGGCTACAACTGTGAGGGTTACCGTGACCCCTGGGTCATCTCATTAGCACAAACTCAGATGTATCCAAGGTGTGCATGATTAATGAAGGCACTCTTCTCACTCAAGAAATTCCAAGATTTTAGAGGTTACCGCCCAGGAACTAAGAACAAAAACAGCCAAAATCTTTATTATACAACAGGTGCACAGCTTTCCAGTTCTGAATTCACAATTTTACATAGCTTTAAGTATAGCAAAGAACATTTTCATTTTTTTAATTTAATAATATATCAAAAGAATACCTACATTTAACCTCAGTTTTCATATTTACCAATTAAGTGATGGCATACTATTTCATTAAATGATTGTACCACAATTTACTTAGCCTATTCTCTGTCGTTGGATATTGAGGTTGTCACAATTTTAAAGAGCGCTGCACAGATCATTTCTACGAGTGTAGCTTTTTATAAGAACCATGGCATCTTAGAGCTGGAAAGAATCTCAGTGCTCATATTTTGCCTTCTCATTCCGCTGACAAGGCCACTAAAGCACAGGGAGCTGAAATACTGGCAGCAAAAAAGGGACAAGAAACCAACTCGCCATCTCCCAGTTCTAGGTTCTTACAGCTATAAAATCTGACACTGTGTCTAACTCTTATTTTTTCCCTCAAAATAGAAAGCAACAAATGGTTAATGTGTAGTCTATATAACGTTGCTGCTTTTATTTGCTAGCTTTTTTGTTTTAATATGTTTAAGCTTCTATTTCCTCACCTCTAAAATGGGGTGATCATCACTGCTGGGTTATTTTGAAGAATGAATTATATAAAGTGTATGCAGAGCCTGGCCCTGTGCCTGGCACCTAGAAAACACTCAACCCATGTAGCAGCTTCTGCCATTTCTATTTTATAGCAATAGTGGTAAACATTACTAGTCCTTTGCAGAAGCAGAAAACCTAGAAAAAATAGAAAGATGCTTCAAAGTGTCCATGTGACCCAAAACCATCCAAGAAAAGATATATAAATGCAACTACATTAAAGTTTAAATTCCGTTTGAAGGAAACAACAATAGCTAACTTTAAGGGAGCACTTCGATGTGTGAGGCATGTCGATGGGGCCTCTAAGTCATATCTCATTAGGTCTTCATGGGGTACTATCCCTACAAGGTAAATACCGTTTTTTCCCTTCTAATAACCTTTATTTTTCAGAGCAGTTTTAGGTTCACAGCAAAATTGAGCAGAAGGTATAGTTTTCTTTTGCTTCCATTTTATACATGAGAATGTTTAGGTACAGAGACATAAGCTAATTGGATTAGGGCTTCATAGCTAGGCACTTCTAGAGCTGTGATTCAAATTCAGGTCATCTGACATCACCATCTTTACTCTCAAACACTGTGATAGATTTTTTTTTTATGAGCAAAAGAGAAAATGAACATGTTGAAACAAAAAAAGATGGGGAGAAAATGTCTGTAATATGTAAATCAATCAAAGATTATATGCTATGGCTATAAAGAAGAGCTCTGGAAATCACTATGTAAAAGCTAAAATACCAGTGGCAAAATGGTCAAGACATATCAAAAGGCAATTTGTAGAGGAGACTATGTGAATGGTCAATAAAGAATAAAATTCATTGGTTATTGTGGAAATGAAATACAAAATAACAAGGAGAGAGTTTTTACACAGACAGTTGGCAAAAATAAATCTGACAACATTTGGTATTGACAAGGATTTGGGAAAAGTGGAGAAGAATTTGGCAGCACTTAGTAAAATTGAAAATAAACTGAACATGTGACCTAAACATTCAACTTCTGGAGAAACTCTGGCACATACGCACCACGAGATCGTTCAAGGAAGTTCCCTACAGTTTTGTTTGCATTAGCAAAAATTCTGGAACAATGTAAATGGCCAAGAATAAGAGAAAGGATAAATGGTCAAAGAGCTATAAGAAGAATGCCATAAAGAAGCTACAAAGAATTCATTAAACATTTCTTTGTCAGCATGGACAGAAAAACAACAACAGAAAATATACCAAGGATAGCTACAATATGACATCAGACACAAAAAAATTATAAATGCATAGTCAATAAAGTAGGAAGGAAAAATTAGGAGAGCACCATTTTACAACTCCTAAAGAAATTATATGTCTAGGCAATAACCATTAATTACTACTAATGAACAAAAAAAGACAAGCAGACGTCAGGTGTCTCCTGAAGAAGTACAATACCACCTATGACGAAGACTTGTCCAAAATAAAAAACCTGAATCTGATCAAGCCTCTAGATGTAATTACCTGTTTGTAGGAAACAGAGGGATGGAAGAACATGTTAAAAGTCTCCACATGGATAAAATCAGCAAATTCCAAACTGTGGGAAACTACAGAACAAATGATGTGCTTTTTTGAACAAATAAATAGGTCGAACATAATAGGGGGGAGACCTATAACTCGAAAGATACTTAAGAGACAAAGCAAGCAATTCTGAACATTGGGCTTACATGGATCCTGGTTCTAACAAACTATACAATAAATATTAGGAGACAATTGGAGGAAAATAAAACTGGATATTTATAAGAATAAGGAATTATTTTGGATTTTTAGTTGTGATAATTGCAGTATGGTTATATGTTTAAAAAGTCATTACCATTTAGAAATACATAGTGAAATATATGCTGAAGAAATAATATTATGACAGTGATTTGCTTCAAAATAATCAAGGGTATTTGGAGGCTAAGTGGGTGGGGATATTTATGAGACAACATTGGTCCTGATTTGATAATTGCTAAAGCTAGATGATGGCTATGTGGGTTTTCATTATACAATTCTATTCTTGTACATATTTTAATATTCCATAATAAACAATTAATAATGCCACATCAAAAAAATTTATAAGTTGTTTGAGGGTGCACATATTTATATATAAAAGTATACGAACTAGAATGGAAAGAAGAGCGCATACCAAACTGGTAAGAGTTGTTGTCTTTTGGGGCTCTAAGGATGGGACTAGGACAGCAGCTAAAGAGGACTAGAGCTTTATTCATAATGTTTCATTTCTTCTAAAATATGAAACAATTGGAAGCAAAAATGACAAAATATTAATATTTGTAAAATTCTGATTCAATGTGGGTTTTGTTATAATATTTATTATACTTTTCCTTTCAAAACATCTAAAAGTAAAAGTTCACGTGCAAATCATTCAGTAGATCATACACAAGTGAAATGATTTGGGAGATGATGCCTTTATTTTCCTTTCTGTGGGATTTGAGTTGGTAGGGAATTTAGCAAGAATATCAATCACCCAACACTGAGGGACAGCTCTGAGAAGGGGGGTGGAGGGACGGCGTTGAATAGAGGTGCACATGAAGTCTCATGGTTTCTTTGTTTTTGCCTTTTGCAAAGGACAGGCATGAAATCATCCAGCAAATAAATTCATTCAAGTAGAGGTAGGCTGATTTCCAGCAATCTTATGAATTAGGTCAAGCCCAAATCTGCTGATTTGATAAATTCAAGTGGAAAATATAAGTATATAAGTAAATATAAATAAATATAGTAAATATAAATACAAATATAAATATAAATATAATAAATATAAATATAAGTGCATAAGTACATTAAGGGCACAGTCAATTTTTCGATGCACCAAGCTCTCTTTTACCTTCAAGGAAGTACCTCATTCTAGTTTATCTTCCCCTGGCTAATGTCTGCTCAATTTTCAGGACTCAAATCATGACTCATCTCTTCTTCTAGAATTCTTAGCTTGACCGCCTTCAGATGGGCTGGGGCCTCCCATTCACTCTGCACTATTCTCTATCACATCATCTGAAAGTATCTCTTGACTTGTTTGTCTCTCCCAACAGAGGATAAAGTCAAGGCAAGGCTGGGTCCCATTGTTCTTTGTACCCAGCAATCAGCAGAGTGGCTCCCACTTAGCAAGGGCTCAACATGTCTGTTGAGTTTCTAAACAAATTGAATGATTTCGAAGCCCAATAGCAAAGCATAATATCAGTCTTGGAATGGCATTAACAATAGCAGTGGGAAAACCTAGATTCACAAGGAAACCTTAGGTATAAGGGGTAAAGAGAGCTTATCAGAAGCAAAAGTGTGTGGAAAATGATTCCATGATATAATATGGGATGCAGGATATAGACTCTGGGAGTAGACTCTACAACTGCAAGCTACCAAGCAGAAATTGCATATGGTCTTTTGTCATCTAAGCAATGGGGTAATGGTTGATGGGTTCTCTCATCTACACTTACATGCTAACATCATTTTACCACCAGGCATCTTCCTAGACAAGGGCTAACAGCCATACTGGACGTCTGATCAGTTAAGGAGAGGCTGATTTTGTTCAGAAAACCAATGCTTGTACTTAACTGAGCAAAGGTATTTGGATGCTCTCCAAGTACTCAGGACACATGCAGTGTAAGAGACATTTCATTGTCAGTAGCTTTCTGCTATGGCTATTTTCCCTAATGTTCTATGAGTAGGCTAATAAAATGAAACATAGCAAGTTCAAAGTAAAGGATGGATGAGCTTGAGCGGATCTTAAGACATTATTTTCCTTAGGATCATTTACGTGCTCAAGCAAATTGCATTTAATCAATGTATTGTGGCCCTATCACATGATGCTCGCAGACACCTCCACTCTGAGATTTTGAAGTAGAAATATGGAATTGTTACCAACACAATTTCTTGGTCACGGAAGTTTAATCCTGGGTACAACTTTAGAAATCACCTATTTGTGGTATTTTCAGTGGGTAGGAGCTATGTTTCACCCATGTTCATATCTTCTGTGGTTCTCATTCCTTCCTCTGGAACCCAGTAAGCACTCAATACGTGTTTAAATTTTATTGAAACTTCTCACTTTATAAGTGAGAAAAAGCTATATCCTGAGGAGGAAAAAAGGTCTGAGAAAAAACGAAGGAAAGAAGGTGATTTTAGTCATTGATGGGCTTCCTTTTTCTGCATTGAGATTTTTTTCTAGCCAAAAGAATATTAAGTTTCTTTAAAAAGAATGATTGTTGCCTCATCACATTAATATCACCCTGTGGAGAAGGCTCTAGTGTTTAATTTGGACATGTTAGAAATCTTGTTATCAGAATTGCAGGGACTTAATTTGACTCAAATGTTTTGATCAGGATCCTGTTTCTGTTGAACTTAAATAGCAAAATCTCTTTCGAAGACAACGAACGCTTAGGGTGCCTGCCTGTGCAAGAAGCCAGACTGCTCACTGGTCTTCAGGCCTGGTCTCTGAATAAGGTAATTAACTCACCAATCCCAGAGTTGGGATTCCATTTACATGGAAGGCCCCAGACAGCATGGCATTATTGACTGAGTAGGAGAAGAAATTCTAGAAATCCATTCTATTACCAGAATGTAATGTACCAGAAGTCCATGAACACATCCGGTTCTTGGGAAGGTCATTGACATGTGGGCCAGGTGCTGAAATCTGCTGTACTCTGAGGTGAAAAGAAAGGTAACGACAATACACTTTTGTACATAAATAGCAAAAGGCTAAATTGAAAGAGATTTCTCTTATTCTGAAATTATGTCCTTCCTACTTTTCTGTTGTTAAACTCCTTTCTTTTACAAAATCATGGCACTGTTTGATTTATTTATTTTTTTACGGCTTGAAACAATTAAAACGTGAAAATCGTATGTTAATTTTCATATTTACTTTTCATATTTCCTTTTTAATATTTTAAACGTATATTAATTTCCTGGGGCTGCTGTGACAAACTACTGCAAACTTGGTGGCGTAAAATAAGAGAAATTCATTACCTCACAGTTCAGGAGCCTCGAAGTTTGTAGTCAAGGGGCTGGCAACGCCATGCTTCCTCCAAAACCGGTAAGGAGAATCCTGCCTGCCTATTCCTAGCTTCTGGTGTTTTGCCAACAGTCTTTGGTTTATAGATGTATCATTCCAATCGCCCATCTTCACATCATATTCTTCCTGTTTGGTCTGTGTTTGTGTCCAAATTTCCCCTTTTTTATAAGGACACCAGTCATTTTGGATGAGGGACCAGTCTCTTGAACTCATTTTAACTTAATTACCTCTGTAAAGAGCCTATTTCCAAATAAGGTCACATTCTGATATATGGGGGGTTAGGACTTCAACATAGCTTTTTTGAGGGCACACAAGTCAAACTAATAACAAATGGAATGGACAATATAAAAATCTAGAAACCACTGTGAAACTTTATTTAGGTGCTAATTCTAGGGTTTCTTGGATAAAAGAAAAACAAAAATGAAAATCAGTTTTCTTGTCTTAGTGGCTAAAAGGGAAGGTGTGAACAATCAATAATCACTGAGACCATCCCTGGCCCACCCTCTCCCTAACATGATCAATTTTAGCCTCAAAGAGTTTGGCAATCCTCAAGAGTCTGGGAAGAAGAAACTAGTTCAAGGAATTGAAACATACATAGACACAAGGAGAATGGAACTGAAAGTAGTGCAGCTCTTTACGAGCAAGGCTGCAAATAACTGAGTTCAGGCATTTTTGAAATGTCACAAAGTGAAAGTTATGAAGTCTATAGAAAAATTGAACAATGGCACATCGATGAGCTCTGTAAGCAATTATCCTAATTTTGTTTGGTTAAATTAGAAAAGACATAAATTTGTGGCTACATGTTTTCCATTGTACTTTTTTTCTTGCTCTTTTGCTTGTTTGTTTAAATCATCATTTAATGCCTTTGAGGAATTACAATGATGCATGGGATGGCTCTTTTTACACAAATTCCATCTCTGTAGGTAATCTATATGACTTCTTCTAGCATGAAAATTCCAAGATAACACACGTATATGAAATTAAACATGTAAGAATATCCTTGCTTGTTTTTATGTTTTCTTTAAAAATGCAAATATGCATATATGTCTGTGCGTATATACATTTGTGTGTGTTTACACATGCATCCATATTATTTATGGACCAATTTATGTACTAGTATTTATCTACCAATTCCCTATATAATATCTCTCAGTGCTTGGAATTTGGCATGGCTCAATTTCCTCTGTTTGGGCTAAACTCGATAATTTCTTGAAATATTCTACTTCTTCTTACACTGAAGTAATCATTTAGGAATTTACACAAATATTTCCCCTACCCCTTATAAGTGGCCCATATACCTGTTTCTTTTAGCCAGTGATGTGGAACTCAAGTCACAAGGCGCATTCTACGTTGGCAAACATCGCCTTCCATGAACTAGCCCAGGCCCACATCTCTGTATTCATTTACCTTCCTCTTTGCCTCCACTCTTTTAGTCCAATAATACAGATCTGCGGGCAATTCCAGCATAATCCAGTAGGGTTTACCGTCTCCTTTACTTCTGTGAGGGTCTTTCCTTTCTTTGATCTTTATTACTTATAAATAACATCTATAATTTCTGTCTATCCCTCCAAATGCTATTTTTTCCAAGAGCTTCCCCTCTAGCCTCTCAGTAGGCAGGTCCAAACACCCCTCCTCCTCCTCGAAACACCCTATGCATTCTCAGCATCACGTCATACACTACCCGCCGCTTAAGTATTCTGCTGTAGTTCTCTGCTCCCCAAATCTCAAAAGATGTAGTAAGTTTTATTCATCTTTGAAAACAAGTGCCTGAGCACAGAAAGTGCTCAAGAAGAGTTTATTTTTGAAAAAAGTAATTAGAAATGCAAAAGCAACCTCTCCAGCCAAGTGTCAATCATTTTAAAGAGAAAAAGGTAGCCCAAGATATAATTCTTGGTTGACGCCACGTCATTCAATTTTGTAGAAAAGTTGCGTTGTCATCTGAGGCTGATTGTGTTTTGGGGCCTTGATATAAATATTCAAAATAAACTGTATGTTTAAAAAGTAAAAATAATAATCTGTCTCTTGAAAGCCTTGCCATATATTTAAGGCAGTCGTTCTGAACCCGGGCTGTACACCAGGAATCACCAGGCATCTTGTTAAAGGTACAGAGCCAGAGTGCCAACACAAGGCAAATTTGTTCAATGTTTAAAAGGCTCCCTGGGGATGGCTGAGGAGTATTGCTGAAGACTTCGGTAATAGAATCAACTTTCTATGATTAAAATGTTTAAACCAGATGTTTCCAGGAAACGAATGTCTTCTATTCCAACAATAAATGAGTTTTAGACAAATAATCCTATAAAGGATGTGGTATTATCCTCGTTTTACAGAAATGGAAACTGAGGCACAGCCAGGACAAATGATTTGCCATGGAAACTGATATATTA
The DNA here is from genome assembly GCF_041296265.1 of Equus caballus. Lineage (NCBI taxonomy): Eukaryota > Metazoa > Chordata > Mammalia > Perissodactyla > Equidae > Equus > Equus caballus. The sequence continues at coordinate 72,359,386 of NC_091699.1, read as the reverse complement.
TCAGGTAGCTCCAAGATTTAAACCCAAGTTTATTAATGTCCAGTGTTCTGCCTACGTATCACACTGACTCTCAATTATGTGTAGCAGCTCAACAAACTTGTGAACTCAATTTAATAACTGGATCTGAATTTGGGGTTCTTGGGAATTGGCAAATCACAGGCAGAAACACACAGACATTTAAAAAAAAAAACTGATGAAGAAAAGTAAACCAGAACAGCTTGAAATAAGCGAGGGCTATTATAAAGTATTTCTAACAGTTGACTGACTTGCTTTTATTACATTGTGGGCTATTTTAATCCCCGAAGTGTTGCTAAAGCACTGCTTCACTTCTCTTTATATCTTTCTCTACTCTGACTGTTTTCCACTTCTGGACCTTTTTTAAGGACTTCAGGTAAAGAAACTAATGTAAAGTCGAACTGTAGTTAGAAGCTTGAATCAGACGTAATGAAGGTCAAGTGGTCAGCAAGATGTTCTCAACTGTGGAGGTCAAGGAAGGATGGAGCCGAGGTTATCTGGTACTCCCAGAAATCCAAAAGATCAAATTCATCTGAACCCAAAGTGAAGGTAACCCAATACCTAAAACCCCTCTTAACCATGAAGGTACAGTTACATGTTGGTTGTATTTTAAACACTTTTAGTGTCGACCATATAGAAACACATGTATAAATTTTTGAAAAACGCCAAATCCAGTGCTGTCGGACCATTGGCGGCTCACTGTGTAGAAACTACAGCATAGCTGTATAAACTCAAATATAAACCATAACCACTCAAACCACTTTTCGCACGGCCCAAAGGGGTTTGCACATCTCAGCTGGATTCCCACGAGCAAGTACATTGAGAACAACTGATTTAAGAGATTATTTTGTTGGTTGGAACACTACCTTGTACATTTTGTATTTCCCATGCACTTCATGTCTTCTTCCACAGGGACTCTCGGAATACATTGTGCTATAATTCTTTTCTACTTTTGTCTTTCTAAAATCAAATAATGCACACACGGTAACAAACCCAATAGGACAAAAGAGCTCCGGATGAAAAGCAAAATTTTCCCACTCTTAACTTTCTCAGCCCAGAGGTAAATGCTTGAAACGTTTACTATTATTGGAATCAGTGTTAGTATTGTTATTTTCTTCCAGTTTACATCATAGCTGTAAATAACATGCTAACATATTTATATCTCTAGACACTAATACATTAACATGTATACAACATCACACTTCCTTTTTCTTTCTTTGTATATTCCTTTACACAGCTTTTTGAAGTTTTATTAATTTGAATATTCTGATATTTTACAACTATACCTAATATGGCTCCACTTTTATGTTTGGTTCCATTAACTTGAGTCAGGATGTCAAATTCCCTGCTTGAAGTTATTCATTTTCTTATATCTCTTCTCCCTCAGTTTCCAATTTCCAAATTTTCTCAACTACACTTAGACTTTTAAACGTTCAAAGTTTTCTAACAGAAACATTTTTTCCTTTAACTACAACCCATTCTTTTAGGCTTTGTTCAAAGATGACTAGAAAATTTAAAAGCTAATAAAAAACATTATCATTGTTTTGACTTCATCAGTACTTTTGTCTGCTGACCGGGTGATATGATAGGATTTGATTTATTTCTCTGTGGTTCCAATGCTACAAATCTTGGCCCATTCAAAAGAATTTTTTTTTTTTAATCTTCGAGCAAAGTAGCTTCTACTTTCTTATTATAATAATCCATCAATTGCTTGAACTGTCTTACTTTTGACTGTTATGTATATAAACCCTACTTTTCTATTGTTTCTTTTTGCCCTTTTTTTCTCTTAATGCGTTTTTTTCCCTGAATTTAAAACAAATTTTCCTCTTCTCAATCAATCCCCATGTTTCTAGTCCCACCAGTCTCATGCTTCTGCTTTATTCACTCACCATTACACCTGCAGAACCTAATTCCAGACGTTCTCCAAGGTTCTGACTTCACACTGTTCTCCACTTTCTTCTCCTGTGCACTTCCTTCACCACCCGGCTTCCAGAAATGCTTAAACCTTCATCTGCTGCTGACTCAAAACACCTTTGTTCTTTTGCAGCCATGTCCCCTTTTGTATTTCTTTAGATTTATCTCAAGGAAATCTTGGGAGAAAAGGAATTGTATTTGCATGATCTTTGTCTCCTTTTGAAATAAAACTAGAAGTTGTTTCTAAATGCGTTTTAAATCACAAATCTGAAGAAAGGTAACCTTGGCTCCTACAAATACACATTAATTTAAAATATCTGATATTTCCTATCAGTAAATTGTAGTTTGCAGGTAAAGGGTTATCGTTGCTTGTATTTGATCAGAAAAATTACCCCATTTAAATAATCGCCTTGCTAAACAATATTTTAACCTCGAGAACAAGATTTAGGATCATGTCACTTCCTCTTAAATCTTCTGGGAACTCAGTGAAAGTTGCTTTTCCCTACTTCTTAGAATATGTAACTCCTTCCAACATGGAAATAATTATGTGATAGTTAAAAATTACATTTTCACCCTTCCTCTGTTGATGAATTTATTTGTATTTTAAGTGAACTTTCTAAAAATCTTTCTTGATAATTTGCATTTTGTAAAGAATCCTTGGCTAAAGAAAAGCAAACATAAAAAAGGCAATAACAATGAAGAAAATATACTAGTGCTAACGACTTCCGCTAATTACCTGGCAAAATAATCTGGCTGCTTGAGCAGCTCTGGGATGGCAATATTAACTCTTAAGTAAAACACATCACAGATTAGGTGTCAGGCTGCTAAGCTGAAGTTCAAACAATTCCCAACCATTAAACAGGAAACACTGCATGACATGGCTTGGCAAGGGTTCCTGTAACCATTTGCACTTTATCGTATAAATCCACCCAGGAATAAAATAAAGACAATGTAGAGTTCAAAAAGGTAGTGAAGGGGATAGCTGAGCACTGGAAAATGGAGTGATGAGATTGGCCTAAAAAAATAAGGTATCCTGGAACGCAAATCTTGTGCTGGATAGGCATGGATTTACATTTGGGAATGGTTACCTACTAATTTTTCAACCTTGGGAAACAGTATTGGGAGGATTAAAGGAGATAATATATGCAAAGCACTTGAAACAGAGCTAGGCATGCTCAGGATCCATAAGGGTATTGTGGTTTTCAGACATCATCAACCTCAGATATTGAGGGCCAAATAAGCGGGAGAAATAATAACTCCTGGGGCCGGCCCCGTAGCCAAGTGGTTAAGTTCATGTGCTCCACTTGGGTGGCCCAGAGTTTGGCTGGTTCGGATCTGGGGCGCAGACACGGCATCGCTCCTCAGGCCACGCTGAGGCGGTGTCCCACATAGCACAACCAGAGGACCAACTAGAATATACAACTATGTACTGGGGAGCTCTGGGGAGAAGAAGAAGGATTAAAAAAAAAGAAGAAGATTGGCACCAGATGTTAGCTCAGGTGCCAATCTTAAAAAAAAAAACAAAAAAAACTTCTATGCTGTTTTTCCAAGGCTTAAGATGATGCCTGAAGTATAGAACTATTAAAAAATATTCTGTATTCATTGTTGAGAGATTAGTTAATATGATAACAAATTTAAAGCAATGAATTAAAGACAAATTGGGAGGGTTGATCAGTTTAATAAGGTTTTAAGGAAGAACCTGAACAGGTAAACTGAACATGTAGGCTCGGCAAGAAGAAGGGCATTCGATCAGTGTTGAGAGGGAAGGAGGTCCTGTGAAGTGAACGGATTGTTTTCTGGATCTCTGTGGATTTTCGTCCGAGGACGGATACGTAATCTAACTGCTGAGCAGACAGAAGACTGCAAAACAAATGGCTCTCATCTCCAGAAAGAAACTTAGAATAATTAAAGTTAGAGAAACATAAATAAATTTTAGTTCAACTGGCAAGTGTTGAAATAAAGATAGGAGTAAAGTGTCATGGAAGCAGAGGAGAGGAGGCAGTTACTCAGTGTGGGGATGTCCTGGAAGACATCATATGAATGACTGTATTTGGGCTAATAATTCCTAATGAGTAGGAATTATTTAGATGGAAATGACAATTACAATAGAAATAGCCCATGTAAAGATATAAAAGACTGTGATGCTGTCAGTAAACATTTAAAATTTAGGTATGAATGGAGAACAGTGTGAGTGGAAGACACGAATATGGCGAGGTAAATTGGGGCATATATGTACATAACGAGTGTGCTATGTTAATGAGTTTGGACTTTTGTCCTTTGAGCAATGTTAAGCTATAAGAAAACAGTCAACTCAAAAGCATAGGTGACAATAGTGGTATTTTTAGAAAAATAATTTAGACAAGAACCTGAAGGGAGAAAATCAATCTGGAGTCAGGAAGACAAATCAGGAGGCGGCTGCAGTAGTCCAGCTGAAAAATAAGGGTCATAATTCAGCCAGTACAACCGGCAGATTGAGGGCGAGGTTGGGGAGATTTTTTTGGAGACAGGCTTTTAAGGCAGCATTATCTACTTGAACTAAGGCCCAAGGAAGACTGATTCTTCTCATCTGGATAACTGAATGGACAGTGACAACATTAACCATCACAGGAATAAAAGAAAAGTGGCAAGTTTCAGAAAGGTGTGTGTGTAGGTAAAGGAATTCGTGAGTTCATTTTTGGGAACATGTTAAATTTTGTGTGCTAACAGCAGACTTTATATCAGATATGTAGCAGATATGTAGGAAATTAGAAATAAGTCCCAGGAGTTTAAAAGTGTGTTTGGTGTTGAAGATACAAATTTAATAATTCTTGGTGCCACTGGGGACATAGAAGTAAATGATATGGAATAGACTTTTGAGTAAGTGAGAACAGAGGAGACTACAAAGAGATTCCTGGGTGAGCACTGATGTTTCTGGGGAGGGTGGAGGGAAAAGATCCAACAAAGCGGCCAGAAGAGATGAGAGATGGCGGAGAAATAGGAGAGAATGGAACACTAGTATCTAAGGGGAGAAGGGATCCAGAGGGAAGGAATTATCATACAGGCCAATTTCTGTGCAATTTTTGAAGGATTTATCAAGAGTATATTCTATTATCTCCTTTGGATGCCCAATTTTAATGCCTAAAAGCTTACAGTGCCGATAGTCTGCCTGGCAGGCACTGTGACGGAGTCTGGTGACATAAAGACAAGATAAAGTTTCTCGTCTCAATGAATGTGCAATCCAGTGGGGAAGACAGAGTATGTAGAGATAACCACAGCCCCAGACAATATTATGATAGTTGCTATAAAAAAGGGTCATAGTGAGAAACACAAGGGAGAAACTAACGAATTTTGTTGAGGATGGGTCATAGAAGGCTTTACAGTGGGAGAAAAGTTGCAAGTTAAGAGCAAAGTGTTTTTCTTCTTAAGCCTTCTCAGTCATTTTAATTAGGTTCTTCTTTTTAGATTTTGATCTCTTAGCTAACTGGAAATTTTCTGATGAATTACAATAACTGGCTTCTTTCAAAATTTTACCTTTATTCAGAAATCTATGCTATTTTATGGTTTAATTTTTAGAATGCACAGTGTCTATGTTTGGTTAAAGATAAGGACATCCTGATTTAATTGAAGAATATATGAATAACTTAACTATGTCTGCAAAAATAATAAGAATTTGTCAAATAGTGCAGAACCTTATAGAGATAATTTTTAAAATATATTGAAAGACATTAAAGAAGAACTAAATAAATGAGAGATATATCATATTTATGGATAGAAAGACTCAAAATAATAAAAGTCTCTTTGATCTTTCCAAATCAAACTATAGAGTCAATACAATGTGAATCAAATGGCAGTGGGGTTTCTCATGGGAGCTGACAAGATAATTTTAAAATTGACACAGGAGAGGAAATTATCAAGAATGAACAAACCACCCTTAAAGAATGAGAACATAGAGAGGGCATGTACTATCAGATATCAAACTTTATTATAAAGCTATAAATTAAGATAATAGTACTCACCTAGAGAAAAAGAAATAGACCAATGAAAAAGGTCTGAAGCCCATTAAGAGATCCATTTTTGAAATGTGATATGCTCATTCATCCACTCATTCAATATGTATTAGTGAGTGCTGATTATGTGCCAGGCATTTTCTAGGTGCTAGGGTTCCAACAGTAAACAAAACAGACAAAAACCCTTCTCTTCATTATGCTTATGTTATAGTGGAGGAGATACACCATAAAATAAATGACAAGTGTATACCATTCAAATAATCATAAGAGTGATAAAGAAAAATAAATCAGGGAGAGGGGTTGAGCAAATTCGGGGAAGTGTTGAAGAAAAAATTGGGGGTTTTTTGCAGGGGAAGATTCACTCTGAGCTAACATCTGTTGCCAATATTCCTCTTTTTTTTTTTCCTCCCCAAAGCCCTGGTGCCTGGTTGTATATCCTAGTTGTAAGTTGTTCTAGTTCTTCTATGTGAGCCACCACCACAGCATGGCTACTGACAGACAGGTGGTGCGGTTCTGAGACCAGGAAGGGAACCCTGGCCGTCTCAGTGGTGAGTGCCGAACTTTGACCATCAGGGCTGCCTCCAAATTATTTTAAAAGTTAAAGATAATGTCCAGTTTCTGAAACTGGAGAGGAGGTACATGATGTTTACACTACATTGTGCTTTATACTTTATATATATAGCACATATTTTTGTAGACATCAAACATATCATTAGGAAAAGCAAAAGAGAGTTTATGAAATGTTTATGAAGTTACATTTGTTACTTTGTTACAAAAAAAGAACCACGAAAAAATGAATTACACTGCTTTTACTTACTGACGTTTTATCCTGGAGAGTTACTGAAAAATAGCACGTACTACTAGGAATGTAAGGTAATTTAAGTTAGTGGAGGCAGTGATTACTTCTTCTGTTTCTCCTCCTTTTTCTTCATTTGGCAGCGGGAGAGGAGGGGGGAGGAGAAGTAGCAGCAGCAATATTGTGCTGGAGCCCCTCCAAGCTCTAGAACGTCTACCTCTCTCTATCTAACCAAGGAGAAAACCAAAGAACAAAAATATTTAAATGAATCTCAACTCCATTATACTTTTTAGAAAGTAAACTAAAATTTTAAATATATATATAGCATCTTAAACTCACATGCTAGACAGACATGGCAATGCAAAAAAACAAAAACTGTTTCTTGAGTTTCTTCAGACTTTCTTTGAATTAAATGGTAATAAATTGAAATTCTAGATTATAAATTTCTCTTTTTTCACAAGTGACCCTTTGCCTTCTCAATAAACAAAGCTGTTTTACAATGTTCTCTTTTCTCTAACCAAAAGGAAATGAAGAATCTATTTGTTTCTATATTAAATACTTCTTGTGGGGGTGGGGAATCACTGAATGGTTATTGAGATAGTACAGAGTGAAACAAATTTAATAGAGTTCCAAAATCATTATTCACTCAGACTTACCTCTAATGAGTTGATTACATGATTAAATACTATGATAATCAATGTTTAGTTTTAAAAGCCAACATATTAAGTCCGATATGAACATAAATTAACTTACTAGGTACTCATAAATGTTTACTACATTGTCCTCATATAGAGAAAACACACACACAATAAATTTAGTGTGCATTAACCAAGTCTTAGGGTCACACCCTGAACCTTCATTTACCAGGACCTTCCCTGCCTCTGAAATCTTAAATGTGTCATTCACTCTGTCCACGAACTTCAAGTTCTACCCCATTTTTTTCTCACTGTATTCCGTTTCTAACTTCCTTCAGAACCCTAATTCTTTCTAGGGTTGTAATTCCTTCTCCAACTCTAGCCTAAAAACTTTCGTATCAACGGCTTTCATGCCTCTGTTGTTCCATTATACTTCCATCACATTTTTTCTTAAAATCCCCACCATAGATCAACCAAGCATCTAAATTCTTAGTTCTTTTGATTATTACTATTTATCTTTACCAGCTGCTCAGCCTGATACTCCTTGTAGTATCAACTTGTAATTCTTACATAGTGGTGAGACGTTACACAAGTTAATTAACCTCTTTAAGGCTGTGTATTTATAATTAAGATAAAGTGACATACAGGTAAGTTGTAGGAAATTTGCAAAGGACTTAATTAGCATATTTTCTGGCACATAAGAAATTCTCATAACTTATGATTGTTAGTAGTTTTCTTGTCTTATCTGAGGGAAATGAACCCCTCATGTAGATTTCCTGCTCGGTTTCCAAACTCTTGCTGCTTCTATTTCAAGATCCTATTCTTCTGCTCATCTCTTAAACGATACCATTCTCCAGCATTCCATCTCTATTCCAGTTTCTATTCCAATCTCTATTTCCTTATTCAAATGTCCAATAAATAGACATTTATTGGGGCTGGCCCTGTGGACGAGTGGTTAAGTTCGCACACTCTGCTTTGGCGGCTCAGTGTTTCGCTGGCTCGGATCCTGGGCACAGACATGGCACCGCTGGTTGGGCCACATTGAGGTGGCATCTCACATGCCACAACTAGAGGGACCCACATCTAAAATACAAGCAATTGTGTGCTGGGAGGCTTTGGGGAGAAAAAGGAAAAATTTTAAAAATCTTTAAAAATAAATAGACATTTATCTATTACAATTCAGTGTCCTTATGAAAGGATACCACTTTTAAAATTATAAACAGACATCAAGAGAAACAAGTTAATGACTGCCATAGATGGCAATATATTCATGTGCCTTGTTTTCCCCTCTTCCAACTTTGTCCTCTACAACAGGATTTCTGTTTTCTCATAAAGCCTTACCTCCTTCATAACTTTGTCTTCATGGCAAAAAACAATTATTGCATCATGTGCAATTTTCTGCTCTTTGGGAGAAAAAGAAAAACTTAAAAAGAAAATCTTTCTGCAGTAAACTTTGGTTTGCTTAAACTCCTGCTCTCGAATCAAATCTTTTGGATGTGAAAAGAACGGCAACTCCTATTTTAAGATTTCGAATCCCAGCAACAGATACTTTTCAAGAGTAAAACGTATTCCATTTTCTTCTAAGTAGAAAGCAGTTAGAATCTGTCGATCAGAGTACAAAACTTCAACAGGGGAAAGCATCCTAGAACATAAAGCCATTCGTTGATCTATATCAAATGAAAAGGTGGATCTCTTAGGCAGGCCCTTTTCTTAACGTGCTCTATTCCCTACTCTGGCTAAGGGATGACGAGGGCTGAAATATGGCCTGCAGAGCAAGCTCCCGACTGACCGTGAAATGACACCATGTATGGCAGAGCTTTGAATGACCTCAGAGTGTTCCCTGCACACGTACAGCCACCAGAGAATAACAGCCCTGGCTCCCAGAATGCCTCTTCCCCCTGTTGCTGAGTAGGGATAGCATGCTTCTGCTCTCCCATCTTTTCTGGCTACTCCCAACTAGCCCTGCTTGAGATATCTTAACCCAATTCCACTTCTTGTTTTGCAGTGGGGACTCTGGTTACCTCTCTTTAAAGGAAGGACTGGTGGGCTAGTGTGGGAGTGTGATGATCAAAGGTCTGGTTTTTCTCCACTCTGCCTTATCCCCCGGCTAGCTCCAACGATGGCGTTCTTAGCAATGTTTATGGTTCCCCTTCCACCACCTCACTTCCCAGACAAATCTTTTGCCTTGCTCTCTTCACCCTTGGATTAGACCTAGCTCTGGGCCAAAGCATCTAAAACAACTTCTGAAATGTAAATAACTCTTACTCTATCCTTTGTGGGAAAAGTTCCCTCTTTTCTCTGAGTTTAATTGAAAAAGAGAAGGATGGGAAAGGGCAGCTAAGTAGAGCAGAGCCTTCTTGCCACCTCTTGCTTTTAGTATTAGTAGTCCATCTTTTTTTCTAAATACTACCCCACTCCACTCCAAAAATATGTGTGCGCGTGCACACACACACACACACGTATACACAATGCATTTTAAAAACTTGAAAAGGGCTTATTTTTAATCCTGGGTCCCTAGGAATATACGATAGACTTGGTTTAAAATTACAATGGACAACAGGAAGGAAAATGTATTTTGAAACCATTGGCAATGAAAAGAGAGGGGCCGAAAGATAAGCTAATCCCAAAAAACTGTAGAAAAAGAGGAAAAAAAGAGGCTCTAAAGGAGAAAACAAAAGAAAAGAGCCAGGGCACTGGCCAGAGCCAACAGGCTTTGTGATGGGTTTATCCTGCCACGAAGATCTACCCCCTCTGCTGCTTACTGTCTAAATCCTGGCTTGCCAGTCGAGAGCTTAACCTGCAGGGGAGTGGACAAGAAATAGTTAAAGCAGCACACCTCCAAGGAGTTGCTTTTCACTAGAGTTGCTGTCCCAGAAGAACACTGGGAATGGAAGATAAGAAGCAACTCGAGCAGATAGGGCTTTTGCATGATGGGGTAGGTTCATTCACACAATCCCCAAAAGTTGTTCTTTTTATCAGTTAAAGCCATAGGGGTTTCTGTGTGATACTTCAAGCCAGAACTGCCAAGAGCATTCAGTTACTTTACAGTGTGCACTTACTTGTCCTCTGGATTTGCCGTGATTGTAACATCTTCGTGAAAACATGGAATGACAACTAGGACCAGAGCTGACTAACAGATGAAGTCTGTACCTCTGTTTTAGATAAGCCCTGCCTTAGGTCTGGTTTCCCAGAAGTAGACTCTGAGATAAAGATACACTGTACAAGTGATTTTTAATAACATGCTCTTAGGAGAGACCAGTAAACTTGTGGAGGAAGCAGGACAGGGGAGAGGGAGGCAGCAAATCACTGGTGTGATTTCAGGCCCTGCTTGTGGAGAGTGACTTCAGATTGATCCTACAAGGGGGTCTGGAGTGTAGGCTATGCCACGGTTTGTAAGGGAGCTAGGCTTGCATATTCCCACATCTGCCAATCGCTGCTAAGGACCTTCCAAGGGCATCTTAAACTTCCAGAGCCTTCTGGTTCTCTGCCTGGGTTGGCAACGCAGCTCTAGTAGCCCAATGATTCTCCTATGAAGAAGATTCAAAGGTGTTGGAAGCAGTAGTATATCAAAGCTGGGAGGGGCACACAGATACCGTCAAGGGGATGAAGAGGATCTGAGTAGATATGGACAGCATCCACCCCAGACCCTTTAAGCAGCCGTGACACAGTAACTAGAAATTTTAAGCTTAGTGATATTTGACATGAATAAGAATTAGAGAAAAACATAAGCCAATCCTAAATTAGAGGATTCCCTCTATCTTGCCTTATGTCCAACAAATTATTTCTAACTTTTCAATCTGTTTAATCAAATGTTCATTTATAATGTCATTCTGATCTTCAAGCCATGACCCATAAAAAGAAGATGCAGAATAAGCCCATGACCTAGGATACAACTGCCCTTCACAATTAGCTATTGAGCCATAATGATATATACATTTTAAAAAATGCATGGACATATGTATATACACCTATGCATCATATACTCAATCAATACAGTACAAAATTAAACTGCTAATTTGCTACCACAGTTAAAACCAAGAGTTAATTAAATGTCACAACCTTTCTTTCTTTTTTTTTTTTTTTTTTGAGGAAGTTTAGCCCTGAGCTAACCACTGCCAGTCCTCCTCTTTTTGCTGAGGAAGCCTGGCCCTGAGCTAACATCTGTGCCCATCTTGCTCTACTTTATATGTGGCATGCCTACCACAGCATGGTGTGCCAAGCGGTGCCATGTCCGCACCCGGGATCCCAACCAGCAAACCCTGGGCAGCCGAGAAGCGGAACATGCGCACTTAAGTTCTGCACCACCGGGCCAGCCTGTCCTAGCCTTTCTTAACAGGCGGTAAGCAGTTAAGTGGTTGCAGCACTCTCTAGTCCAGGCTTAAAAAGATACATTTGTATTAATAAAACTTAGACTGGGAGAAGGAACCCTGGAAGGCATGCTAATCACCCTTCACATACGCCAGGGGGCTACTGTGGGTTCCATCCAACAGCCACAACCCCAGACCCCAACCAATATTTCTCCCAGGGACAAGAATACAGCACACTGATAAGTTCAGTTCTTTGTTGTCCCAGGCCCTACAAACGCCGATAGTGGCCAATCATTGCAGACCTGCTTAGCACTGAGACTTCCCAACTTGGTTCAGTTCTTTGATTCATCCTCCAAGCCCTGCTATTCACACAGGGGTCTTCACTTTGACACACTTGGAGACAGGAAGCCACAGATACATAAAACAGGAAATGGGGTTACCTACGTGAGCAATAAGCAATATTGAATACCAGAGCACCTCTAGAAACTGGGATGAACTAATCCTCAGTTTCCAATTTCTTTAGTTTTCTCTTCCACCCCAGGACTCTGTTCGATGTGATCCAGCCAGCAGCAGCACTTGCTCGCTCTAGAGGATCACATTGTTCTCAGCCGAATCGCATTTCAGCAACTGAAGTGATTTTTGAGCAGCAGAAATAGTGATAAAGCTCTCTCAGTGAAGCAAACTAAACATGTCTTCAGATATAAACCTTCTGGACCAAGAAAGACAAAGTAAAGGAGATAAGCATGAAAGTCTTAGAGCGATCTTTTGTGAATACCAATGTATGCTGTACATCAGCCTCCAATCCTTCACTCTGCAGTGGGTTTCCACCAAAAACACACACAATACCTAATTGTAGATGGAGTCTCTTCTAAAAGCATTAATCTAGAGGCATAGATATCAATGCAATTTCACACTGTAAGTGGATTTTTATTTTTCAGGTCCTAAGAACCCACAATTTGACAGCTTTGACCGAAACATAATGAACGTTTAGCTGCAAAGGTTCATAGAAACTCTTTCTCTATCATCTTCTAGTTAAAAGAAAAGACGACACAAGAAAGTCATCCAAAGCAGTTCTAAATCTCAGTTTTAGCAGCTGCAAGAAGGAAGGGTAATTTGAGAGTAATTTACTTCCAAACACTTCAGTAATTTTATAACAAAATTAAAAGGATAAATAAAATTACAAAGCAAAGATAAGATTAAAAGGTCACAAGCCACACTTCAGTTTACAGAGCTGGGGAGCCTTCTAAGAGTGGGGACTTACTATTCTTCAGAGATTCCTAGTCTTCAAATACTCTACAAGCTGTGCAATACAGTCAGAGGACCAACTTTTCATTGGTCAAACATCCTCTGATTTTTTGCGGTGATGCTAGAAGGAAATGGAAGCCTGGGGTACAAGATAATCAGAGCTGCTTCTGCAAGTAGTTTTAATTTCCGTCCATGCTCCTGGGGATCTGAGTCCTTGCTACCCTCACCTTTTCTTTGCTCCTCATTAGTAAAGTAAGAGATATAGAGCAGGTTAATGATGGAGGGGAAAAGAGGCTATCACTTTATTACATACCTCCCCCTCCACTTCCACACCTGAAAACAACTAATTTAGCCTAAGAACACATCCCTCTGCTAATGTACGCTGAGCAGCTGCAAGTTTTACTTTCAAAATAGTTATGCTGACTTTCCCTATGTTTTGCTGGGTGTTAAATTATGCCAGTAATCTTGGTGCTGGATAAAATCATAGCCAACAGTGGTGTATTTGTACATTTTTAAAAAAATACTGATGATTGACCAAAAAAATAAGGCATTTTAATTAAATAAGTTTGCTTTAAAAATGAAGCTATGTTTCAGTTCAAGGTTTAATCAACTAGTTATAATTTATAACCTAATTAATTAGTGGTTTTCTTTTCTTTTCTAGTGGGAACACTCATAGAGATGATTTTCAAGTAGTGTTATCATGTGACTCAGGAAGTCCTGCAATTCACACTCATTGATATTTATTAAATAGAATAAGCACAATTCCTTCAGCTGTATTCAACTTATGTGAGCTAGAAACTGTTATTAAAAAAAGAAAAAAGAATATAAAGAAAAATGAGACATTACTCCAATAAAACTTATACACAGAATGCCCACAGAGAAACAAACAACATATTAATAAAATGGCATAGGAGTTCAGAAGGGAGAAAGAGAGAAAATGAGAGTGATTTCTGAAGGAGGAAAGAAGGAAGATTTCAGCGGAGAATGGCATATAAAGGCTTAGACTTGAGAGCTGCGTCGGCCATAAAAATGGAAGAAGCGATGAGTGGCACACGAGACAAGGCAACTACACATGAAAATGGATGGAATGGAAAAGGCAGGGAGGTAGCAAAGCATTTCCAGCCAACTGAGCATTTTGTGATTTATCTGGAGTATTGGGTAGGAGTGGGTGATAAACCTAGGAAGCTTGTTTTAAGATGAGCTCACCAAAGACTTTGAATGTGTTTTTGAATGGGTGGGAAATATCATAGACAGCCGTTAGAACTTTAATCCAACATTCATGTGGAGAGATGGCTGAATTGGAAAGAAAGAAGACACAGAAACCTAAGATATGTCTGAACAATGATCCAGGAAACACTTGATGAGTGATGAAAAACAGAAGGTGAACTGGAAGGATAGTTAAGCTTGCAAAAAGCAAGAATTCAATGGAATTAACAAGATATCTACTGATTCACCTGCCACCTTAAAAAAAGCCTATTACTACTTCATAGAACACTTATTAGCAAATACATTTATAACTCGTATGGGGCTGAACTATTTACAACAGAAGATAACCAAGAGTCTTAGAGAAAGTAATCTTGGAAATAAGTGCTGAAGTTTTTTCATCCTTTTCAAACTTAATATATATATAAGGATATATTTAGCTTAATATTTATATGGACAAAATTATGGACACACATCTCATTTCTAAATTATTTTCAAAGAACTCTAGATTTAAAATAGTGCTTCAAAAAGGTAAGGATGACAATAGAAGAGAACCACATACACATAGCTTTTAGTGTAATGGGAGAAAAATCCACAATAATAATTTTAGAAAACATTGAAGCATTTTAAGCTTGGTCATTAAGAAGGAAACTTAGGAGAAAGAGCTGGCAAGCACTATATAGCATTTTCCCAATTGGATCATTTATATGAATAAACAATATAACGGGACCAAATACTATAATTGGACTTAATCACAGTGGAGCAATGTCATTGCTCAAAACTGAATACAAAAGAAATTAGAGTCTCAAATAATTTCTGTTGAGTTGGATCCTGAAAGAAAAACGTCTCAAGCATTATTTATGCCTTTAGTGAATTTACGACTATATGACCTTATGTACGTTAGTTTAAAGCACAAATTAGGAAATATGATTTAGCAAATAATTATTTGGGGACTCAAAAAGTGAATGCGAATTTCTAATAGAAAATACCCAATGTTGCCAGAGTTTCTCCTGGCCTCTCAGACAAATAGAGATCTATCCAATTTCAAAACTATATGTTATTTATTCAACTTCTTTAATGATTCCAGACAAGTTCACTATGTTCTCCAATGTTCAGAGAAATCTTAAATAAGGACTATCTACATGGCTGACCTGAATGGAACAAAGCGTCCTTGAGTCTACCCGCCATATTTAAAACTATTTCCAGTGTTGTATTTATAAAAATGGCTGAAGAGAATTCCACTGAAAAAGATAGTGATTTCCAAATGAACTTCAACTCGTTTGCTGCGAATCTGGGGTCACATATAAACTCTTCTACACGAGGTCACTGAAAAGTAAATGCTGGTTCCTGATGAGATTGGCTCTACTGTTTACAGACAAATATCCAGCCTACTTATAGCAAATGGAAGGCAAGCCATTTTATAGATTTGGTTGGAATACTGTTATTGCACATATAAGAATGAGAAAGTTGAAAACGGATTCTGGAAAGGATTCTTGGCGGGATAAGTATAGCACTTGTAAATGCCAAATACTGAACACATTATTTGTTCAACGGGTGAGTTACGTGTGGTATCAAAAGATAAAATCATTAAACATGAAGAGTTTGCATTTTACACTTTTTTAAACCAAAGTTTTCCCTAAGTTGCCTATATATTTCCTGCAGGGTTTGCATAGGAGACAATTTCTCCAAGTGAACTAGAATAGCCTAGAATAGAACTGGAACAGAATAGACTGAGGATCTACCTTGTGCTAGGCCTTTGGCTGACTGTAAGGCTGATCCATCGTCCACATTTCAAGTTTGGTGTATTCCCGTTTAACAGATGAGGAAAATGATGTTCAGAGAGGGTACTTACTTAAAGTCACAGGGTAAGTAGAGCAAATATTTAAGGCTGACCAAAAAGTACTTTAGTTGAAAGACAAGAGTAGAGTAGTCTAAGGATGTTTTTTTATTTCCAACAGTAGAGCATATCTATTTTGATTTATACCCATGTATTTTTCCATTTTTTTAAATTTGCAAATAAAGCCTTCTAACCTGATTTTGATTTTTTCTTCAAGACGATATAGTCAGTCAATCGTATCACCTAGTATCAGTTATATACAATCCATTATATCAATAAAATATGCCAATTCTTAAAAGGGCAAGTTATTGGATCCAATACGCCTTATTTTTATTTTTAATGTAAAATTTTAAAATATTAACTTCATAATAAACTAAACTATATTTACTCATAAAATATACTATGAAGATGTCTCAATCATTTACTTTACTGCTTTTTTTTAAAGGAAAAATAAAAACATGGTAATCAAATAAAATTTTCTAACCAAATGTGGATTATTGTTTTGGACAGGTCTGGATTAACACTATGAATTCTAGTGTAACAAATTGCTAAATGATCAAGTTTTTAAGAATAGAGATACTAAATTCTTAAGAAATTTGAATTTCTCAAGTGGTGGGCACAATTTCTAAATTGAATATTTGAAGACAAACTACAAATCATTATTTTACAGAATCACAACATATTCAAATGGAAGATTAAGCAACTCTATTATAAGATGGAGGATAAATAAACTCCTTCCTCTTTCTCTGATTTGTCATCTGAAAAGAATCAATGAACACAAGAACCAGAATCAAAATCTCTGTATGAGATGAAAATAACGTCCCTGTATCATAAACATGGAACAAAGTGAAAAAAGATGACGTCTAGAGACTTCAAAAGAGAGAGAGAACAAAAAATGTCAATCTGATTTACCCCTCAGAGTCACAGCCAGCATCAGGAATTTGGGACTCCAAGTAACTTTGGGGTGACACTTAGGGCTATAAAAGTAGTAGGTACTTTATAAGGAGTGGTTAGACCCACAGGTCCCACCTCTATTTCCTATTTCATGCTTATGCTTGATTGAGCACGATGGGAAGCCAGAGGTATATCCTTTGAAAATGTTCAAGACCAGAAGATATCAAATACAGTAGTCACTGGGGGTGGACTAATTCAAACAGTAGTTTCGTAGAGGTCAGTAAAATAACTGGTGAAATTTGCCACCCCCCTTCTTCCTCCCAACATCTAGAACTGTGCTGTCCAATATGGTAGCCACTAGCCAGATACAGCTATTGAAATTAAATAAAATAAAAACTCAGTTCCTCAATTGCATTAGCTCCCTTCCAAGTGCTCAATAGCTACATGTGGCCAGCAGTTACTGCACTAGATAGCACAAAGGTATAGGACATGCCCATTATCAGAGGACAGACAGTTCTATTGGACAGTGCTGAAGAAATGAGCAATCTGTGTTACAGCCACCAGAAAGAAGATTAAAGGATGCCTCTCAACAACATCTGAAAGCCCCAGAATAAGACCTGCAGTCCTTAATGTCACAGTTTTCTAACGAAAAATAGCTCTCAGTCTTACCACCCTCCAGTGCTGATCCTACCACCATTCACACCAGGCATCAAATTAGCTTTTTCGTGATTTACTCTTGAAAATGAATTTAAAGCTGACGATCATGAAACATTTGAGAAAACCTTCCAACAAGGAAGACAGAGGCCTAAACAGAAACAAAGTATACACACACACACCCCCCCGACTCACACACAGGAAATGCAGAGGAAACAGAAGCAGTGCAGGGAATAGAAAAAAAATTAATTTCCATGATCGATAACAGAACATATTCACGTATAAAATTAGAAGATGTTGTTAAAATGGAATATTCAAATGTAAAATAAAAGCTCTGAGAAATTATAAGTATGAAAGCATACACACAGAAAGTAGTTGAAAATTTTAAAGACAAATTTGAGAAAATATCCTCAAAATAAAAAAAAAATCAAAAATAAGCCAAAGGTAGAACAATAGATGAAAAGATTTAAAAAATTAAAGATTAACCCTACAGAGCCCACATCTAATGGGAATTCAAGAAAAAAAAGAAAACCCTGAGAAAATCTGCATAGAAAGTTGTAGTAGAAGCTGGAGAAATACTTAATATTTTTATTGTTGTTGTTCTTCTTAGGAGCATTTTTATCATCATTATTTTTACCGTGTATATGAATCACATTGATAAAAATTAAAATAATAATTACTATTTGAAAATCCACAATTTTACAAAACGAAGTTAGATCCGCATATTCCACTGGACAGATGACCAAGTTATTTACAACATGCATTATTTGAGATCAGTTCCTTAGGGCGAGCAGAGCAGATTTTTCTCTTCAGAAAAGCAGAAGATAAACCACAGACCAAGATAGATCTGAATTCTTCCTGCTGACTCATTTGCATGAACGAAGTAAAACATTCAAAACCTCAAGAAAGATAAAAACTTCAGCTAATGAGGCCATTTGTGCAAATTCATTACCATGAATACTTCCAATTGATTAGCACAAAGTGTTACAAGGAAACCTCATGAGTAAAAAGTAACAGATAAGATTGGAGGCTGCTCTCCCAAGATGGAGAATTCCCCCAGGGATGAGGCACTGGGAAGTGAAGAAAAGCATCTGGCCTCCTTTGCAAATGAAAATCTCTTAAAAAGTAACATCTACCAGTACTTACAAGACTGGATTAGAACAAGTGCTTCATTTTTATAAGGTTGCTAATGTGAAATCAGTTAAGGAAAGCAAAATTTACTGCCAATTATTTGTAGAACGTTACCGTTACTTTATAAATGAATGGTCACGCCACTTTTGCTCACAGGCATCCAAAGATACCCTGCTTCGTGCCAAGCCAGGTAACAGCATTTCATCAGTGATCTGGAAAACACATCTGACCCCTGAGATAATTTTAGCTGTCCTTTCCTCCAGGAAGCTTGAGCAGATCAGTTTATACTATGCTGGTGAGGTGCTGCAACTAATGGTACCCAGGTATCCTTATATGTCTCCATTTGGAGAACTTCCCACAATACTGTAATGATCTCTTCACTTGGTCCCTATTTTCCATGATAGCATTTGTTCAGAGAGAATTAGGAACCAGGTAACCTTATTCATTGTTGTATCCAGAGCTACTAATAGACTGGCGCACCTTGGCAGGTGTACAAATATTGATGGAAAGAAAGAATGAACAAAGGGAGCTCTTCATTTTAGAGATGAGGAAATTCAGTCCTAGAGATGCAAATACCAGCCTAGGGTCAGGTAGTAACAAAATCAGGAGGAGAATTTGTCTCCTGCTTCCCAGCTGACTGCTTTTTCTGAAGTAGTAAAACAACTCGTCAGCCCACATTCAAGAGCCACGAGAAAATGATCATAACCTTCTCCTCCATTACTTATCCTCTGCTACTCTTACACCTGCAGGCAAAAAGATCTGTTTACTGTTTAGACAAACCCAGTTTACTCCCTCCTGCTCCTGACTTTGATGCCTCTGTTGATACCAGGAATTCCCTGCCTTTTTTAAATACCCCAAACCTACTATCACTCAGGGCCCGGCTTAAATACTATCACATTCAATTATAAAAATAAAAAGAAATTAAATAAAACACTGAACACTTTCTATGTACCAAGCAACAGAGGAGACAAAAGATGGATAATACATGGCCTCTCTTAAAGAAGCAGACAATTTAATTATGTGGTTAAAAGGTTGATAAGATCTAGAATTGGTAAGAGGGTGAGAAAAAAAATCACTTTTATACACTCTCGGTAGGATGTAAATCAGTGCCACGGTCTTGTTTTATTTTGGGGGTATGGAGAATTTGGCGATATCTCTCCAAGTTAAAAGTACCTGTACCCTCAGACTCAATCATTTTGCATCTAGTAACTTCTCATAAGGATATTCTCCTATATGTGTACAAATGCTTATGTACATTAACGATGACTATAGAGTTTTTATGAGTCCAAAACTGGTAAAACAAGGGTTCATTTATGGAATGCTGGTAACATAAATTCTATTCTATCTATACAGGTAATATTTTATGTGTGAAAAAGAATGAGCTAGTTCTCTATGAGCTAATATAGAAAAAATTCAAACATGAAGTGATAATCGTATTCATAGTTTCTTATATATTAAAACAAAGAAAGATTTTTAAAGTCTGTGAATATTTACCTAGTTGATGGGAAAGTGGTATGAATATTGGGGAAAGATTAAATGTGATAGAGATAGTGCATACAGGCCTTGAAGGGTAGGTAGTGTTTTAATCGGCAGAGATGAGTGAAGGACTCTGCGTATAGGCTGGACTACACTTCCCACCACATGGCAGTTAGGCATGGCCATATGACTCATGCCAGCCAATGAAATGTGAGTGGAAGTGACATATCTTATAGCCACATAATTTGATTCAATCATAGAGAAGGATTTGTGTTGAGGTGATAAAACAAGATTGCTGAGTAACTGCAAGGTGAGCAGCTGCTCTGTTGTGTCATGTGAATCCTCAAGAGAGAAAAATAAACTTTCACTGTTTCAAACCACTGAGATTTGGAGGTGTTTGTTACGATAACCAAGCCTACCTGACTGATAACTGACAACATCAGAAGAGGAAACAACAGTATATAGAGAGAGAGGTTTTACAAATGGGGCGTATACTTATAATAGCGAGTGTGTGCTATGTGTGTAGAGGGAGATGGAGGGGATGCTCAGAAAGCACCCTGGAGTTGAAAGGGACGGGAAATTGATGGTCAAAATGAACAGTTACATTCTATTTGTTCGGATTAACATGTTGCTGAAAGATTTTTGTTTGCTCGGTTTTTGTCTTTGTTATAAGCTGCGAAAGTGACATGATCAAAGTTCAGGAATTTCAATTACTTAGGAAAATTAGCCTGACAGTGCTATGCTAAGAAGAATATCAGTTTTGTAAATGAAAGAGAGGCACTCAGCAAAGAAGACAGAAAAGAGTAAGAGGGAAGTAAAATTTTGTGTTCTAGAATCCAAGGACAAAGGAAGAACTGGGTGATTCACAATCTAAAACCTAGGGAGGTGAAACAAGGAACAGCCTGAGAATTAAGTGATTTTAGTGATTAACAGATAAACTTAGAGAAAGTAATTAGTAGGGTGAGGTGGGAAGAAACTAGGTTGTGAGAGTTTCAGCAGTGTGTAGGTGGTAAGGAAATGGGGTCACTTACTCAGGAAACTCTCTAAAGAAATATACAAAGCGAAGGGAAGGAGAGAAATGGGACCAGCTTGGAGAGAAATGGGACCAGCTGGGAGAAAAATTTTAAAAGTTAAAGAAAGTCTAGTTGTTTTGTTTACCTATTTGTTTAGATAAGGAAGAAAATGAAATATTTGTGGACATAGAGGAGTTCAGTTAGGAGGATAGACAGGACATTAAAGGGTGGTAATTAATGACACATGGTGACCCACACATGTTAGCGATGTGTCACATCCAATACACAGGTGAAGAAAGGAACTTGGGCATACTTCCGACATGAGCAAGAAGCACGGGCAAATGGGCAAAACTATGGAAAGATTCTGCAGTAAAGAGGGAGCTTAAGCGGAAATTAACCTTAGTCCTAACACTTCTCCACAGAAGACACAAAAGGTGTGTTATTTCCATCAGAGTATCAAGGCTACAAGCAGTTTAGAAGTGAGAAGATCATTGGATGGAGGTGGTGTGGGAGTTAGGGACATTTAATTTCCAGGAACAGATAGGGAGGTAGGACAGAAGAAACATAAGGATAACTGAGCCCCATTGAGGGTTCAGACACAAAGAGGAAGGATTTGTAGTGGACCCAATAGAGATGTTTGATAAATATCTCCAATGAGGCTCAGCAGCCTGGGGGACAGTACAGAAAACAGAGAATTGGGGTCTCCTTGTGCTTAAATTGAGGTGAGAAGAGTAAGGCAAAGGTGTGAATCACAGTATGTCTATCATTGAATTTTCTAAATGCTTGGCCACAGACTTGAGACAGGGTAGGGAATACAAGTGTGTTGATCACGGGTGATGGCCAAACAAAGGGGAGAGTAGAATGGCAGCAACCTGGTTGATGAAGCTTTTCCTGATCACACTAAAGAGATCTTTCTCTCTTGTCTGTCAACATTTTGTCTGACTCACTCCCATGGCATATATAACCTCTCCATGCCTCAGTTTGTTCATCTGTAAAATGGATATAGTAAAAGCAAGCCCTCATTGGGTTAATGTGAAGATTAATTGTTATTTTTATCTTATTTAATCATGACTATCAGTTGGTGAGTTAGGTATTATCATTAATTGCAAGGATATAGATGAACAAATTGAAAGCTTCTTACCCTGATCTTTAATGATTTCATTAAATATTTGAACATAAACATTTTGTAATAACAGTCTACTATACTCAACGCTATGCAACATTTGATGAATCAAATGCAAAGTGACTTATATACACTACCTAATAGGAAAACCACATAATGCACACCTCAGAATGTGCAGACTGGACTGGATCTTGTCCTTCTGCCACCTCCGCCCAGTCCCTGACTTCCTCGGCCTCCTTTGTTCCCTGAGGGGCTCACTCTAGGGACTCCATCACCTACATCCCTTCCATCTGACTGCTGGCAGTGTTTGGCCTATAGAAGCACCAACAGATGAACTCAGGGATGGAGGTGAGAGAGGTCAGAGTCCATCTTGCCCAGCTCGTTCCAAAGGTTTGCACCACTCTGACAGTAACTGCTTCTCTTTAAGACCATCGCCTAAGCCCTGCAGCCCTTCCCACACAGCGCAGCTCTCCCAGGCTCCAGCAGCATTACTCCCTCTCCATGTCCCTTCATGCCCAGCGGTGGTCATGATGCCACCTCTGGGAGCCTCCATACAACCTGTTGGTTCCCTTAGCATTGCCCTCAGCCCTGAGCATAGTCCTTTTATTAATTCTCTTCTGTTAAACCCTTTTGAGTAGAGTTTTTTCCCATCAGTATCCTGACTGACCTACAGAGTGTACATCAAATACCACACATTTTATGTACAAAATGGAACATCAATAATAAATTTTAGAGCCACAGGTGACTTTAGATTGCATTTGAAATAGATTAAGAAACTGAGGGCTGGAGAAGTAAATTGGCTCACAGGCTGCAAAGCTAGTGAGTAAGAGCAAAATGCAGCAGGGCCAGCTCTCCCGACTACCAGAACAGAAGATCTGGGCTCCATCCTGTGTGATCCCTCACAGGGGGACCTGAACTGGAAAACAAAAGATTTTGATTAGAGGAAGCAGCTTCAAGACAGTGACTGTGGCTTCTATTAAATAAATTCCACTGTCAGACCTTTCCACCCCATTGTCAGAACAGCCCTACCATCTCTCTCTGTGGGGATAATTAGGATTTAACCTCCATGTCAGAGGCAGAAAGCTGCTGGCTTTCAAAAAGAGATGTTACCGAAGGGTCAAAACTATTTTCTTCTGATCAATTCTACTACAAATGGATGAAGTTCTTATATCTGCTGCTTGTTTTGGGGTGGAGGGGTATCTTGTTCTCTTTCCTGCTCAGGCAGACTTATAGTAAATCACACTGTCAGGCAAAGTTGAGGAATGCAGTCTTTAATTAAAACAATTACTCAATTCTGATGCATTACAGAGCAGAGAATTTATTTACGTTAATCAAAATTAACTTCCTAGCTGTGCTTTGTTTTCTCCAAAATTATTCTTAAAATTGATGGTGTACACAGTAATCAAAGGCATCTCAAATACACACACACACAAATATATACAGACATATCCACACAAATATCATTTTAAGAAACTAATATAAAATTAATTAGTTTAATTACAATAAAGAATGGTGAACATTTATTTATTGTTTAGTTGCAGAAACTTTTGCATTAATGACTTGATGGAATTCTCCAGCAACTGAAGGTGGCACTTATTATTGTCATTTAATAGTTGACAAAATCGAAGCATACTGAAACAAATGAAATCAGCCTAAGTTAGCAGAGCTAGTGAGTACAGAACTGCAAATTTGAACCCAGGCCTTCCTATATAAAGAGTATACACTCTTTCCACTTTTCTGGTTTTCTATATTCAATATCATTATCACAAAGATCCACAGAGGATAACTGTATTGATGAGGCCAAACGATGTCCTCTGTCAATCATTTCTTTCCAATCCCCACATCTTCTTGGAAACCCTCCCACCTTCTAGTCCTTAAAGGAATGGCACTCCTCTGGGAAAACCCCATTCTCTCTCCTGGGAATTCAGATTTGGGTCTTGGAGATCCTGGTTTAGGTTCTGTTGGTGCTTAGATGGAAACCTCCTTTCGGAGCACGGGGTTGGCGGCCTTGTGCATGTTAGACCAGAGACAGCTAGCTAGAGAGACAGAGAACAAATGCTTATCTCCAGAGAGAAACACAGATGAGAGACCACTTAGTTCGAGAGAGAGAGAAATAGAGAGAGTAATCCAGGTCCCTGATGGCTGTCTGTCTCTCCTTTTAGGAGGCCAGATTGTCGGTCCCGCCGTTGAGTTCCATGAGATGTCCCTTTATTCTTTTAGTAAATTACCTCTTCCTCTAATTTACAAAAGCAAGTTTGAATAGTATTGTGTTAATTAAAACCAAGGGACCCGTAATGCAAAACCATATATTTTTCTGTTAATTATGTGCGTCTTTTAGGAATGTCATTACAAAAATGAATTCCGAGTGTCGCTGGTTATTAAACCATAAGTATTAGCGGAATATCAGATAACTAAAACTGTAGAATTATCAGATGCTGGTTAAAAGTGTGGGTTCTGAATTCAGAAGGCCTAGCTTCAAACCTTTGCACAAATGTAACATAAAACAAGTTATTTTTACCTATTCTGCTTCTGCTTCCCCTGCTGTAGAATATGAAAAATAAATGAATTTACCTGAAAAGATTGTTATAAAAATAATGTGGGGAGCTGGGCCAGGGGCATAGTGGTTAAGTTCACGTGCTCCACTTCGGCGGCCCGGGGTTCACAGGTTTGGCTCCCAGGCATGGACCTACCCACTGTTCGTCAGGCCATGCTGTGGCGGCATCCCATGCACAAAATTGAGGAAGACTGGCATAGATGTTAGCTCAGTGACAGTCTTCCTCAAGCAAAAAGAGAAAGATTGGCAACAGATGTTAGCTCAGGCCAGTCTTCCTCACTGAAAAGCTAAAAATTGAAAAAAAAAAAATAATGTATGGAAAGTAGTTCCCTAAGTAACTGACCCAAAGAAGAGCTAAATAAAAATGTCGGTGGTTGTTGTTTATTTTCTCCCCTCACCGCCATCCCTCAGTTGTTTTTGTTGCTGTTATTTTTGCTCTGATCATCTCCACAGTTACTTTTCCTTCTCTTACTCTATAGATAAAGCTTGATTTTTGGTTTCATGTAGAAGTATCAAAAGTCCCCATCTACAAATGAAAGTTGTACTAAATTTAGTTGGGAAATTAAATCAACGTCTGCCATAGTCATTAGTATTAACATTTATAGTTCTTCCTATATCTTTGTTTAAATTTCCAATAAATTTCATTCATTCTCATATGAGATGATGAGACTGCACTGAGACAGGGAGGAAAATTCTTTTTAAACATCTTGTCAATGATAAGTCAGACAACCTTGAGATACAATCAGGTACCTAATATGAAAATAATTGTGACATCTTTTATAAATGTAAATGACTGCCAACCGCTTTTGCAAGGAGTTAGGTTGGACTTGTTTTCCCAGCTGTGCTAAATCGAATTGTGCTAAATAATTGTGCTCGTTCTGCCCCACATCCCAGAGCAGGCGTTTTCAGAAGAAGGTTAGAGTAAGAATAGAGTCCATATTCCACAATGAGTAAAACCTACCAGTCCACATAGGGATTTACCCACCATATCAGCCTCATTAACACACAGCTCTAGCCAATTGAGCTAATAATTGGGGTCAGCTATAGATAGAATTACCATTAATTGTTTTCAGATTTCAATCTCTGGACCTTTCATTTCAGAATCACTAATTAAAATAAGGAAGAAAAAAGTGCTCAGAAGTGTGAAGTCAATTTATGCTTCATAATCATCTATTAGCAAGCCAAATGGCTCATTTATGGAAAACGCTATCCAAATCAGGTTTACCAGGAGTAAATATTTAAATTCCAGGCACTTGAGAAAAATGTTGCTAAATAGATTCTAGACACCACTGTTTTGCCCAGTTAACATGTCTTCCCACCCTTCTTACAGGAATAGTTCCACCATCCCTAGAAACAGGAGTAGACCCATGAATTATTTTGAGCTTCATAGAGCACCTTGCCCCACGGTGCTCATGCTTATTGGTCTGGGTGTCAGAATAGAACATAAGGAGAGTCAACCGTATTCATCTCTGGCATTCTTTTCAAGAATAAGCTAAAAGAGGATGTGTTCTTGACACTCTGGTCTTGGAACTGTTAATATATAAGCTAGTTTGGCTTATAGCCATTTCCAAAGCCACATGAAGACAAATGAAATCCGCATGCAGAGAGAAACAGAGGTGAGATGCAGAGAAAGATGAAAAGAGAGGCCTGATGGCATTTGAATCCCCCCTTCCATCTGTCCCTAGCTGTACTCTTACCATTGCCAATTACGCAGGCTAATCAATTTCCCATTTTTCTTAAACTAATCCAACCTGGGTTTCTGTCACCTGCAATCAAAATGTCTTGATTAATAAGCCACTATACCAGGATTACTTTCTTCAAATATTGTTGAAGCTTGCTTCATTTTAAAGACCTTAAAATTATAGTGGTGATTTAGGCAGTAGTTATATCTACAAATATGTATATATACAAAATATGTACATAAACATAGGAATATACCTTTATAAAGGCCTCATAGTGAGCTTCTATTAAAACAAAAGACAAGCATCCTGGAGTCAACTATATAAAAACACAAATATCATATGACTCTAAAACTCTCATTACATTACTGGGTTAAAAAATAAAGGCTGATGATGATACTAACTTTTATTGAGTTATACAATCTGCCTGCCATAGATACAAGCACTTTACATCTATTACTGGATTTAATCCCACAATAGCTCTATTAGGGTGAAATAGGTATGTACTGATGTGTAACAATTTAACTACAAATTCAGTGGCACAAAACAACATGCATTTATTATCTCACAGTTTCTGTGGATCAGGAGTCAAAACACAGCTTAACTGGGTCCTCTGTAAGACTGCAATCAAGGTGTCAGCCTGGGATGCAGCCTCATCTGAAGCTTAGATGGGGAAGGACCCTCTTCTTCATTCACAATGTAGTTGGCTGAAGTCAGTTCCTTGTAGGCTGTTGACCTGGGCCTTATTTTCTTGCTTGCTCTCGGCCTGATGCTGTCTTAAGTTCCTTGTCATGGGGATCTCTCTACAAGCAACTCAGAACATGGCAACCTGCTTCTTCAAAGCCAGTAAGAGAGAAAGTCTCCTTGCAAGACTAGTGTTTCAACTGTATGTAACATAATCATGTACACATAATAGTGTTTGTCCCGTCAGCTTTGCCATATTCTATTGGTTAGAAGTACATCATTCTCAGTCCACAGTAAGAGGAGAAGGGATTAGACAAGGGTGTGAAGGTGGGGCTCATGGGAGCCACCCTAGGCTCTGTCTACCACAGAGGTATGTATTATTATTCCCCATTTTACAGATGAGGACACTGAGGCATCCTTAACAGAGACGTTATGGTGCAGAGCTTTGTTTCAAATCTATGTAGTCTGTTTGCCCTATGCTACTCTCTATGAAAAAAAGAAAAACAAACTACATATGGCAAGTTCAATATCAATCTCAGACCTGATTTTTACTAGCTGTGTGAGCTGGGATAAAAGTCTTAACCTCTCTGATTTTCAATTTATTTTTCCTCTATCAAGCAGAAATGATACAAACATCTCTGGCTTTTCATGATGGCAAAGTGGCATAATGCATAGAAATATACTTTGAAAGTGTAAGAATGTTATGTTAAAAATATTAACCCATGTCCCTGTGATATAGAATGAAGGTAGTATAAACTAAATTGCTCTAAATTTATCTTCTCCAAATAATTAGGTACTGTACTTACTATAAGTTGCTACAATTCTATGCATGCGCATTATGGTCAAGGCCAATAAATTATCCACTGCTTTCTGCAACAATGACACCAAGCTCAGTCTTGTTAGGCACAGGGAAATGAAGATAAAACTACCTGATGATGGCATGATGCTTTAGCATCACCAAGACGCAAGACTTGTGCACCTTGACTACAAGGACAGATGGGTTTGCACAAACTCAGCCATATTCCTTTGCTTGTCAGTCCCCACAACACTTCTATGAAGGCTAGACTTAGAGAGATGTCTTTGGTAACAATGGATCGGAAAGTGAAGGAAATTCACATCTAGTGAGCATCTACTAAAAGTTACCATTGTTCTAGGCAGTTCATAGGTGTCATTTCATTTAACCACCAGGCAGCTCTGTGAAATAGTTATTATTAACCCTATTTTAAGACTAAGAAACTAAGAATCAAGGAGGTCGTATAACTTTTTAAATGTAGAATTCAAACCTAAGACTTCTCCAAGTTGGACAAACGGGAATTATGTATTTAAATATACATATTTTACATCACGGTGGAATTCATTTGTTCAGTTATCAAATCTTCAAGGAGTAATTGAGCTCATATAAAAGCAATGAGAAGTCAGATTAAAAGTCACAGCATTTTGAAAGAGAAACCATTGACTAGGACTCAAAAGACATCTATCTTGCATCTGGTTGTACTGCTAACTAGCCATGTGTCCACATCAACTGATTTAGATCTATAGTCTAAGTCTCAATTTTTCCTCATTAAAAATAGTGTTGGGGCCAGCCTGGTGGCACAGTGGTTAACTTCCCACGTTCAGCTTTGGCGGCCAGGGGTTCACCGGTTCAGATCCCAGGTGCAGACATGGCACCGCTTGGCATGCCATGCTATGGTAGGCGTCCCACAAATAAAGTAGAGGAAGATGGGCATGGATGTTGGCTCAGGGCCAGTCTTCCTCAGCAAAAAGAGGAGGACTGGCAGCAGATGTTAGCTCAGGGCTAATCTTCCTCCACAAAAAAAAAAAAAAAAGGTGACAATTCTCTCTTCTCTATTTTCAAAAAGCAGCTACTGAGACCAAATTCATTCATATGTCTGTAAAAACAAAGCACTATAAATATAAGGATTTATCAGAGTCATGGGTAAACAAATCCAATCTTGGACCCTTTTAGCTTTGAGTAATGGTCAAAAAACAAACATCCCTCTGCAACATCTTCTCTCACCAAAGTACTTGAGAACACACTCCGTATTCAGGAATAACTTTGAAGTCTCTCAAATTTGATAGTAAATATAAAATATGTAAAAGAAAGAACTAAATTAAAAAAATTCTGGCTTCTAATCATTACATGTGCACAAGTGGACTAATTTCAGAAAATGATGATGCAATGTTGAGCTATAGAGAGATGCAGACATCCTATTTACAGAGATATATTTTCCACTAAATCTTTCCTGTTTAATTTAAAAACACGATGGCTTTCAATAAAAACAATGGAAATCACACTAAGCTTCACATACCTACGTCCCTATACCATCAGCGTGAATCTGTGAATACGTGGAAGAGGAACACAATTTTCTCTCTGCGTCCTTGGTAGAACCAGGACTTATTAGTTGAAACTGATTTCAGCACAACTGCATGAAAACAAACAAGGAAACAACAGTAACAACACAACAGACGTTCTGATAATTAGGACTGCCCCACACCGACAGGAAAACCCTAGGGTGAGAGGCGCTTGTCACCGGAACACTTCAAGCAAAGCTTATTACTGGGGAGGATTCAGATTTTGTGGGGCATAAAGTTGAAGTTTATACAATTTTGGTGAGTATTTTTAAGAAAAAGAACATAGACTTACAAAAACAAAATTAGATCGGAAAAAGAATATTTTTTTTTATAATGAGGAAATGTACAGCAAACTCCAAATTAAAAAAAAAACAAACCTGACAGGCACCGCAAACACTATAAAATTCAGAAAAATAATATATATTTTTTAATTAACCACTTAACAGCACCTTTTTTTCCACTCTTCATCTTTTAGAGACATACTCTTTGATGGCCTCTTCATACAACAATGATTTTATATCATAATTTTCAATGAAGAGACTAAAGAAACAAAATCAGTCTTTCTTCTTGAATAGCTGACAGATGTTTTAAAATACTAACTTTAGAACAGTTTTCTTTCAGCTTCAAAACATCTCACCATTGGCAATGTAAGGTAAATTTTTAAGATTGCTGTCAAACTGGGGACACTTCTATCAAGTTTCTTTTATATTGGAGCTATAACATTTAGAAGTATTTTCCATAGACTAGTTCTGGCTCTATACATTTCAAACCTCATTTCTCCTCTACCACAAATGCACCTTCGGGGCTAGGCTTTTTAGACTAAGTTCATACTGAGTTCTAAACTCTGACCTGACATTTCGATTCTGTTACTGTGCGTTACTGATAATATAGAAGAGAATCCAACATCACATGAAGTTTGGTCAAAAAGACCCTTCGTGAACTTTCCATTGTTGTAATTACATAAACATCTGTTTCTTTATTCATTAAATGGCCCTTTGAACTCCTGAAGCAATAAACAGGCAGACTTGTATTATCAGACTGGGACAAAGTGAGGATATTAGGGTTGAAAGCTGGAGCTAAGCATGTGAATGAATCATAGAAAAACTGCTTTTCAGCTCACTTCCATGCATGCCACATCCACGTTTATTTGAGCAAGCAACCACTACCCCTGTATCTTAAGTTCATTGTGCACAGAAACCACCTTTACTAGGTGGGAGAGGCAAACTCTACTAACAATTAGACCCCAACTCTAAGGAGGAGTCAAATCCTTGAAAAGTTTAATTCTTGTGCACAAGACAATGCTGGGAGGGGGAGCAGGTCTCATGTGAGACTCTCATCCATGTGGTCCCTCAAGGAGCCTAGATGACAAAAGTTCCAGCAGCTTTCACATGTGGTTTCTCAGGTCACTGCAATTATCTGCAAGGGCTGCTGCAAAAAACTACTACCGACTGGGTGGCTTAAACAATAGAAATTTGATTTCTCCCAGTTCTGGCGCTAGAAGTTCAAGATCAAGGTCTTGGCAGGTTTGGTTTCTCCTGAGGCCTCTCTCCTTGGCTTGCAGATGGCCGCCTTCTCACTGTGTCCTCACCTGGCCTTTCCTCTGTACATGCACATCCCTAGTGTCTCTCTGTGTATGTCCTGACCTCTTCTTAGAAGGACATCAGGCAGATTGCATTAGGGCCTACCCTAACAGCCTCATTTTAACTGAATTCCCTCTTTCATGGCCCTATCTCCAAGTACAGAGGGGCTGGGGGTTAGGCCTTCAACATATGAATTTGGGGGAGGACACAATTCAATCCATAACAGTCACCTTGGGGGTTCTCTTGATTCCAGTCACACAGAAGTGCAAAGGAATATGGAGGAAAATGGCATAGGGTGGTCTTTTTTCAGCCGGGACTGAAGTACAGAATTATCACTTCCAGTCTCATTCATTTAGCTAGAACTCAGACATACAGCTGAACTCACAAGGAAAGCTGAGAAACTTCATACCCCTGGGTAGCCACCTCCCAACCAAAGCTCACACAATGGAAGGTAGAACACATATTTGGCAGACAGGTAGGCATCTCTGCCACAGCACTGTATTCAAATGTGCAGGCTCCTTATCAAAATGTAGCACCAAGTCTCTTAGAGCAAGAACTCAACAAATATGATTATATTTCATTTAACTTCTATTTCTTGCTCTGTTCCTCTAATATTTTTCTTTTTTTTTTTTTTTTTGCTGAGGAAAAGTCGCCCTGAGCTAACATCTGTGCCTATCTTCCTCTATTTTGTACGTGGGTTGCTGCCACAGCATGGCCACCAATGAGTGGTGTATGTCCATGCCTGGGAACTGAAGCAGAGCATGCCAAACCTAACCACTAGGCCACGGGGCTGGCCCCCCTAATATTCTTGATCTTGCCCTCTAGCCCCGTCCTCAACCCATTTTTTTCAACTTTAAAGCACTGCAGTTTTGTTATCCTTTTGTTTTATCTTTGATTTTCCATTTAAAAATCATTCCATGGTTAGGGTTTCTGGTGGTCAATCCATCTTATAAAGCCTCTTCTATCTAATCAATGGAGAAAGTAACTTTATAGAAAGTGGGGAAAATTCGTGTGTGTGCACGCGCATGTGCTGAGACAGTGGCAAAAAAAAAAAGCGAGATCAATTTGAAAAGACCTCATTATTCGGTGAAAAAGGGGAAAAAGCATAACAAGCTAATTTAAACACAGCTCCAGGAATCTGAGCAGTTTTATTTACTTAGGATACCAACAGACAACTTTCTGAAAGGCTAATCAGAATTAATGAATAGAAAAATTAAGGAATAGAATTAATACATGGAAAACAGGGGAAGAAAAATTGTAATCAGGCATCAAGTTTTACCTTACTTAAATAAGCTGAAATCTATTAGAATTTAAAAAATAAAACCACCTTAAAACTACCTTCCCCCTTAAGATTAAAAAACAAATGAATAAAATAAAAGACTTAAAAGCAAATCTAATAGTAAGCATACAATGTGCACGATGTGATGAAAACAAAGGTCAACTGAAGGGGTGAGACACACAATGGCAGGTGATTTGAAAATCCAGGCGTGACCACAATTCATGCTATTTCCTCGCAAAGGAATCTGGGTACGACAAACAGGATAAGGAATGGCTTACTTCTTGTTTACTGTTGGGAATATACAGACATCTGACTCAGTCATAGTGCTAAATTAGTTGCTTCTCCACTGATGCTAAAGATACCCTTCAGTACCTTCCATCAGAAAATCAATTTCCTTGCAGGAGAGTTTCTGAAGGAGGCCCGGGACGTTCTACTGTTATGCTAAATAACTATTCACAGCAAAACACACTTTCATTCCTAAAATGACCTCTAAAACATGGGGCGCAGTTGGTCTTGCAATTCACAAATGCTTCTCTATCCTTAAAATCTAACTAGTTTTACCATTTAAAAAATTTAAAAACAACTCATGTTCTCCCGCTTATTTCTTATTGCTTGCTACCCTTAGTAAGTGGTTTGTTAAAATGTCCCCAAACAATAGTGAACAGCTCTGGAAATACGTCTGTGTCTCTAAGGCTCACTCATTAACTACAGTATCTGGTGTTTAAATGCGTAAGACAAAATCCTTTTCATGATATTTGTATGCTTTTGATAAATAAGACAAATTAGTAACCCAGGTCACTTTGAAGCTGAACCATTAATATGTTATAAAAAGAATGTGTACAATGTCATCACTTAAAAATCTGCAATAGAGTTCTTTATTGCAGCAAATACCCTGATTATTACTTCCTCTTCTCTGATTAGTTTTTTGAAAGGCCACAAAAAAGTCAGAAGGCACCACATTTGATTAAATCACTAGAACACATTGATTTTGCCTCAACCACACATTTTAAAGATACAAACCTGATATTTTCCTTCTTTGCAAGAGCCTGAATTTCAGCTATCTCCTCTCTGTCCTTGAAACCTGTGCCATCAATAACAATTTCTACGTTTACAAGCCTTAATGTGTTGAGTAATAGAGAATTCTGGCTTCTCTAGCCACTAAGGATATCAAATTTTCATTTCTACTTAATACTGTTGAGAGCAAGGTGTCTCGACTCACATACTCTTCATGAAAGTTTGCTGGCAAGAACTCAGGGTATTACAGGGGCATTGGGCACAAAGAACTGGAGTAGGTTCCAGAGAGCTGGTTTTAGGTCTAGCTCTGTTATTAAATAGCTGTGTGACCCTGAACAAGTCACAACTCTGAGGACCTCCTGTGTGCATCTATAAAGCGAGATATTTGGACGAGATGCTTGCTAAGGACAGCTGCTGTTACAGAGTGCTCTTGTGGCCCAGATACCTCCTCATGCTTTCATGGATCAGTTCACTTCATCTCCAGAACAACCCCAAGAGAAAGGTACTTTTATAACCTTTGCTCTACAGATGTAGAAAGCCAAGACATGGTGAAGTTAAGAATCTTGCCCAAGGTCAAAACAGCAAGTGAATACGAAGCAGATTCAACCTAGGGGTAAATGCTCTTAGCCACCCCATTTTACAGCTAAGGTCTTTTCTAGCACTGATGTATTCTGATTTATATCAACCTCTTTTACAAAGCACTTAGATTCAGCGTCCTTGGTAAGAATTTTGAGACAAGTAACATGGTAGAAGGAAGAGAACCTGGATGAGGAACCAGGTAAGTGGCCTTCTCTCCCTCCTGCACTCTTAAGTAGTGTGTACAGCCAGAAAGCTGCCAATAAGCTTTCTGTGCCTCACAAATCCTTGAAGTCTCTTCCACTTCTCCATTTGTGGGATTTTAATTCTGAATTAACAAATGGCACATCGCTCCTTGTGAATGGAAGCCTGGATTCCTGGTACAATGATTTCTTTCTTCTATGTAATGACTTGAACGGTGGCCTCCCAAAAGATATGTCCCTGTCTTAATCCCTGGAACCTGTGAATATTACTTTATATAGCAAGAGAGTAAATGTTACCTTATTTGGGAAAAGGGTCTTTGTAATGTAATTATGTTAAAGATCTTGAGATAAGCTTTCCCTGGATTACCTAGGTGGGCCCTAAATGCTAAATAACTCATTACATCAAAACACACTTTCATTCCTAAAATTGATACCAGCTCAACACAAGGTTGACATAAGGGAAGCCATATTGTACAAAAGAAACCATATTGTAACTTTGAATGACCTCTGACTAATTAACCCAGGTGGATATGCACCCTCCAGGAGATCTAATTGCTCTGTAGATTTTATGACCCCAGCTTGTATGTGTACCTCTCAGCTGCAATAAGATGATCACTTTGTTCTTTTGAGTTCCTTAGGAATGTGATGATGCCTGGACAGAGAGTCTATGCTGATTGCCATCCTCAATGACAACTGAAAGATCTGGTGTGGTGACTCCCAGTCTGTAACACCAGAGGGTCAACATTCCTAACCTCCTCCCCTATAACCCACTGGCTTATGTAACTGCTTCAAGATTCTGTACCCTGCTTAAGATGGTTCTTTAGGACACTAGTCCCCCCAGCTTCTAATTTGCTAGCTTATTGCTGAATAAATGCCCTTTCTCTGCCACCACCTTGCCTCTTGAAGAGTGGCTTTTGTCTTGCGGGGAGCATATTGTGCCCTTTGTGTAGTAGCAAAGTGACTTCTCACAACAAGGTGTAGTCTTATGACCCACAAATGTTTCTCTATCCTTTAAATTTAACCATTTTTACCATAACACAAATTTTAAAACAGCTCATATAGGTGTACCTGTAGAATAGAGGCAGAGGGAGGTTTCACAGATGGACACACAGAGGACTTGCGAAGACAGAGGCAGAGATGGGAGTGAAGTGGATACAAATCAAGCAATGCCAAAGATTTCCAGAAAGCAGCAGAAGCTCAAAAGAGACAAAGAAGGATTCTTCTCTAGAGCCTTCAGGAGGAACCAACCCTGCTGATACCTGATTTTGCATTTCTAGCCTCCAGAACTGTGAGAAAATAAATTTCTGTTGTTTTAAGATACCCACTGTGTGTTAATTTATTATAACAGCCCTAGCAAACTAATAATGGTACCCTATTCAGAATGAATGGGGTGAGTCAGAGTGGCATCTGATTTGTCTTTATATTCCAGTGATTGCATAGTAAGTGAGCAATAAATATATTCCTTTTTTATTCTTACTTTTTTTAGGTTTATTTTATTTTATTTTGAGGAGGATTAGCCCTGAGCTAACATCTGCCACCAACCCTCCTCTTTGTACTGAGGAAGATTTGCACTGAGCTTACGTCCGTGCCCATCTTCCTCCACTTTGTATGTGGGATGCCTGCCACAGCATGACTTGATGAGTGGTGCGTAGGTCTGTGCCCAGGATTCGAACTGCCGAACCCCTGGCTGCTGAAGCAGAGTGCGCAAACTTAACCACTATGCCACAGGGCTGGCCCAAATAGATTCTTTTAAATATAAAATCATATATGGAAATCAATATACTGTAGGTCCTTTAAGTATAAATTGGGAAATACTAGCTCCGATTGGTAAATAAAGGAAAATGTTCATCAGTAAAAGAACAGAAGTCTACCTAACATAAAGCAATATAGTCAAGAAGACTTGAAATTTCAACCTATCTTCTTGCAGCCTCAACCTTTCTATGTGTGTGAGTATATAGCGCATATGTATAAGTACATGCATATTTAGATCCAACCAGACATGCCTGTAGTTTTCCTTTCTAAATTCATACTCTGTTATCCAGCCAAAACAACGTTGATAAAACACAAATCTGATGATCAAGTTATTCTCCTGCTGAACACTAACAGTGTTGTAAAAGACAGACTCTTCCATTAAAAACTCCTTGAAGAGAACAAGTCTCTGTCTGTTTGGAGGAGGGCGGCAAGGGTGGCAAAACCTGAAGCAGTTTTGGGGGTCTCAGCCCAGACCTGCTGAGAGAATGATGGGGAAGACCCCATTATATTCTAGATCTAATTGACAAGGTGATTCTGGGAACTCCATCAGATAAAGGGAGCACAGATACCCTAGTAACTGTAATCCCTAGTCATTTGCCCATGTCGTACCTGAGAAACAAGGAGGGGAGGCGACCACTTTGTGTGCGTGGAGATGGCTCCTTGTTCTGGGTACCAACCGGGCATCTGTCTTCAATGCAAGATCTTAACAAACGCAATGCAAAGGTATGTGTCACTGGACTGAAAGCCCATGAGAATTAGCATTGTAAGTACTCAAGAGGCTGTTAGCAAAACATTTGCACATACTCCAGTGAAAGGGAAGTTATTTTAGAAAGCAATGAAGAGCACATCAGAAATACAGCATGGGGAGATTTATGTTTGAAAACAAAGGCAGTCAGGGAACTCTGGCTTCTTTGTGTTTTAAATTGAGGCCAGAAAGGATCTAGGTACTGGGTCTCCCACCTATTGTGTTCAAAACAGGAACAATGGCTAAAATAGGGCTAATTGCTATTTAAATGAGTCATCATAACTTATTACAGAAGAGTCCTCTTTTTGCCAATTTTTAAAAACTTCTCCCTGGGGGCCGGCCTGGTGGCGCAGCGGTGCACACGTTCTGCTTTGGCGGCCCACCGTTCACTGGTTCAGATCCCGGCTGCGGACATGGCACTGCTTGGCAAGGCACGCTGTGGTAGGCGTCCCACATATAAAGTAGAGGAAGATGGGCATGGATGTTAGCTCAGGGCCAGTCTTCCTCAGCAAAAAGGGGAAGATTGGCAGCAGTTAGCTCAGGGCTAATCTTCCTCATAAAACAAAACAAAAAAAACAACACTTCTCCCCTTCTCCCCTCTTCTCTTCAGTCCCTTGGCTCTTTTCAGTGAACAGACATGCAATTGGGGTGAGACTTTTTCTACCTTCCTTAGCAGGAAGCTTTATGCTAATGAAGTGGCATTTTATACTAACAAGCCAATAATTAGTCTCATTCAAACCAGTCATTGACTACAGACTTGAATTCAGGCTTCTCCTAGGACAGGGAATTTTCCTTTTAGCCCTTAAGCCTGTCCTTTCAGCATTACATAGCATGGAACGGCAAGCGAAGTATTTTAACCTCGGCCCATTGGTTTTTTCATTTGAAAACCCTTAGTCTATTTGATTCTGTTTCAGCTTTGCCCAATATTCTGAATCCTGAGTCATAACCCAACAGGAACATGGGTGGCTGTGATAGAATGCCTACCATTACACCTCACCCTCGCAATGTCACAGTAGGAGGCGGTCTTCCACAAAAGGGCTCAAAAGGCAGAATTGGCATAGGACTCTAAGTTTCAAACTGGAAAGCTACAGATGCCAACTAATAACACTGAGTTATTACTATGCCAATCCTTGTAGGTGAATTCATTACAGATCAAACACAGGAGGTAGCAAGGCTGTGTGCCCGTGTCTGCTGTGCACATGTACACCCCCACACCACCCCCACCCCCACAAAACCACATACACATCAATTATTTTCTGAAGCAGTAAATATCTAGCATGGGTTAACCATTAAGCAATGGAAAGCAATCGTTTTCTTACAAAAACCTGTGCAACTTACCATGATGTTAATAAGGAGGCTGCAAAAGCACAACTTTGAAAGCTGGACTCCTTGCTGCAAATACTGGGTGGCTTTTTCCCCTGATAATTAT
The DNA here is from genome assembly GCF_041296265.1 of Equus caballus. NCBI lineage: Eukaryota > Metazoa > Chordata > Mammalia > Perissodactyla > Equidae > Equus > Equus caballus. The sequence continues at coordinate 72,321,310 of NC_091699.1, read as the reverse complement.
GCATTTGCTGTCTAAGATTAATCAGGGAAGTTAATGATGCAAAAAATTACATTTATAATCCAGTCTGAATACAGCTGTACTGCAAGCTAAGTTCTAAGTCCTATTAAAGTAAATGGAATTAATGGACTGTCGCTGGCAATCTTTATATCTATCAGTTACTAATTAACATTTTTCTGTAAAGCATAGTTTGTGGTGGGGCAAAAATAAAACATACCTTAGTAGCAGCTATGGTAAAGCTTAAGGAGAGTCATTAAAGAAAGGCAGGCCAAAACAGTGGCTACCAGGGCCGACAATGCAGGGTGTTCACAATGCAGTAAGCAAGAAACTGCCAATTCGTCATGTCATCATTTAATGCAAAATCTGTGTGTCTGTGTGTGTGTCTGTGTAAAGTTGTTTGTTTTATGCAGCGGCAAATGATCACCACTAAGGATGACCTTTCAGCGGGAAATGTCAACTTCAGCTAATAATGCGAGAACAGAGGCACGCGAGCTGTGTAACAGAGAGTTAAATTACCCACTGAGGACAAATGAATGTAGCGCATTATCTTCGAGATGTGCAAGCACATTCGCTGCTCTCATCACAAAATGCTCCCAGTTTGATTGCTAATTTTATGTTTTCTCTTCTTGTATTAATTTGAAGTTACCACTGTGTGTGTGTGTGTGTGTTTTCTTTGATCCTTAGTGCACAAGGGGAAATGTATTACTCTTCTGGAATTTAAGTCTTTTGTATTTTTGGTTGCTGCTATTTCCTTAGCCAGAAATGTGTGCTTTGTCTTTTTACAATCTAGAAGAGACTCAATTTGCTAATAAGGGATGTCGTTTCTTTTACAGGAGATGGTGAGTTCCCACTCATTTTTTATTACTTACAAATTGAGACTCAGATGCAATAAAATCTCCCTTAGGTCTTATCATAGATAAAAGATGAATCTATTTTAATGGGAAAAGAGTGACTGAGGAGGAGGGCACTCAAAAATAATGTTTTAAAAAGAAAACAAGGTCAAGAGCATTTGCCCTCAAATTTTTAACATCCCAAATTTGCCTTGAGACCAAGCAGTTAACACTTAGTGTGAAGAGATCATTTGTTTGTAAACTTTTCAGATTGGCAGGGTTTGCTCGATTCATACTCAGCCCCACAAAGCAGAGGAAAGGCAAATGTTTTGAGAAGTCAAGTGATGGATTAAATCCAGTCCTAAATTTGAGTGAAAAGATCAAGGTTGAAATTGCAGCTCTGTCACTCACTAGAAGAAAAAACCTGAAAGTTAGATTTTTCATCCATCAGAAGGGGATAACAACACCTCACGTTCCTTCCTTCCTCCTGAGAAGGTGTTCAGATGTTAAAGGCTTCAGTGAGATTACAGATAGGAAAGTGTTCATAAATGTAAATTAATTCTCTGCATTAAATTCAGTCCATCTATACAGCTATCAACAGAGATGTATCTTCAGTCTAGGCCCAGTAGGTCAGAATCCCTAGGACTGGGGCCTGGGTATCAATATAGCCCTTAGACCCGAGAAGGGAGCCAGCCTGCCCCAGCCCCACAATTTGGGCTGGTTTCCTTGAAATCTTCCCAGTCCCACGTGGGTGCCTGGACCCGCAGGAGCTGTCAGTGTCATCCCCAGGGATGCCCTGAGTGGAGACCCAGATGCAGATGCCAACAGAGCTCAGTGACTTGACTCGTCCCTTTGAGGTCCTCAAGACACCTGTGGCTGGCATGGTTCCAGGAGGGTGGCCTGGGTCACTCCCACTGCCCCGTGCACTGGTGTTTCTTGCTCGCAAGATCAGGCCACCAATGGTGTTGACACTCACCACTCACATCGAACACTGCCATGTTTGGGTCTCTGGGCTACCTACCGTCCACTGACGACCCTGCTTGGTCATACAGGTGGGCCCTGTGTGGTTCTCACCCCTCCGTGTTCTGACCCTCCAGGTCCACAGCAGCGATGGGGGCAGGTAGCGACCTTGACCCTGTGCACTCCCACCAATGACACCCAGGACAGCAACCCAACCCCACTGCAGGCTCTGCTGTCTTCCCAGGTGGCTTTTCCAGGCTGTTCCTCTTCAGTGCCAAGGGACTTTGTCTCCCACTTCATGCTGTCCCTGTCATCTTAGGCTGTGCCCAATGAGGATGGACATTTTTTGCCAGAATGGAACAGCTCTTCTCCCTCTTCCTGCTGACCACCAGCCTCTGTGTCAATGGCCTCGTGTGGCAGGCAGGGGTGCCATCCCCATTGAGAGAGATCCCATTCTAGAAGGGCAACGATCACCACCTGAATTGTTCAGAACTCAGTGGAAGATAGCCTACATTTATGCTAGAAAATGTCAAACAGTAAATTTAACATGACCAGAAAAGAATTATCCTTCATGCTTTCTTACATACTCAGCAAGACTTGCATTTCCTATTCAACATCAAGGGGGAAGCACAGTAACGAGCTTTGAGCAGGTCAATGGGAGTCAATCTTCACCGAAGCAGGATGGATAAGGCAGCTCCTCAGTAACAATGTAACAGCCCTTCAATTACTGGTGTTGGGGAAAAGCCGAAGCAAGATCTATTCTATTTTAATACAAACTGGCTCTGAAGAGCCCTGGCCTTGTAATAACAATGCTGCTCCCTCCTTACAGTGGGAGATTGAAAATCAACGAGGAGGGCCATTGGGCAATAAAGAAGAGGAAAAGATGATGTCTGGACCCTACAAAGAATCTCCATGTGCACTGACTGGAAAACAAATAAATACATAAGTAGCTCTTCCCTACTCGTTATTCTAATTTTTCTTTAACAAATCACTATACCTCAAATGGGCTCATGGATTTTGTTACCCAATTTTACAATCAACTTGTTTTATAGACAGGAGCCCCATCTAACCATATTTGCCCAGGCTCTGCATATGCTAGGGGCATCCTGTTTTGTTTGTTTTTAAATATATATATAAAGTCAAATTAATTCTCTGTGTTGAATTCAGTCTATCTATATAGCTCAAGAGATCTTAATTTTAATTTGTCTTGAACATGATGGTTCTTTTCCTTTTTAAAGTAAAATACTTAGTGTAGTTTGCCTAATCCTCACTTTACTTGATGCAGGCTATAATACTTCTACAGCCTAGGCTCATTTTAACTAAGAATCACGTCTTTAAACTAATTCATCTGCTCTTTCAAAATGATTTATGTGGATGCTCCAAGCAAAATGTAACGGTAAAGGGAAATAATTTAAAAATCTTGCCCCCGAATGAAAAAGAAAATGTTTATTAGCCTTTCTTCCTCGACTTGTCACTGAAACAAAGTGATGATAAAATAATGTTCTCAACTAGAAGAGCTACCATTTTTTACAGTTAGAGGCAGTGTAACTTGCACCTGAGAAGAGGGACTGAGATTGTACACTGCTGTCCTTCACATTAGAGCTGGGGTGTTTACTGGCCATCTGATTTTGGCCCTAATTTCCTCAGACAACAGAGGACCCACTCCACTGGATTATTGTAAGGCTCCAAAGAAATAATGTAGGTCAAGCACTAATGGGGAGTACCTAGAACCTAGACTGTGTTTAATAAATGCAAGTTCCTATTATTTTATCATAGATCATAAAAAGATGTTTTTGCCTTAGTACTCTTATTACATGTTAATAACAAATCTCAGGAAAAAAAACGAGTTTGCACATGATCCTTCAAATATCCGTCCAGTACATGGTACGGTTGCAAGTCCCATAGCAGAGGTGCTTTGCCTTTTTATTATAACACATGGCCCAATGATACTGATTTTAAACCATTTTTCCCCATCGAGTTAGTCATGCTATCTGCACTGTACATCCTCTTTCTTACAAAAGTAAAGCAATAAAACTTTGACACAAATTAGTTCTGAATTGTGCACGTTGGATCGGTTTGAAGTAAAAAGATGAACAATGTTAAAATCATCAGGATGTATCGGAGAAAAGGGGGAAATGGCCTTTATGGTTGGTTGGTTTGCTTTTTCAGTGACATAGATGGACTGAACCATGTATCCACTCAAGATGGAAGAAGATACAGTGAAGAAAACTGAAATTATTTAGGTCGGCTTCTTATTCCCACTTCACATGCACCCAATCAACGTTATTTATTTTATGAAAACCAACAGCACTATTTTAAGAGATGCCTCTATTCATAAAGCGCTTTTTATCGCCATCACAACACAGCTTTGGAAATTACAGTTTGGTCTGTCTTTGGAGTTTCCCAGGTTGGCCACAAACCTTACAAGGGAGCCTAGCTTTCCCGTGCACGAAGGATTACTCCATCATATATCTGCTTTCTGGGTGACCTACAAAATTAGTCCAATAAAAGCATTAAAGGGAATAATTCTTTTTTTTTCTTTTCAAAAAGTGCTGCAATAAAAATAACAATGCTATTTCCAGTCATACAGATACATATAAAAGACAGAAAAGATACATTACCTGAATTGGAAAAGATTTAGTTTATTTTAAAATACCAGAAATCTGGGAAATAATCATACTCTGAGGCCGTATAATGACTACTGGCAAGAAATGGACTGGTGGAAATCCAGGCAGCTGGAAAAGTGCTGGCTTGACAAGTTCACAGAGAAACCTGGAGCCCCTACCCAGAACTCAGGAAGGAAACCATCACTCCCCAGCTCTCGCTCACCAGCCTCAGAAGACCCAGCTTAAGCATCACGCAGGATTAGTGCTGAGTATTCCAGGAAAACTGTGGGCCAGCTGCAATCTGAATCCTGGAAGGTGAGGAAAGAACTCTTATTTCAACTGGAGTCATAGTGCAGTCTCCAGACTGTTTCTTATTACTGAGTTGAAGCCAAGTTTGGATCCATTAAAAGGTAGAGGTAAAAATTTCCTTCTCCTTACAGTGACCTGCCAAATGCACCCTGTCCCCACCCCCAAACATGGAGACTTTGAAAGGAAAAATTAAAATTCCATGAAAATTGGACTTTGTAAGCATCTATTCACTTCTGAATATTTTCAAAATGAACCTCTTGCCTATGTCTCAAATACTTTCTTTGACCCAGTTTTAAGGAGAAATAAGTTAAAGTTGTAGTGTAACAGGCTAGAACAGAATTGATTTTTAGAAAACATTCAAAATATTTGGATAGTAGACTCCAATAAGTCAAATAAAATAGTAAAGACATAATCTAATTAGCTTTATAAATAAGAAGCAAAGAAAACATTTCCTAATGATCCCAAATTCAGGGCAAGGGACGTTGCAAGTCTCCCCCAGGTTCCTTTCTTGCAGATGCAGGCATTTTACATGTCTTTGTCCTTCCTGTTGACAGTCTGATTGTGAAATGATCCAAGCAAGGAACAATTAGGAAGGACTACATGAGAATTCTATAGGGCACCAGTCATGGAAAAGCTTTTAGGATTTCAGGGACACAATTGTCCACTGGATCTTTTTCTGAATCTGGTCCTCTTAAACAAGAATACTTAGCAACATTTTTCTCTTCTTTCACTGGTGGCTATAGAAATACACATATATTCACTAAATTTGAACAATTCAAGAGAACAATGCTACTTGACTACATTAGGAGATAGCAAAATGTTAAGCACTCATTTTTGCCCACTTTGGTGACTGGGTGATTGAGACACAAATAGTCGTACAGCTTCTGTTCCTGTGCTGTCCAATACCATGGACACTAGTTCAACGTTACTACTTAATTAAATTAATTAAAACTGAAAATTCAGTTCCTCGATCTCATTAGCCACATTTCCACTGTTCCATAGTTACACATGGCAAGTGGCTACTAAACTGGACAGAAATAGAACACTTTCATCATCACAGAAGGTTCTATGGGATAGCATTGCCAAGGTACTCAAAGCAATCTGAGGTGGCATTCAAACCCACTCTGCTTTCAGATTTCTTAAAACTTCTGTTTTATTTAAATCTTACTATTGGTCAGGTACTTTCCACATTTTATCCCCACCTAATTCTCAGAGCTGCCCAAGGAGATAAATGACACAATTTCCACTTTACAGATGAGGAAATTGGAGTTGAGGGAGGTTAAACACATTCTCCAAGGCCACTTACCTAGGATTCAACCCCAGGTCTGCCTAGCTTAGAGCTCCTGCTCTATGCACAATGTTATGAGGCTTCTGGAGTCGATACTCTTTAGTCCAAGACATTTCAGAGGCACAGACAAGGAGAACAAACCCACCCAAATGCCCTTTTAATGTGTCGTTTGGGTGAAAGCGTGACAGGGTAGGGAAGCAGAAAAGGAATTAACATGGTCTAAGAGCTGCTTCTGTGCCAGGAACTACGTCAGATATGGTACCTCAATCTTCACAAAAAGCCCATACAATGTATACACATAACACAAACAGGCAAAGTGATAGTCTCTGAGCTTAAGTAATAAAATGGCTTATTTACTGAAGTGTGTGAAATGTCATCTCTCAAGGTCAGATCTGGCTCTGATCTGTGACATTCCCTTTCTCACCTTGTGAGATGATCCTATCTGACTTGCAGTAGAGATCCCAGCGGCTATGGCAGGATAAAGCACTGAAGAGCTTTATCGCTACCACCACCTTGTGGCGACCTTGGCCACTGCACATACTTCCTCTCCTGAAGGCTACGTAGGTCATGGAAGTTCCTCTCATTTTTGGTTGAGATGCTTGAATGTGATAGGAAGCGTCAAGATGGAAACTGAAAAGTGAGTCTCAGATGAGTGCCAATACAAGACAACCTAAGGCAAACATTTGAGGGCAGACTAGGGAGAGAGAACGAGGGTAAAGAGAGGCAGACGAGTGCACCAGAATTTGTCAATGGGCAGTAATCCAAGCAGATCTCCGAGCCAGGGGCCCAGGCTGGTGGGCTATTTATATGCTTTAATGCACATGAATGTGGTCTTGACAGGCCTATTTAAAGGATTTAGGTATTGAGGGGCCCAGGGAGAAAAAGCAAATGTCAATGAGGGATTTGGTGCTTATCAATGATGAGTTTTTCAGTGTTTTGTGGTAAAATAAAATATAGAAATTAGGACACTTTAGGGAGGGCTTTTCCATAAAACTAAATGACTAGAATTACAGGATATCTTTTTTTTCCCCCTTGAGGTTATGCCTTTGGTGTTAAAATACCTTTTTTAAATGAAATGACATTAATAGTATATGCTAGGCTTTTCATTTTAATGCTTTTACTAGGTAAAATTAAATATTGGCAACCTTAAGTTAGCTCAAAAAGATACGCGTGTGTGTGTGCATGCGTGTGTGTACGCGTGTGTGCCTGTGTGTGTGAATTATTACTGGTTTGTGAAGGCCAAGTCTAGGGACCATCACGCTATGAGACAACTAGTGAGGAAGGGAAGACCAGCCTCTGTACTCTAAGGTCCCCCACATGTTCCAATTTACACTGAGTCCTGGACCTGTTTAAGGGTGACACTTTAGTCAGTGAGTCATTTTTTATGAGGGGGGCTGAGAGTTTACAAGACAAAAAAATGCTGTGAAAATCAGGTGGTAGATCAAACGTCTTTTTCTCACCATCTAACCCATTCCAATCACCAAAATTCTACATACCTCCTTTGTTTACTGGGGCTTCTAAGCTGTGCAAATCACAAACAACAGAATAAACAGAGAAAAATTAAAATGCAAAAAAGGTTGAAAACAGTTACTGCAGGCAATGCAGAGAAGGATGAGGCCGACTCGGCTTTCCCATGAAGCAACACAGCAGAAGGTGTGTTGCTGGAGCAAGAATCGCCCATGAAGCGTCTACTGTTCTAGAGCGGTGGATAATGTTCTACTAACGTATTGTTCCCCAGTCACTTATGCGGAAAGAGGTCTGTGGTCATCTAAGTGCCTTTGAATCCAGCAACAATATTGGTAGATTCTGATATATAACACAACTACAATCTGGTCCAAAGAGTTTATTTTAAATTTTGTTATGCAGACAACAAGCGGAGTGGACCAAAAATGTCAAGTGTTTTCTTTGCAAATATATTCTAAAACAAGGAGGGGGTATATTAATAATCCATTTGTCTACAATTTGCAAGGCAAAATTGATCAATGACCTGAAAGACTATTGTTCCCACCAGTAATGCTTTTCCCATTCTGTCCTAACACTATGGACTAAGGCTTCTCGAATGACAGACTGCTATTTTTTAGATGTTGGGAAAGCACGTAAAATGGAAATGCATTTGGGTAAACCTGAAGCTAGGGCTGAGTAAAAGGCTGTTGCAAGTCCACCATCGACTTCAAGTGGCATTTCATTGTCAGATGGATCTAGTTTAATTGCTTACAAGCAACAGCCCTGCTGTGAGGGGAGGTGACATTAACTGAGAAAGGCTGTGGGGTTCAGCAGAGAAAAGTTACCTGGCAGTGGAAAAAAAGCAGGATTATTTCCCAATCTGCTACCAACTGGCTATGTCACCTTAGGCAAGTCATTTTTATTCATTTCCTATAGGGAACTCTTGGAGAGACAGGATTTGAGGTAGATGAACTATCTAGGGAAAAGATAAAGAAAAAGTCAATAAAATGAGAAGATACAAGAAAGTTGCTGAACTTCTCCAAGCCTCCATTTACTGTCTTCTAAGACAGACACGTGAGTTTGTCAGCGGTTGCTGAATTCCATTCCGTGGCTTAGCGACTGGCTGCCAAAATCGGAATAACCTAGGATCTTCTTCATTACACAGATTTCCTGAAACCACTCCCAAAATTCTGACAGTAATTCTGGGGAGGAGCCATGGAACCTGAATAGTTACAAGCACCCCAGGTGACTCCAACACATAACCAACAGTGGGAGGAGTAGAAGCAATAATAATGACAATAATAGCTAACCTTCCATACCACTTACCATGTGCCAGAGACCCTACTAAAATAACATATGCATATATCTCTTCAAATGTACCTATAATATCCTTTCTAACTCCATGATTTTATGACTCCATGTACCTTTGCACCCAAATTTTCCCTGCGAAATATTTATTAAGGGCAGGACCAGAATTTTTTTTTTAAAGAAAATCCCCAATCAGCACTGTACATTATAATTAACAAACATCTAAGAAAGGTTGGCTAAAACGCAGAGGATCAGACTAAAGTCTCTTTTTTCTGTGATCTGTTCCCAGTCAACTCTGGGGAAAATGAGTCTGTCGTATTGGAGAGTTGCACTTCTTGGAGACTTGCTAAAAGTTGTGGTCTGTCCAAGCCATCTGCTATGGGCAAGAGAAACAAAAGAGGCACAGAGTTCTTCATCAGGCCTCTTCCGGCCAGGCTCGCCTTGAGTACGGGATGGAGGTTGGCAGCCCTATGGAAGCTCATTCAGCCGCGTTCCTCCCCACACCACACCCTATGAAAAGCTACTTCTGATTTCCATCTGTTTTTCTCCAGGCCTATTCTCCTTTTTCCAGGTAAGAATCTCATTCTTAAAACAGAAGAAGAACTAAGAACATATAGATGTTCTATGTTCCATGTTCCCTTATTCACTTTGAGAATGAAAGAACTAAACACGTGAAAAATGACCACTTGCCCAGGTAATGAAAACTGCTGACAATGACTGCTTAATCAAGCACACACTTCTGTCTTCCCCCTTGGAGTTTCTTTTCTCTTTTACTCACCATCAGCATTTTCTCAGGCTTCCTTATAGGAAAGGTGGCCTCAAATTCCACCAAAAGATGGACAGTCACCCATGTGGGCTACTATGTTAAGCTCTATAGGCAACTGGTTTCCAGTATTTATCTGAAAGGAGAATCTAAAATGCAATACATAACACAAACTCATCCAGCTTTTGAAAGCCTAGTTACGGATTAAACAGAAAGATGCAAAACTGGAACATACTGTACTGGCTTACTCTAATTGCTTTGATGGAATTGTATTCTGACATCATTTCATTGGTCTCTGCCAAATAAGGGTGAGGAAACCCATTACAACATTTGCTGCAAGGATTTGATTAAATATTCATTATATTTAGAGTATTTTCTCTAAAAGAACCCATGGAGAAAGTGTCCCTCTGTGTATTTTTCTTCATTGCATCCTCCCAATCATTCTATGAAGTAGATTTTATCATCATCACCATTTGACACATGCAGAAAGTGAAGATTATAAAAATCTAAGAAATTTTATCATAAATATTTAGCTAGTAAATAGCGGAACCAGCATTCAAAATCAAGATTTTCCAAATCTACAACCTTTATTTCCAAAAGTTTAGTTGCACTTCTGAAACACCATCCCCATCTTAGTGTCACGAACACAGTATGTATTCTTACATAGGTCACTCCATCTTTTTAAGCACCATTTTGCTCATCTATAAAATAGGGAGGTGTGGCTAAACAAATTCAAAAGTACGTTTGAGTTTGGATTTTACGATGACTTTTTAATCATTGTTCTCATGAGAAAGGAGGAATTCAAGTTCCTCTTCAGCATCATCACCTTCATCATAATCTCCATCATGAATATCTATTGAGTAGGCAACGTGTTAGCGTTTTTCTTCCTTTACATACCCTATTGATTTCTCTATTTCAAAGATGAGGAAGAGATTTACAGAGATGAAGTAATTGCCCAAGTCCCCATGATGAGTAGGTGATGAAGATAAGATAAAAATCCAAATAGTCTATCAAATTTCATAGATAGATACCAGGGAAGTCCTTTGACTCAAGTGAAGGAATATTCTAAGGATATCTGAGATAGGGAGGGGAAGCTTCCTAATGCCAGAACTTGTGTATCCAATAACTAGATGCTCCTGGGAAGCACTGGGATAAAGTTTTTAAGAGTGTTTTCTCATGTACTCTCATCATGCTACCGGAAATAAAAGGCTTTTCTTTAAGGCTTCAGATTCCCAGAAGTGGAGACTTATTAATTTGGAGCTTACATAAAATCCAAACTTACAGGTGTACTGATACTATGTGTATGTCTATTTACGGATGTCCTATAGAGATTTCCCTCACTTAACCAACATTTATTGAATTCCTAATATGTGCTAGGCACTATTCCAGACATCCCTGACATGGTGATGAACAAAAATTAAAATCGCCATTGTCACAGAGATTACAAACTAGTGGTGGGAAAACCAGTCAATTAAAAGAGAGGGAAATTATAACGTTCTTACCCTCAGAAAGCTTATACCTAGCGGTGGAGAGATAGGTACTAAACAAACAAAAATGTAAAATAATATCAGATTTTGGTAAGTATCATGTACAAAATAAACACTAGAAAGAAGGCAGGACATACTAGTAAGGTAACGGAAGCTGGTAAATTTTAATTAAAAGTGACCGATTTGAGACAGGCTTTTTAAAATTTGTTCATTTACTGAGTTTATACCATTAGTTTAAACCCTTGGGAAATATATTACATTTTTACTTACTCCTCATGCTGATTTTTGTCAATCGGAAACAATTCTGCATGAAATGCATTAAGTTAATTTCCAAAAGAATGTAGTTAAGGGGGAAAAAACGCAATATAACAGCGTTTTGCTCTAGAAGATTGAACAAAAATGCACAATATGAATTGGACCACAGAGTATATTCTTTAATAAAGAAACCAGAGAAAGGAGACATTACAAATCTATTTTCAGATTCAGTTGACATGGACTGTTGCTTCTCCCTAATTTGCAGCGGAGTATACATCATCTCAGTTAGATTGGATGTGACAAAATTTGGGGAAACAAAATAGAAACTATCGTTTTGTGTAAAAATTGGAATCAAGTCACATTGTCATCACGCAATTTCAAGTCCTGAGAAATTTTTTTTATGTGTCTTAGTCAAATATCATAATCTGTACAATTGAGACATTTGCATTGTATCTAGTTTATTTGATGAATTAATTTATAAGAAAGTTATTCTTATATGTTTACTTCAATACATTTATTTTTAACAAGTGTATGATGTTTTAGAATGCAATTTTTTTCAGTTAGTTGAAACTGAAAGGCATTGAAAAAAATCTAAAATTCAATATATTTGCAGGATTCAACAGAAAAATTATCAATTTTCTAGCTATCATTAGCTGGTATTTAAAGGCAGAGACAGAAAAGAAATATAAACTCACTCATGTTGGTCCCTTATCATATGAGAGAGAAATTAAAATGAAATCATCAGAGGTGTAGCAATTTTTATTTTACTATAGTATTTTATCTTAATTTTACTCTACTATTCATGATTATTCAGTTATCTTCAGCAAGAACTGGCTATCGCACTTGAATTATGCCGTCACATGAGCATGTGTGTCAAAGTGATGGATCTTTACATTGGAGTATGTATACAAACGTAGAAAAACAAAACAAACTAGCAATAAAACAAGAAGCAAAAGGTAAAGAGGGGAGACAGAATAGAAATTCTTTAAGATATTTACCTGTATTCTGCTATTGTGCCAAATTACTATTTTCAGGCCGTTCTGAATATTAGTTCTGGATGTCCTACCTTCACTGAGGAAACTTCAAACCATATCTTAAGTCATTTAGACAATCAATAAATTCATTAAGATTCTGAAAGATGAAGTTTTTACTATTGTGTTCTTGCAAAGACTCTAGTAAACAGAAAAACTATAATCAAGCATAAACATCTCATAAAGCTGCATATTTCTTCCAATGCTACCTTCTCAATAACATAGATACTGTATTATTCATAGCATTGATAAACCTAGCGAACCTATGACCGTATACTTAAATCCCGTTCTTGTTAATGTTTTAAACCAGTGGTACTGCTGGCTATATAAAGCAAATAAAAAGAAAAGATGGTTTTTCTTTATCATAATAAAAATAAACCACAAAAAAATCCATGATCTTCTACCTTTAAAGAGCATTGTACGCCGCACATCTTTGGTAAACAATAACATATGCTTAGTATTAAATTTGAGAAGTACTCATCAAAATTTAATTCTCATTTTCAAGTCAATGATAAGGTGACTACATAATATACTTAGTTAAGAAAGACATAAAAGCTAAGCAACATCCTTCTAGTTTTTCCAACTACATAGCATTTCAGGTGAATTGCATATATGTTATGTTGCTGTGATGGCCTTTTAAGTACACAAATATCCAGCTAATCAAATTATATGTAAATAAATCAATATTCTCAAACCTGATATTTTCCTTCAATTCTATTACTTAAGGCTAACTCTTTTTTTGGATTGCAGTATTTTTCTTTTAGATTTCATTTTACAAAGAGAAGAATACTGTCACTTAGAAGAAAGGTAATTTGCAATGTTAGTCAAGAAAATGAATTTATTCATACACATCAGGGTAATGTGTCAATTAGTTTATGATTTCAAGGGAAGTAAACCATGGTTTTGTTCTTCAGGTCTCATTGCGCTATCAAGAGGCACTGACCTAAAAGTCGAAGCAGATCTTAATGCAAACAGAAACACATGGACACATACACATATGTACAGAACAATATCACAGCCATTCCTTACGTCCCTGTAGATTCTGTTTCAGAATTTTAATAAAAATATTTCTTTAATTCACCTATTTAATAAATATCGATCAAGCATCTACTTCGTGTAAGACATTGTGGTTGCCCAAAAATTTAATAGTGAGCAAGCTAGACTTGGTTCCTGTTCTTGCAGCATCAAATGGATTCAGAAAATGTCATTGTTTTCTGAGAAAAAAATTCATAAACAGATGATATCTAAAATAACTAAAATGTATTGAGTGCCCACCTTGTGCCTGGCTCTGTTCAAAGTGCTTAATGTATATTAACTATTTTAATCATTACGCCATTCCACAAGTTATGTTTCCTTAGTACCCCCTGTACGTAGATGAGGAAATTGAGGCACAATGAATTTATGTGACTTGTCCTAAACTACATATCTACTAGGGTGGCTGGGATGGGATTCTAGTTTAGGCAGTCTCGCTCCACAGCCCATGCTCTTACACACTGCATGGACTGCAGTAACTGACCTATGAGTGCACCACCACCAATCTGTATTTGCCAAGTAAATTTCAATGTGGATTTTAAAGAACATATTGTCTCCAAGTGGTCCAGTTGTCTCTTTCCATCCTTCTGTTTTTCCTCTCCATCATCTGTCCCCACAAGATCTAGAACCTAGATTTTAGAAAACTTTAATGGGTGACTCTCAGGTGAACCTTGTTAGAGGAGGAAATAAAATTTTAAGAAACTCTTATTTCCACATATCCAAAATTTCTCCTACTGACTCTAGATCTAAAGTGAATATAAAGTTTAGTCCTAATGCACGTCTGTGTACTTTCCTATCCTTATGTGTTATTGAACATGTCATCTACAAAAATTCCAAATAATAATCAGAGAAAAGTAAAAGAAACATAGCAGTAAAAATAAAATAATAGTGGTCATTACATTATAATGTACGCATATTAAGAGAGAAATTTTAGCCTGCATTTTTCCTAAACATGCTAACAAAAATGCACAAACACAAGCAAAAAGACAAAATTTAAATAAAATACAAATAACTCACCAAAAAAATTTAATATGTAATATTCAATTGGGATAAAATTATTCATGAGTTTTACGTTTCTGCATTTCCGAAAGGTTCTTGACAGCTTTGTTCTGGACTATCTTTTCAAGGATGTTTGTATAGCAGCAGCGTTGGAAGTTAGATAGTGTCTCCCTCTGGGTGGAAGACAGATTTGTTTCCTGAACAGTGTAACGAAGATAATGCCTTTCTCTGGGGCAAAGGTTGGGCCAGTCTGCTAGGAGTCTCCTTTAAAAGACTGCGGTTTTGCTAAGCTTAGGGTTCTTCAGCGCAACACAAAGCCATTATGTGTGCAACATCAACCTGAGCCCACCCCCGCATCACGCTGTGGACTTTGGAAGCAAGGCGAAACAACGTGAACCTGAGGCTTATGGTGCCTGTTAACGCTGTCAGTAATAAAATCATGTGTCTCTGAACCCAGGAGTCTTGTGTCTTCTGCCAGCGCCTATAAAATCATGATAGACCTACCTGTTAGCTTGCAAGTGGTGTAAAGTCTCAGACCCTGTACTGATCTTGAGAGATTCCAATTCAGTAACAGGTCCATTGGTTTTGCATACAGAAAGCTATTTTAGTTATACTTTAAGTCTTTATTTACCTCTTATAACCCTCAGATTTCTAGAAGAGTGCATAGTGAAAGATAAGCTTGTACTTGAGCTTGACGAGAAATAACCAATGGTAATCATATATGAACTTTTTACCTGGAGAAATTTCCTCAATAGCTAATGAATACACACCTAAAGCACAAAGAAATGGCAGTTCTGATAGACATGATCAAGCAGTTTCTCAAATTCATGAGATAAACGTAAAGACAGACATACACACACATTCCAACTTCAAAAAGAGTTGACCTCATATTTCCATCTAATCCAACTACCACTCTGTGAGTTATCGGAATTTTAGAACCTAGACAGCAACTAATTACAAGTTTTCGAACTATTCAAGAACAATTAAGATAATTGTTATACGATGTTTTGATACTCAGTTCCTTCAACAACTAAAAGTATGGACCCACCACTCTCACATTCCCTGCATCTCTTCTCTGCTTTATTTTTTTTCAGAGCACTTAGCATCATCTGACATACTTTATATATCACTTATTTGTTTATTTATTATTGGCCTCCCTCCACTAAAATGCAAGCAGTGCAATCCCTACAGCCACAGCAGAATATGATACATAGCAGGCACCCAAACATAGTACGTTTGCTGAATGAATAAATACATTAAGTAAACGAATAGATATGCTAATTGATTTTTTACAAAATTAGGAAACTACTAAAAAAAGAGTTTTATATTCTGCTTTATAAATTAAAATATTATGAGCCTTTTCCTATGTCATCAAATATTCTTTCAAACCATTATTTTTTATGGCAATATAAAATTCCATTCTACCAACCTACCATAACTTGGTAGACATTTGGCTTTTGTCCAGTGTTTAGATATTATAAATGATCCTGCCTTATACTTCCATGCATATTAATCTTTGACTATCCTAATGCTGCTAATGCATGATATTCTCATTTCAGTGAACTCTTATACATACGATTTTACATGAAAACCAATTGTGTTACAGACCTGCTCTGCTTTGAAAATGTTTGGATAAAGTGTAATTATTTGTATTAGTTATAGAGTCCTTATTTTAAAAATATTCATCATGTGAGTTTCCTGAAGAAAAATTCCTTCACCACACTATTATAGTTCAGAAAAAACAAAATTGAGGCCAAACATCTCAGACATAGTTTTCCAATATAAAGAATAGTTAAAGTATACTTAAGACTTTCAAACGATCTTTCTGTATTATTTCTCTTTCCCAACAGTTTAAGTAATTAAACATTTAAATTGTTAAGTCAAAATGATCTTGGGTTTTAAAACTAGAGTTCTTTTCTTCCTATATGAAGCAATACCTGATATATGCTATTATAATGCAAAGAGGACTGGAATGGGACTCGGTCTAGACCAGGGGTTGACAAGCTTTTTCTATAAAGGGTCAAGTAGTAAGTATGTCAGGCCTTGTGAATCATTGGGTCTCGGTCTCAACTACTCAACTCTGCTGTTGTAGCATGAAAGCAGCCACAGACAATATGTAAACTAATGAGTGTGGCTGTGTTCCAATAAAACTTTATTTACAAAAATAGGTAGCACACTGGATTTGGCCCCCAAGCTGTAGTTTGCTGACCTTCATCTTCTATTGGCTTCTATTCTGGCATGGGGGCTAAACAGAGGTAAATCACCTAATTACTCTGGCCATTAAATTTATCATCTATAAAAACGTATACAGAATTCTAGAGCCTTAATGTACTAAAGGATCTGGCATATGTCTTCACAAAAAAGACAATCACACATCGACCTCCAAAAGCTGTAAACCTCCTTTTGCTATAAATACACACACATGTGGATTTGACAACATGCCATAGATGACGTCTCTGCTTCAGTTACTCCAAAGGTACCTTTTGAGTATCCAATCAGAAAAACGTAGTCTGAAGCATGGGTCTGTTAATTTCTCGCTTTGTGAACACACTAAATTAATTACTGCCTACATGTCTCATATCCTTTTGTAAAATGGGGATAATTCAACTACACGAAATTGTGCTAACTGCATGTGTGAATGAGATGTTCAAATCTAGATGGCTCTAAGTCACTCAATCTTTCAGCCTACTCATTCATAAGCACGAGTGTCTTGATGCCCATCATAGCTCGGTGGAACGCCTCAAACTCTCAACAATAGCTCCAAAAGTCGGAAGTAGAGTTATAGTTTTCCTATATGTGCCCTTGCTGTGACTATTTCCCACTAGCTCCTTCAGTAAGCATGCGTTCTCACTGGTCTGCATTTGTCCACACTGGAGATTACCCCTCGTCTTCAATTTTCTTAGAGCTCTTGTGTGTAGTAGAGTGTTATAAACAACCAAGGGGTACCTAGAGTAAATTTTAGCATGAGAAAGGAAGCATAGTACCAGATAAGACAGAGTAGAAGGAGGAGGAAGAAGACGAGAAAGAGAAGCGGAGGAAGGAGGGAGACGAGGGGAGAGGGATGAGGAAGAGAAAAAAGAAGAAAAAGAATAATTTTTCTTTTATTATTTTCTATCACTGGAAATTTCACAGGTTCTATCCCTCTATTGCCTAGTCCTCCTTCCATGTGCTCAGGCTCCTCTTTCTTTTTTTTTTATAAAAATGTAGATCTCCGTGGGTCCTTTTTTTTTTTTAAGACTTTATTTTTCCTTTTTCTCCCCAAAGCCACCCGGTACATAGTTGTGTATTTTCAGTTGTGGGTCCTTCTAGTTGTGGCAATGTGGGATGCCGCCGCAGTGTGGCCTGACGAGTGGTGCCATGTCCACGCCCAGGATCCGAACGGGTGAAACCCTGGGCCGCTGAAGTGGAGCTGGCGAAGTTAACCACTCGGCCACGGGGCTGGCCCCCATGGCTCCTCTTTCTTATTAAAACATTATTACATCTCTCCATTCTCTCTATCCCCACACATCTCCCACTTCCTACAGCCAGGCAATGTAAAATTTTTCTCACTTTACCATGCAGAACAAATCAGCTTTCCTTTTAAGCAATCTCCCTAAAATCTCCTTAGAAGTTAAGATGTGCTTTGAAGTGTTTTCACTCTAATGCCATTTAGTGAGCAGCATTCACTAGTTAGAGAAAGCAGAGACTCTGGTGTATATGCAAAAGATTTGAAAGCAAGGACTTAAACAGATATTGGTACTCCTCTGTTCATAGCAGCATTGTTCACAGTAGCCAAAAGGTAGAAATAACCCAAATATCCTTTGAGGGGTGAGCAGATAAACAACATGTGGAATATACATACAATGGAATATCATTCAATCTTTAAAAGGAAAGGAATTCTGACACATGCTACAACATGGATGAATCCTGAAGACATCTGAATGGGCCAGACACAGAAGGACAAACACTGTATGATTCCACTTAAATGAGGTACCGAGATTCAAATTCAGAGACAGAAAGTAGAAGGAGAGTTGCCAGGGGCTGGGGGAGTGAGGATGGAGAATTATTATTTCATGGATACAGAGCTTCAGATTTGCAAGATAAAATAGTTCTGGAGGTGGATGGTGCTGATAGCTGCTCAATAATGTGAATAAACTTAATGCCACTGAACTATACATTTAGTTAAAATGGTAAATTTTATATTATGCATATCCTTAACACAATAAAAAAAAGAAAATGCATTTGATTTTCAAAAGCCAATGTTTTGAATTTAAGAGCTGAGGTTTTGAGTTGAAAAGCATAAGCTCTAAAGGCCATAATGTATGAAGTCTATACCATAAAAAGACAGATTGAGAAAAATGCACACTCATATAAGAGCCATTTTTCTTACTTCAAAGGATAACAACATTCTCTGGGCTGAGGAAGGCAGCAGAGAGTTGAAGACAAAAACTTAGCGTTGGTTGGTAAATAATAAAAGCCAATCTGAGTAGCAAGATGACAGGACCATCACAGGGTGCATTTTTGGGAAAGTAGAGAAAAGGTGACCTGCTCCAGCTTC
The DNA here is from genome assembly GCF_041296265.1 of Equus caballus. Lineage (NCBI taxonomy): Eukaryota > Metazoa > Chordata > Mammalia > Perissodactyla > Equidae > Equus > Equus caballus. The sequence continues at coordinate 72,302,465 of NC_091699.1, read as the reverse complement.
ATGCCCCTCAGTGCCCCCAACACAAAGAAGGGCCAGGAACACAGCAGAGCCCAGAAATTCCTGTGCCCACCATAATTCAGAAGCAAATACATGTCTGCAGGGCGGGTTAGAGAGGATCTAAACAAACAAGTGAGTCAATCTCACAGAATTCCAGAATGTTCCACTGATGTGAAGCTCAGGAGAATGACTTCTCACATACACCAGAGTAGTGCTGAAGCTATTATGGACCTTAAAGAGCCCCTTTAATTTCCCAACAATCTAGAATGTCATGGAGAAATGACTTTACTTCAAGATCCTTCACGGTACGTAGAAATGACTGAGAGTGAAGTAACCTGCAGAGACCCTATGGTTGAGAACTGTGCTGTCCAATACAGTAGCCACTAGCCATGTGTAGCTCTCTACGGAGAAATAAACTAAAATTAAATGCAATTAAATGTTCAGGTACTAAGTTGCAATAGCTAGATTTCAAGTGCTCAATAACCATGTGTGATTAACAGCTACCCAATCAGAGCAGACATAGAACATTTCCAACATCACAAAAAGTTCAATTGGACAATGCTGGTTTAAAACAAAGAGCTACAGTAGCAATTTACATGGCCAGACAACCAAGAACCACACGGAATAGACCAGAGTGCATTCCACCTCTGGCCAAGGGACTGAAAAGGACAAAGGACAAAGGACAGACGTCTCCTGCCCCCTGACATTTTTAAAGAACTCAGAATATAAACACAATCTGGGGAAGTACAGAGGAAGACTCTGAATTAACTAAAATTGTATTTTTCCCACATACAGAATCTAAGTTCAAAATAGATACTAAGTTCAGCTTTAAAAAAAAATGTAGCTTGCTGCACACATAGCCTTATGAATCAAAATTTATACCACATCCCACATAAATCAGTTCCCCGAGATGAAACAGGCCAGATTATTGTGTGAAAGTGACTGCAGCACCTTTTAAAGATAAAATTGCGTTCTTATCACCACCTATATGAAATGCCCAGGGCGGCGCCTAGTTTATAGATGACACTCAAAAATGATAGACTTTCTGATTATTACTCCCTAAACCCGCCTTGTTATAAACATGTAAAATAAAAGTTCATAGCTGAGAAGAAGCATGCCCTCCATAACTAAAAACGACCATGCTACCTTTGAGAATCACTGGCCAATAAGTTCCAAGAGGCCTCGAAGCCCTCTAAGTCAGAAAAGTCAGCGTGTCTTCAATGCAGTAGGCCCTGAGAAAGTTCTGTGAAGTCCAAGCTGTAGAATAGACCAGGTTCTTGCCCCCATTGGCAGTACTGGAATTGGCAACAGCTGTGCTGTCAAATTCACATGAATCAGTTAACAGTTGTCCAAATCAAATTGCAGCCAAGGTTGTTAGAGTCGCTGATAAAATGAACAGTTGTTGAGAGGGAGATGGTGCAAGCTGGTGAGCTCACTCTAGCAGCTGGGTCTTGGGGTGTGAATGAAGAGGCAGAAGACGTAAGAGGTCAGTTGAGACGCCTGCTACCTACACACTTGTAGACTCCAGTATAACTAACCCACTAACCCTTCGTCTCTAACCCTCCCAAGAGTGGGCGGTCTTAACTGCAGGTGGAACTGACAGAGGAAGAAAGGATAAATGAACAGAAAAACCCCAGGGGTATTATTCCTGATGTACAACCTCTGTTTTGAGGGTGAGAGCTGGGCTTGGAATAAATCTCTGAATCCACTGGCAGGCCAAACTGGGGGACTTAAAGCGAGCCTGGGACTTTGAGAACAATGGAGCCATTAAATCAGCTGGTTGTTACAACTGCCTCACAGGTGTGTGCGACCTACGAGTTTCTGGGAAAAGCGAAGGTCCCTACAGTCCCCACCCACTTCCGAGGCAGCCACCAACCCTGTCAGGCAAGTTTAACCCCAACATTCCCTTTATGAGAGAAGAAAAGGTAGAAAGAAGGGCAACCGGACAAAGGTAAAGTGGCTTCTTCCAACTAGTTGGTTTTTCCTCCCCCATCACTAAGTCACAGCTGCTGGGTCTTGTTTTACATGTAGCTTTCCTAGGTCTACCTAGGCAAAGGTCTACTTAGGCAAAGAGAAAAACTGTACACCAATAAAGCTTAGCAAATGTCTCTTTCACCAGCAGTTTTAGTTTTTGCATTTGATTAGTTTATAATTCAACATAGGTGGATCCTAAATTTGTCTTCCACCTCGAAGGGCAGCCAACTCCAAGAAGCGAGTTTAAACAATCTCCGTGTAAAGCTCAAGCCAGAGACGTGCAGTCCCCGCTTACAGGGCCTGAGAGAAAACCTAAAAGGAGTGTGGCCGCCAATGGCCGCAGGGCCAAATTACATGTTTTAAGAAGGAAAAACTCAAGGAAATTTTTTAAAATTGTTTTCCTTTTAAAAAATGGAGGAAGAGAGCTATATAATTTTGGGATGTGGAAATAATAAGCCATGTAAGTAAAAACAATCATGGATTTGGTTATATTTAAGAAAATGAAGAAGGGTATGAAAATGTCATTTACTGAGCGCCTACTTATCTGGAGCTGTGCTTAGTACTGTTTCAAGTTTTTAGATTGGAGGTTTTGCTTACTACTGTGTTACACATTATTATCTTGATTTTACAGAGGAGGAATTAGTCACTCAGGAAGGTGAAGTAAATGGCTAAGAGCCACAACTGCTAACTAGCAATTCTTAGATTTGAACCCAGATCTTTATCTTCAAAGATAAGCTACAAATTTGAAAGAGGACTTACCAGCCACAGTGGTAACGGAAACATTAAGTGAGCATCTACGGTATGTTGACCACTGCTATGGGAAAATGATAAATGGTAGACTGGAAAGATGTCAAACCTAGAGAAAATCTGATAGTTTGGACAACTCTACAGTCTCCACCTTCTTCACAGGCAGTTACAAAAAAAGGAACTAACTTTTCTTCCCTTTTCCAACATCAGAGGCCTGTTTAGGCCACTCCATTGACTCTCCTTCCACACATCGTCCCGGAATGTTTTCAACCAGCATTCAGAGCCAACTGCTTCAGTATGTTGGGTCACAAATGGAAAGCAATGGAAAGTCCTGGGGCGTTGCATGTATGGCAGCACTGCCCAGCTCCTCTTCATCTGATTCTGTGGCTTACTGAAATCAAGAGTAGACAGAATTGAGATCCAGTCCAAAGTGATTCTGTAATCTGTCATTTATACTATGCTTCCACTGATCTTTTTAATTGGTAATCAATTTCTTAATGACATATGCAGTTTCTCATTTCTAAGCAAAACAGAATACTCAAGGAAAATAGCAGGTATAGACAGATCTAAGATTTTCAATATATGTTTAACACAATCTGAATGTCCAGAATAATTCTCGTTATCCAAATTCCGATACGGCTGTTAAGTAAATTATACTCATTTTCTAAGTGCTGATCTTTTAAAGAGATTGCCTAAATAACACATAATAAAAACAGTACAGAACCTCAATATGAGAGTTTCCTTATGGTCTTAGTGCAAATCTTATCCAGACTTACATTTCTTTGGCAGAATATTCTAAAATGGCAGTGATAAATCAATCCTTCCTTCCTCTCCTCCCTTCTTCCTCCTCCTTTTTTCCCTCCTTCCTTCCATTTACTTACCAGCACAGATGCAACAAACCAATGCTTATTTTTCAAGAGCATCTTAAGTTCTGAAGAGTATTAGGTAATACAGCTAATTATATAATACCCGTTAACACAGCTGAATTCCTAAAATAACGATTTGGTTCCATTTTCCTCATCTATAAGCCTGTTTCTTTTACCCACAGAATTAACTGTGGTGGTAAAATGTGCTTCTCCCTTTACCTCCCTGACTAGTTTAATCAAATAATGTCTTCAAGTACATCACTTTTCATTTTAAATGTAGCTTTAAAAAACAGGTTAACAACTGCCTACGTTTAACTGCAGATTTTATGTGCTATAATATTATATGTCATCCATTGCCAATTTTATAGGCTTAGCAGAATAAAATAATCATTGATCTTTTTCATATGAATGCTATGAAGAGAAATGGTGTAAACTTCAACTGATTAAAATGTTACTTAAGATGCTTTATTAAAATTTATTTTAAAGCAATTTTTCTCATTAAGACTTGACAAATCTGGAGAGCACTCCATTTAATCTCCTTTATGAGAATGTTTTGCATGCAAAGAAGAGCCTGAAGGACTGTGAGGTTTCAGGGAGACTTGGGCAGTCTAGAGTCTCGGGGAGTTGCAGGCAGTTATTTCTTGCAGATCTGCCATGCAAATTGCTTCTGACACAAATCAACGTGGGAAGAAAGAGCAGGAATCACAATCTCGTTTGTAGGTTTAGTTTTCTATAAACATCGATAACGAATGAAGAGGAGAACAACTGCCAAATAAAATCTGTGTGATTCTTACACATTTCTTATGATGACTTGATTAAAATATCCCATAACAAGAATTCAACAGAGTTAAAGGATGTTAGAATGTGATAAAAGAATTGAAAAAGATCTATCAAGAAATAACAAAGGAGCAATCATCATTGCCACTCTCACAACTACCCAAAATCAATGCAATATTCTTGAGGTTAGGTGTATTCCAGGAAATAAGATACACTTGATATCTCATTTAATCCACAAATAACCCATGAAGCAGGTAGTAGTATTACTTCTGTTTTACAGATGAGGAAACTGAGGCATAAGGAGACCAAGTAACTTCCCCAACATTACATATTTAGTAAGTAATAAACCTTAGACTCTGATTCCAAAATCCACCATCTTAAGCTTTACAGCCTTGCTTCTTGATGTGTGGTCCATGGACAGGCCGCATCCACTTTACATGTGACTTCGTTAGAGGTGCGCACTCTGATTTAATTGCATATTGGCCCTTCGGGAGCACTGCTCTGTACTATCACAATAATATGAATAATACTTGCATATATTACATTATATATTTCTCTACAGATTAAAAGTATGTGCACATATACTACTTAACTGTGGGCAAGACAAGGCTAGAATGCAAATAAGAAGAATGTTCTGGAAGAGAAAGAGTCTATTTGGATGTCACCAGAGGGTGTTTTGTCCTGCAGTTTATAAGACAACATGGACATGCTGTACTCTTGGAGGATAATGAAGAGAGTTGTCATGGATTCATGTCCCCAGAAACTACTTAGTGGGCTGACATCATGGAAATTTGCCGAACTTGCCTAGGAAGGGTTGTCCAACCACATCAAAAGGTATCTTATCAAAAGTAACACTAAATGTCCTTTCTGAGAATACAATGAAAGAAACCTATTTCATTTATAAAAGGAGAAATCTTGGCAAAGTAACTCTTCAGAATCAGAAAATATTTAAACTCCAGTCTCTTTTATTGAACGTTTTAAATAGCTCACAGATCCAATTTAATTAATTTATAGTGAACGCAAAACTGGATATTAACTCTTTTATCATAAAAGCAAGTTAGCTAAAAAACAATGCGATAAAATAGAATTTATTTTTTTCCAGCTCTTTGTCTTTGTCCAAATAAGAGCCAATTCATTAAATGGAATCAATCTGTCAAATTAATAGTATCAAATTTACTACTTAAATTATTTAAAATGTGTTGCTTTCTTGTGCCTGCCTCCTCAGCTAAATTATGAGCTTTATTCTTCATATATTCTATAACATTCCACAAACATTTATGAATTGTCTGTTATTTGCATCTCTGAGAGTGCCAAGCATGGTATTGAGCGATATTAGTCACATAATAAATAAATGCTTATTGACTCATGAGTTAAGATAAAATTTATTCATGTTCCCTGGATTAAGACCCTAAGTTCCTTGAAGGAAAGGACTGGGTCTTGGTCATTATTTTATATATCCCATGACTAAAACTTTGACAGTAACAGAGTATTTACTGAATGAGTAGAAGGTTGCAGAGAAGTAACAAGTTACCATGCTCTTGAAGTACCATGAAACATGTTAATTCCAGCAAACAAATAATACCCATTTTGATGGCAATAATGTGAATATTTTATATTTTAAAATATAAATTAACAATGGAAACCTTATGTCCTAGACACCTATCAGTTCAATTAAATAAGCCCAGCTGTAGTCAAAGTTTTCAGTTTCTACTCATTTCCTACTACTGCATATAACTTGTGGTTCAATATTATCTGCTAGCAATCAAACTGATAAACACATATTTGTATAAATATTTCTTTTATTTCCCAAAGTTAACTTCTACTTACATTATCAAGAGCCAAAATTTATGAGGGCAAAGTTCACAATTATAAAACATACATTAATGATTTTAGTAGCAGAATTCCTTAGGTCAGGTCCTTAAACATCAATATTTCATAGAAAGACAATTTTTAAAAAGGGTATAGATAAAATACAGGCCTTTGTTATAATGGGTGTTTTTTACAGCATTTCACATCCATAAGATTTTTGTTTACGTCATCCTCAAAAAGATTTTTAAAAAAGAGAATAATGCAGATATATTCAGGATATGAGAGAAATCTAGAGCCATTTATTCTTCCACTTTATTTACTCAAAAATACAAGGTGCCAATGTCAGTTAAAAATAATGGCTACCAACCAGACAATACATCCATATAAAGAAAGAAAACAGCTTCTATTGAAGCAGGCCAACGTACTAAACATGGAATCACATAGTAATTACAGAACTAATTACCATCTTCACTGTCAAACATTGAAGTTGGCGAGAAGATCCAAAGATGTAATTAGAAAGGAAGCATCCTGGAGTCTTAGCATTTCAAAAACTAAAGGTGTGGGAAAGGTGACCAAAATAAAAGTAGAATGAGGAATTATGGAACTAATCAACATTTCCAAAAACCTATGGAATTGTGTATTAAATATAAACAAATTCCATGTCTTGTCTATTTTAAATCTCCAGAATGATTTCAGGAGCCAAAACTCAACTTGGAACATTTTCCTTTGCTCTTGTCATGAGTATTTTTCTTTAGGTTGTTTTTCTTAGCCTTATTCAACTCTGCTAAGAGTAAAGCTAACCCTTCTCCCTGCCAACTACCGTAACAACCTTCTTAATCAGTTAAAAACAGGCAGCACAAGATGCAGACGAGAAAGAAATGACTACATTCATTCATTTATTTTTTATTAGACATGAAAGTCTTTAAAATATGAGTTAAAATAAATCCTCCCAACAGCTTTGGGGGGCATCAGCAAATGATACAGGTATTTAGTATAACATATCATGCTTTCAAAAAAATTGTAAGATCAACATGGGCTCTCCAATTCTGCATGTTCTCATATCACAGATTGCCAACAGTTTTCGTAAAGTTAAAAATCAACTAATATAACACAAGGTGTTGAGTTTTTTCCTCCTTGTTTTGGACTTCCTAACAGTTTCTAACAAGAGTGCATTTGGCTTTGAATAGAGTGAAAGTCAACAGGCAGCGCTTTAACTAGTTAATTGATTGGCAGTTTGTTGCTGTTGCCGATGTGAGTTATTTTCCTTTTTAAGGAGTATATTAGCTTTTACATTTTTATTTTTGCCAGAAATATGTTTTTCAGGTGCTTGAATTAGTTAAAATTTTTTAAAAAGAAAAAAAGTCAAGAAAATTCTGGGGCTAAAGGCCTATAAAATATTATCTCATTTATGTTCTGGCTCACGTTATTCTCATTCAGCTAAAATTGAATATAGTCATCAGTTGTGCCACACAGCATATCTGTGATCACTAAATTCTATTGTGTGGAAGAAATTGTTCTATGGCTCTTTTTGGGCTAGTAAGCACAACAGTCTGGATTTTTTCTTTTTTTTTTTTTTTTTGGTGGTAGGGGAAGTTCCTACAAGTTATTACTAAAACTGTTTAGAATAATGGTATTTATATAGCAAGTTCAACATATAGACAAGTGTGGTCAACCTACTTTAAATTTCAAGTGGACTTTTTAGCCTCATTCAGGATTTCTATAAGAGACATCTTATAGTGGGCTCAACGATACTTGCTTCTAAAATGAAAATTTTCCTAATACTAAGAACCCAGTGGTTATTTAAAAACTACAGTAATTCCTTGAAAACTAGGGACCTTTCAGCAGAAAATTAAGTATCAACTTGACATTTTAAATTTGCTGGTTGGATCAACTTGTTTTCAGGAAGTGTATATGAAGTTAACCACTCTGAGAAACAATGAGAGGGCAGTATTTGAATGGTGATATTAATCTGCCCAACAGTCTAATATGCCATCCCTACTATAATATGAAACTTGATGTAAGCTGGAGTACCATCTCAATCAAGCTCCATTACCTTGATATTAATAATAAAACACAGAAATGTTACTAACCTCTTTTACCTTTACAGAATGTGCAAGTGTTTAAAGTAAATGATAATGTCCTTAATAAGTAAATTTGAATGGGATTCTAAGAGTAAGTCGCCAAGCTTGGTCAACACATTTTCTCATTGACTTTGCAATCACTTCTAAATAGCAGGTTACAGAAAAAGTACATTAAACTTTCTACCTGGATATTAATCTACACAGTTCTAGAAGAAGCCCTCTGAGCAAGACACCTCATAAGTGGACACAGAAATCACAGTTGGAGACATGCTGATAAGAAAATACAAACTTATGTCTGAAGCTGACACATCTAAGTATTAATATCAGCTAGGCCCTTAACTAATACTATATTATAGGTGGTACATGTTGCAATTAAACATTTTGCTGTCAAGACATTTGCAACTTATAAAATTTGAAAAGCTTTTTTAATACACAAAGTACATAGAATATTATAAGTAACCAGGTACTGATCACCTAGAATGAAAAACTAAATATTAACAACTCTTTATTTTTATTACAGATATTTCTTTTCATAAATTATAAAACTCGAATATCACAGATATATTGAAGTCTCTTTTGTACCCTCCCCAGTCCTTTCGGCTCTCACTCACTTCTCAGAACCATCTGCAAATAAGGATTTGATGCGTGTTCTTCCAGTCCAGGTTGTTATATACCATACATCAATATAAATCTCCCGCTTTCTCCCCCTCATTAGCATGTGATTTTAAAATACATACACACATATTCTAAAATTCTGTACACATTCTGCAACTTGTGTTTCCTCCCCACCCAACATTATGCTTTTATAATATTTCCATGTAGAACAATGCTTTCATTTCAAATGTCTCAAGATAAATTTCATAAAAAGATCTCAATTTATATACCCATTTATCCATTGATAACCATATTGGTTTTTATGTATTTTGTTTGTTTGTTTGCTAATAAAAACGTTGCTGCAACAGACATGTTTGAAGTAAGCCTCTTGACATACATATGCAAGAGTTTTTCTACATACTTGCATTCAGTATTTTAAACTATGATCCACAGGAGGAAGCATATATACATGCATAAACATATATCCATAAAGATATGTGTATATGTATATATTTTTTCCTTCTTCAAAATTCTAAATTTTTTGGTATGATATTAGGTAAGTAGAATTAAAAACAAACTCTAAGCTCAAAATCATTCTACTATTTTCTCTGCCTCCTTCCAAACCAGGATCTCAAAATCAGAGTATGTCAACAGGACACTAAATATAGTCTAAGAGTTAATTGATTCTGAAAATCAAATTAGTATTTTCTGAACTTTTTCTATTGAAAAAATCAAGCAGGGTTATCTGGAAAAGGGAGGGCTGTCTCCCCACATAGCCCATCACACACAAGTGCCATCTATCTGAGTGTATAAATTCTATATATGTCGAAAGTGCCAGAAAGTTCTGGTTACCTCTTGTTTCTCCTTCCTATCACACGTTTCTAGGAAAGCAGAGACTGTTTCTTTTCAATGTAGTAGGTGGTAAAAGTCACAGAAGCACTAAAGCAGGGGGTATTCTTAGATGTTCTAAAGAGCACAAGGATGTTTTGTTAAAACTGATTATTTTGCTGTGTGATTTCCTTGAAGAAACTCCTTAAAAATATCCCCAACCTATTGTACTACTAGACTATCATTATTCTAGTTTCTACTTTTAAAAAAATAATTTGGATTTAGAAATCAAAATAACAAAAGTTTCTCATCCCCATATATAGTGACTTAAATTTTCCTGTTTTTTTTAGTTTCTTAAAATCCCTCCGTAAGATCCTTGGAGTAAATTCCATTTAAAAGCATTCAAGAAAGGAGCTAATTTTACTTCTTTATTATTTGCCCAAACTCAAGATAAAATGTGGCATAAGAGGATATGCTTCAGAGAGAGGCAAAATACAAATTATCTTATTTCTGATTCTACTACTGTCTTGATTTATGTGTTTCAGAGAGAGCCATTTGCCATTGCCACACCTCAACAGGATAAGAGAATTTGGGTACAGTTAAAGGAATTCAAGTCAAATTGTATTTGTGGCTTTCTCAAGCACACATCCTACAAATTACCTAAATAATTGCCTCAAAGTCTCCTTCAGTTTCTATGCATAGACAGAACTCTGAAATCCTGAACAATGATAGAGCAGTGCTTCTCCAACCTTAGCTGAAGGACCAGCACTTCTTCCATCAATCATAGGCCAATACTTTTATAAAATACAATAAAAATGAATTACCAGGAAAAGTAAAGTGAAAAAGACATACAAAATATAAGCCATAATTCTTTATTAGTTTCAACAGATGTAAAATGGCTCTAAGTTGCTATAAAAACTTCTGAATGATGCTCACTCCCCATTTCTGTACTTATCTCATTGCAGACCTATAAACAGTTCTTGGATGAGTACTGGTCTGTGAACCATACTTTGAGAAGCACTGAGTCATGAAACAAAATAGTCTTGCTGGCAAAAAGTTCTCATTCCTTTGACTAAGAGTAATGAGAAACAGCATTAACATTGTTCTTTGCATTTGTGTTGCGAGGGAGCTGTGAAGAGACAACTTTCCTCAAAAGATAGTCTGAGAAGGTTATTCTTTCATCTGTACTTAGCTGTGAAAATGGATTTTCCTGCCAATTTTGGCCACAGGATAGAATACAGTGACTCTCAACATTTAAGGGGCAAAGAAACCATCTTGGCAAGGGTATAACACAGAAAATGCTCATTAGCGTCCTGACACCAAAGACTCGGATTCAATAGACATCCTTAATCCTTCTATTTCTGTAGCACTTTAAATCTTTAACATCCTTAGACACTCATATGAGGTCAATATGATTATTCTACTTTCACAGATGAGGAAATGTGGACTCAGGGTTTTGTCACAGATAAAGTATTAAATTTAGAACTCAAACCTTTTAGATTCTAAGTTTAATATTTTTTTTCTTATGTGTGCAAATGGGTCTTGAGTCTTAAAAAGTCTAAATTTCCACTGGGATAGGAATGATTTTTTTATTTACTATCACAAAGTTACTTATTCCCCCCAACAACGATTGCCCATATACAACATAAACGCTTCTGAAGGTAACATAACATATAGTCCATTGATGCTCCAGATATTCTTTTTCATAACTGTTCAATCACAGCCAGAATATTATTCAAGAAATACAGTGTATTTACTGACTTGGAGTTAAGTCTCCTAAGGAACTACAGATTATTTCATTAATTAGCTATTATAGTGTACCAAGGCTCTGACAGCTGGTTCAAGAAACTACCACTGTCTACAGACCAGAGATCAGCTAGCTATGTTGTAAATGAAACTGCACCGGACTTAGACCACTGAAACCAAATCTAGCCGTGCTTCAGTGATTCACTATTTGCGTGATTTGGGGAAAACTATTTTATCTTTCACCTATAGGTTTCCTTACCGATGGCATTCAGATAATACCTATGACATGCAAGGCTCTTATGAAATTAGATTCCAAAGATAATGGATATGAAATTGTTCATGATCAATAAATATTTTTTATAAAACAGCAATATAGTGTGTATTATCTTCCGCCTTGGTTTACAGTCATTACAGGGAGCCTGAAGTAGCTCCAAGTAGAGAACTTCTTTACAGCATCGGTGACCTAGGGTGCAGAGTCCTTCCCCCAGGGGTAGGCTTATTCACCATCACTGGAGATAGTTAAGCAAAAAGCTGGATTACAAGTCATCAGAAACACTGTAGAGTCTAGCAAGCAGGGAGGTAGATCAGATGGTTCTAAGAATCCTTTCTCATTAGAGCAGCCATAACAAAGTATCACAAACTAGGTGGCAGAATCAACAGAAACTGATTTTCTCAGAGTTCCGGAGGCTAGAAGTCCCAAATCAAAGTGTCAGTGGGGTTGGTTCCTTCTGAGGGCTGTGATCTGTTCCAGACTTCTCTTCTTGGCTTATAGATGGTGTTCTCCCTGTGTCTCCTCACATCATCTTCCTTGGTGTGTCTCTGTCTCAATTTCCCCTTTTTATAAGTATGTCAGTCATAATGGATTAGGGCTGATTCTAAAGAGCTCATCTTAACTAATCACATCTTCAATGACCCTATTTCCAAAAAAGGTCACATTCTAAGGCACTGTGGGTTACGAATTTTGGAGTACACCATTCAGCCCATAGTATTATGATTCAGTGATTAGCACCCTCATGAGAAAGAGAAGTCAGGAGTCTCAGTTTTCTTTCAGCTTGGTCACTTACTAGCCATGCAACTGGCACTCTCCCAATCATTTTAGACTTATCTGTAAAATAAGTGAGTTGCAGCAGACACAACTTAACTCTAAAAAGCTCCTTTCATTTCTAAAACGTCTATGTCTAAGTGTGGAGCAGGCTCTCCCGAAGAGCTGAGGGGCACAAAACGAGCTATGGGCTTAGATATTCTGTTATTCAGGTCCCCTTATTTGCCCAAAATCAGAGCTGGGAAGAAAGTCAGACTACGAAACAGGGCAAATATATTACTTGTAAGAGCAAAGCTTCAGCTCATGACGATTAGATTGACTGATAAAAGAAAATAAATATATCATGTGTATTACGCCTCAATCTTTAGTGAGAGGAACATGTTCATACATCAAAATATCTCTGGAAGGACAGATATAAAAGCGATTTACCATGTTGACTGTCACTTAAGAGAGGAGAACTGGAGGCAGGCGAAGAGCAGTGAGAAAAACGTTTTTGTTCTTTTCACATTTTGAATCACAGGAAGACGCATTACCAGTGCAAGGAGCAAACAAATATTAAAACAGAACAATATTCATGTATTGTGCATTTGTTTAGCCTTTTATTTTCAAGCCTAGATATTTTATATTTAAGTCATTTTGTGTTTGGGGTCCTTATATGTATGCTTGAGTTTTACAACTTTTGGTTTCACAGGAAGCTGCAGAGCTCAGCAACACGCTTATATTTTTGTTTCAGTGTGAAAACATAATGGAAGAAGACTTCATAAGCAGATGTTTCTTAAGAGGCTTTTGCTATACAAATATGACACAGGTAACGCACAGAACTAGCTAGCGATCTGCCACAGCTGTCTTCAAAGGAGAAGCAACTTAGCAGTTCATACCATATTTACTACGGCATTTTTCACCTGAAAAATTTCCACACCCTCTACCAGTTGTGACTAAGAAATACAGGCCTCTTTTTCTACCCATAATTTCAACCTGGCTGCCTACCTATTTTAGTGACAGCAGCAATTGTAAAAACTTAGTAAGAGCAGTTATTTATGTGTTACCTGAATTTAATTAATATCTCTTTGAACCAAACACATGGATGTGAGCTTAACAACTGTTCCTACAACTCCAACACTGGCTGAGGGATGGAAGGCATCTCCAAAGCTGGAGTAGGCAACAAAATACAGAACCACAGAGGGGAGCAATAGTCAAGAATAATTTTTGAAAGGAAGGGAGACAAAGTGTGCTAATAAATAAGGTAGTATTTCCATTCTAAAGATGGAGGAAGTGAGGAGACTGAAGGATACATACCTGAGGATAACAAAAACTTGAATTTGAAATTTCCTCTCTTGGGTACTGTATTTTTATCATTCACCTATAACATTATACATGTGCATTTAAGCCACACTTGTAGGATAATGTCTATATCCTTTTAGACTCCTAAAGTACCACACCAATACTTTATGGTGACAGCCCTTCTGGACTCACGTGAAATGGCTGATGAATATTATAAGGCACTGATTTTGGAGTACATTCTATAGACAACCATTGGGATTTTTACATCATTATCCTTTCATATAACCAGAGTAAATAAACACATGAGCCAACATAAAATTATGGATGCAAATTAAAGAGATAGCTTGATACTATGCTTGCTTATCTTTCTTAATAATTGTTTAAATTAATAATTTCAGTTAGATGGAAATAATCTAATGTATGAAAACACAGAGTACTTAGATATTTTCAAAAATTGAGACATTTCTGTCAATTACATTTCTTATGGTACAAGTGTAATGGCTATTTCTCTTCTATTAATTATCTGTCATGCACTTTTCTATCTATTTATCCATCTATCAGTCTATCTGTCTATCCATGCATCTGTCTATCTTCCACTCATTCATTCAAAATATGGGTGTGGAAGCTTTGCGATGTTCCAGGCTCTGTATTATGGTTACCTTAATGAACAAGATAAATATGGAACTGATCTCAGATCCCAAATTAAACCTTAACCTTTACCGTATAGCTTTCCTTGGCCACCTCCAAGTGACTTCTCCTTCCCTTGAACGCAGGTACCACTTACTTTCAAAGGACTTAATCACAGAGTTCTTTACAGAATGATTTAACTACTCCACCTCATTTTTTCAACAAATGAAGCAAACTATAAATATAGGATTCCCGCTTGCACAGAGCTTACTGTCTAACATAGTGTTTTAATAACCAAATGTTTTACCACTTGCTGATAGAAGAGTGTTTTAAGGAGTGACTAACCAATTGTTTCAACGCCATACTTACAAGGACCATTCCTCTTCCTTCTCCTCCCCCGCTTCTCTTCTTCCTCCTCCTCCTTTCTATCCTTCTCCTTCTCTTCCTTCTTCTTATTGTCGTTGTTTTTGTATTTTTAGTGTCAGATACACAGTCAGTGCTTAATAAACGCCCAGTGAGTAAGACATTAATTACCTCTTTTCCTTCCTCATACTCTCCATTATACTTATTAGTACTATCCTTATAGCAGATGCTTTGATGGAATTACTTTCAGGAGGCACATTTTTCAATGTAAAGAATTATTCAGTGAGACTCAAAAGTCTGTAGAATGAAGAAATCCCTGAATGAATAAATGAATAAAAAACTGATTCATATATCTTTCTCACGAAGAATTTTCAGATTGTGATACACATGAAAGCTTAAAAATTTCATAGAAAAACTTTTGCTTTTAACCAGTTGGGATGCAAGCGATAATGTCACATACCTGGCACAGAGTGGGCATTCAACAAAAGACAGCTGTAACCCAAGTCCCGAACAATGTCACCCTACAAGTGAGGCTCCGAGCATTTCGAGGAGATAAAACACAACCATAGAAGGATCATGCATGAAGTACAGCTGTAGCTACCAATACAAGTTTCCCCAACAGCCCACCACACAAACACCAGAAAGTTAGTACCAGAGTGGTAGAGAGTTAGCCTGTTAGTTTTACTGCTGAATCCTAAGGGCCTGGCACATAGTAGGTCCTCAATAAATATTTGTTGAAACTTCTATGCTAATTTGCTTTTTTTAATGTTAAAGAATATTAGCCAAAGCTAACTGAAAGCAAAATAGTCACTCTCCTGTACATGCCCATCTTTCTGCTTTTTTCCCTCTGTGTGACCTCCGCGCTCTTTCTTGCGTATCTCCTGGAAGGGAGAAGGACTCAATATCTACTGAGTATCTGGTATATGCAGGTACATTAGGTCACGTTTATGCATTTAATCTTTATGCCAACAGGCAATGCACATAGAAGGGGGACATGGAATCAGTGTCACAGTCAGTCCCCGGGAACACATTTTCCAAAAGTTGTACCTTTTCAATGACATTTTGAAGGCTCATTATTGTCATAACTACTGATCAGAATATACGAAAATATGTTAGAGAAATGAAAAACAGAGGGAAACTGTGAGATCTTGGGAGAAAGTTGTCAGGAGTATAGCCATTTTTAATGATTAGCTCCCATTCTAAACAACCCCTCAAGATCTTACGCAAGCCCATTCTCAGTTTCAATCTCCAGAATTTTAAAACTCAGCTACCTCTCTGATAACTAACCTAAGAGTTATTCACTCATTCTCATTTTACAGAACAGAACACTGGGGCTCCACTGGATTTAGCCTCTTGTGCATGATGTTGGACATGTTCAGATTTTTCTAATCCCACACAGACAGCCCTGTCCATCCTGCCATCATGTCAAGTCTTCTACTGGCAACGCAGCACTGCCTCCCCTCTTCTATGCTGTCCCTTACATCACAAGGACTAGAAGCTTGAGGCTTGTGTTCCCACGGATCTCTGCCAGCAGTGTTCAGGCTTAGAATCCACTATAGAGAGGCATTCATGGGATTTAGATTAAAGCAACTGGGATTACTAGCCATCCTGTATTTCTGCAACTTCCTGACTCCATGAAAGCACGCAGAAAAACCAAGAGCCAACAACAGCTTTCTCTGACCTTTGTTTCCCCAGAACCTCCAAAGATTTTGTAAGCACCTAAATCCTTATATTAATTCCCTTCCTGTTTGGATGCCTAGAATAGTTTCCATTTTTCTCACCAAATCCTCCTAAGACAACCACACAGCCTTCCCCACTCCTGTCCTTGAGCTGCCATTCTATCCTATACAACTTTCTCTATAAAAGCACCCATATTTACAAATATTTCTGTATTTGTCCAACTTCGCCTTTATAAACTGAATTATTTCAGGGCAGAAGTTATAACATAGTTTTTGTTATCACTATTTCTGGCACATAGTACATGCTTGATAAATAGCATGTATTTGACTGAACAGAACAAGCTCATACCACTTAGGAAAGGAACATTTCTTTCCTAAACATCATCTACCTATTTCCAGGATTGAGTCCTTTCAAGAAATTCAGACTCAGAATGGGACCCCTGGGATCAGAATGATCCTAAACACTGAAACTGCAATGTCATAAGAGATTGAGGGGCAGAGTAGGGGTATATGAGGAATTGAAGGAAAGCTTTCTCTTGTCTGGAAGCTACTGAAATATTCAGGGACACAACATCTTTAGGTCAAGGATGAACAGCTTGTGTTGTTGCTATTCCTTAAAAATTAGCTTTAAGAAGACTAAGACATCCTAATGGTTTTATTGAAGGTCCTCTTTTATATCCATATCCCAGCTCAGATCCCACATCTGTTTTCCTTTCTCTCCTAATTGTGCTTATTTTTACAGATGTTTCATTACTCTTCCTGACTCACATCCAAATGCAATGGTTTATGCTCTTGCTTAAGGATAATAATCAGAGATATCCACTTATGATTTGTGTATTTTATTTTACATGCATATATTTTAAAAGTTTTCCTTCATCATTGTACTACACCCTACCCCCAATAGATAGATGATTCCATACTCATATCCTCAGAGGAAGAATACAGGAGGCAGATCGTCTCTGACTGTCATGGACTTTGTTTCAAAGAGGTCAGATGGGGGAAGGTTCTTGGGTGGCAAAGAAGCACATCGAGGCACATCTAGGCAGGAGGGACCAGTGACACTTCACAAAGTTTGTGCATCCAAAGTTGAGAGCTGGGGGCCTACAAGGCCATGCTAACCTGGTGCTGACCATCCCATGAATGGCTATATGAATACATAACTTGATGAACAGAGGAAGTGTCTCACCAAAACCTGGATGGATAACCTGTAAGATTCCAGACTCTTAGCACACTCTGAAACAGAATTAAATTGGGTTTCCCTCCAGTCTAACAGAATGGGCTTTTGAACCAGGAATAAAATCAACTCACAGCAAAAACAAATTACATTTCATACACCCTGAATTTGTGGATCGAGAGTCACACCTGCTACAAAATCAAGAACTCAGGCTGTTACTTAGAGAGATGCTCTACACCCTAATTCTCAGTCTAAAACCACCTGATTATGAGCTTTGCAACCACACCCCTCCGTTGGAAGCAAGGAGCGCCTTAATCCTTGCCTGGCTGCAGCCTGACTAGCACTAAAAGGAAATAACCATTAGGCGTAGCAACAGAGGGTCTCTTGGTTTAAATGGAACAAATACCAACTTAAGTCAAAATCCATCATAGAAGAAAAAAATGAAGTCAAACTTCTGCAGTCAGTTAGTCAATGAACTCCCACATTCAAAATAAGAAGAGTTGGCAGGCTATTCATGAAGACAATACCTATCACTCAAATAGGGCTTGTTATAAATGATTTAACCCACAGAATCCTGACCACAAGCCAATGAAGTAGGTAAATTATTAGTCCCATTTTACAGATGAAAATACTGAGATCCATGGGGATTATGTGACTTACCCAAGGCCATACTGATGATAAGTAGCAGCTCTGAGATTGAAACGTAGGCAATCTAGCTATAGAGTCCAGCCTGACCACCACACTATGCCGTCTCTGCCCACAAAAGCTCAAATACCAGAATGGTATAACCCCCAAAGGAAGAGATTATCAGGTCCACTCCCTTTATTTTAAAGAGGAGGAAACAGTAGCAAAGACGGTAAAGAAATTTGCTCACTGTCATATAACTCAGTATATCACTCATCTTTGTTTTATGACAACTAATACTCACTGTCAATCAAGTTAATCATTTTGCTTTTAATGTTTCCCAAAGGGCCAATCAAAAGTTTTCAACCCAGCCTTTTATAACCTTCCAGGAATTTTATCTCCGCTGTTCTAAAGCTGACAGGAGACCTGAGTGACAGGATGCCAAGTGGTCTCAGAGGCCAGGTAAAGCACCTTGATGGATCATCTCGTGGTATCCGGGAAGCAAGACTGTGCCAGGGAGCCACTTAACACAAGAGCAGATGAGCGGCTTTGAGAAAAGGGAACCCAGGGGACTTCAGCATGGTCATTTAAGAATCAGGGAATTTGATGCTGAGCAATTATTTCTCTACTCTTATTGAAACACCCAGGATTAGAAATCTCTACTTTGGAAATGTGATCTTTATGCTGCTCTATTTATGCTCCATCAATTGCAAAATAAGATTCCTATGGAAAATTCCTCACCCACCAAAAATTAAAGGGATCATTGTGATTCTCCCTTGCTCTTTAGCGAGGACTAGAACATAACTGTACCCTCTTATACAGGCCTGGCCAAACTCCCCATAACAAAGTATAATTTAAAAAAATAAGACCCACTTCTATCTCCTGAAGGAGAATAATCTACTTGTGGGCAGAACTTTTTAAAAAAAAACTATCATGGTGGCAAGATGTTGCAATGAGAAACCTGTACTATTTAGATCCCTGGGCACTCAGTGACCTCTCATCTTAATCCTCTTTGCTTTGGTCGTGTTGACATGCCCTGTCATTGGTAAGCTCAGACCTGCATTATAACAACCGCTGAAAGCTGAATCAGATGATATGAGAAAAAAATGTCACTTACTGGTTTCTAACCTTTTCAACTCCTATTTCTATTTTTATCCTAAGAATACTTTCACTGTTTGTACAAAAAAAAAGGTGATGATGAATATGAGGAATCTGCCAATTTATAAAGACATGCTTAAGTGAAAATAGAGGCAAGTAAGCAATGGAACTTGTGTTGAGAAGGTTGATGACAAAGCCCAGAAAAAACAATGTACTTTAAGAAAGACAACTTTGAGCAACTGTGGTCGGGCAGGAAGGAAAAAAAGAAAAGAAAACTCTTACTACCGGAACCCTGAGTTGTTTTAAGTTAAGAAGGAAAAAAGTGCTCTAGACATGGAATGTATCACCACTGTAATTATCAGGGTCCTCTTTAGGAAATAAGAAAAGAAGCAACAGATTTGAAACGTAAAGTAGAGGACCCAGATAGAAGAAACACGCATTTAAGTTTTTCGACATCTACTTGAATTCTAACGTTCTCGCTAACAAATTCATGAAATTTCAATGTGGATATATTCCAACAAAATAATAAAATTGTTAGTGTTACCCAGAAAGACACTAAAAGGGAGACATTAACTCATGATCAACCCAATCAATTGAATCTCTTTTAATTTTCCTGGCTCCGGGGCCCTTACATAACCAGGCAGACAACTAACTTCATCACGACTTTTAGACAAGCCATGGAATAAGCAATATAACAAAAGAGAGGCAGTAAACAACTCACTCTGGCCTTTAACGTTTCCCAGGATCTACCACTGTGGCATACACAAATTTAACTGTGGGACTTACCGCATTAAAATTGGGGAAGAGGTTGACTGCGGCCGCAGTGTCAAGAGGAAAGGGAAGAAACGGCTTAATATCCAGCGATGGTTGTAAAGGAGGGGCTGGTGGACGGACCAGGGCTGGGAGAGCAGGGCTCTGGCATGTACCACCTGCAGAGAGGAGAGCAGAGGGAGTGATCAGGGACATGATGCATGTAAAAATCACCAAAGTCTCTTTTGAGACCAAAAGGCCAGCTTTGTGGGTCACTGGAAAAAACAAGACATGGAGCGTATTGACCTCAACTGGGAACTGGCCAATGAGCAGATTTGCCATTAGGCAGAGGGAGCTAGTTGAGCTGCTCTCTTTTCCTCCTCTGATTATAACTATCTGATTATGTAAGTAACAGTTAACATTTCAACCATTCCATACTCCCCAGTCTATCCTTCTTTTCCTGACTAGAGATGTGTAACTAAGATGTCTTGATTCAAAAGGAAAACTCCTCCACTGCACTCCGATCCCTCTTTGCAAACTAACTTCTGCTCAGAATATGCATCCAGTCTGAGTGATTACTTTATAGAACTGCTCTTTTTCCACCACATTCAAAACTCTGGCAGCAAGATGACATGAACCTGGCATGGAAAAGAACCGTAACCACAAACATAGGCAGCCGTATCTCAGTGCCCTGGCAACCGGAGGATTAAAACCATTGAACCCAGCTACGAGTGGAGAAATCCCTGAGCTGTTCAGCACCCCTGTAGCTCTGAGCATTCAACAACTACCTGACTCCTTCCCAGTCATAAGTAGGAGGAATTTAGAAGGCCACCAATGAGCAAGCAGTGGGATTATTACGCCAACAAAGACACACCCTTGACATACCAGTAGGTAACCAGCTGTCTGCAAGGGAGCACACACCTTTGCCCCTTGTTCTAAGACCCCACTGCACTCAGAAGCTGAAAGGACGGAAGCCCCTTGCAGTATTCAGTTTCTCATACCTTGGTAACATTTCAAAACATCAATTTGCTGTTAATTAAAGACTGTTGGAATCCTAGGAAACTGTTAAAATATGCTAGCATTCTTCTAATCTGAGAGGCAAGCAACAGACTGTAAAAACCTGCTGGTGAGAATCCAAGAAGCATTAGGAAAACAAAACGCAGTGGGATTTTTCCTTTCTCAGAGAAGAATTCTAAGAGACAAGAAAAGAGGAAAGAGATTCATGTCTGTGCCGCTTATTTGCCTGCCATCTTGTTTTTAAAACAAAGTAGAGACTCCATACGAATTACCTTTACAAATCTCACAGTCTCTGGCCAACTGCACACAGACCGTCATCTTCCCCTCCAACAGTTACCTGAACACAAGGTGAACATCGTAAAAAACGATTCCCCGATGGTAAATCCAACCCTACTGGACCAGAGGATCCGCTAACAAGGTGGGTGACTTAATACCTATAACAGAAGCCATCAGCACAGGATTTAATTAACCACACAAAAAACCATTAGCTCTCCCGCTTCCAGGTATAAAATCAGCTGGAGCCAAATTAACAAAAACAGTATTTTTCCCACTCTTTTTACTTTCCTCTTGAAATATTCCTCAACAACAGCAAGGCCAAAAATACTAAGTTTGAATCAGCAAACCAATTAAAATAAAAAATAGTACAAGTCAGGAAATAGAGGGCAGATGTTAAAACGAACAGAAATAAAAGCAAAATATAACAAGTCTACATTCGCCAGAGCACACCATAAACTTATTTTATTGTCCACCTGGTAGTAAATTGAGTGTGGTTATGTATACTTTCTTAGGGAGGGCATCCATAAAACTTTGGTGATAGACTCATTTTGTGTTTAGTATTGCTAAAAATTTCTCTTTTGATTAAAAGTTAAAGAACCAAAGTAAATTTTTGGTTCGTACCTTTTTAGAGAACTCAGAAGTAAAACAAGTTTTGGTTGAAGTCAGTGGTGTGGTTTAACACGTCCACAAATAATAGTGTGCCTTAATAATTTAAAATTATTATTATTATTTTTTGGTGAGGAAGATTGGCCCTGAGCTAACATCTGTTGCCAATCTTCCTCTTTGAGGAACACTGTCCCTGAACTAACATCTGTGCCAGTCCTCCTCTATTTTGTATGTGGGATGCCACCACAGCATGGCTTGTGAGTGGTGTGTAGGTCTGCACCTAGGATCTGAACCCACAAACCCTGGGCCACCAAAGCAGAACATACAAACTTAACCACTACGCCACCAGGTCCACCCCTAAAATTACTTTTATCTGTATCACATGTCATGCTTTGCAAAAGATATTCATAAGCATTCATTAACATGTTTGATCCTAAAAATCTCAGAAATTAGGTAAGGGCTAACATATCATGGAAAGCAAACATAAGTTAATAAACTCTTTAGCCGTTTATGTTGCTTCCACAGAAACATTCCATTCTTATAAATACAAGAATGCAATTTAGCATGTATAAATTTCATTCACAAATCCCCTCTGGTTCAGGATATCCAAAGAGGTTAAGAGATAATTCAAGCATATATTTTTTATGCAGCACCATAAGAGGCACAAAGAATAAACATATGTTGATTTCATTGCTAAGTAGGGTTAATTCCCAACTTCCCTCTTCCTCCAGGATATGTATTTCATTTACATTTACACATATAGTACAAGGCCCTTTCTCAATATTGCAACTGGGATTGCCTTCCTGGGAATAAAAAACATCAACGAAGAGTCATACATAAACTTTGGGAAGCTGAGGAAACTATTTGAGTTCCTCTCTTCCTATCTGTTTAAAGAGAGAAAGCTAAAGGATGGTTGGAAAGCAGAGGACATGTGACTACATATTCTTTGGCCATGTGCTATGCAAATACAGGTGTAATGGATGCTGTGGTGTGCTTCCCACAGCCCCCTTCAGGACTGAGGCACTCATTCCCCCAGCTGCTGGGAGTGTGGGTAGCTGATGACTCTCACCTGAGATCCTCTTCACATATTGCCTTGGGCCAAAAGGAGCTGCCTCACCCAAGGTCAAACTCCTTCCCTAGGGGAGGGGTTGGTAGCCCATGCAATGACTTATTAAGCCAGAGGTTTAATGGCTTCTCCCTCTTGACTCAAGCCAGGACAACTCTGAAGCTCTATTTCAGCTCTAAAGCTCCTCAAAGGATGTAGGATAGACTGAGGTCTCTGATGTGACTGCATCACAGTTCAACTTCTTCCTCTGTCCAATCCTGCATCCCTCACTCTTCACAGGAGATGCTTCCAAGAGCGTCCCCAATAAGTCTCAGAGTCCGTTTCCAGAAGAACTTCATCTGTGACTCCAAGGTATAACAATTCATGAATCTAAGTGAAACGTTGAATTGCTGTAAATCTACAGGGCTGACATTGGAGCACAAAATTGAGGCTACCTCTTAAAAATTATCTGTGACTAACACTTCTGCTTTTAACATTTGCATGAGTCCTGAAACATTTTACTTGTACCAATCTGTACATGACCAGGAGTAAGAATATTATCCTCAAATAGTGCAAAATCAAAAGCGGCAAATATAGTGTTTCATTTGTAAAGCAGATTAAAATATGCTCCTTGAGAAAATATCTCTTGCATGCCTTCATTTTCTAATAGAAACCATTGCATTTAGGATATGAACATATGTTTATTACTATTTTCGTTATTATAAAATTATTTTTACAGTAATAAACATCAAAATATATAGGGAATTTATAGATAGTTCTATAGGTTAAAAAGAGTCGTCTTCTTGTTCATTCATTGAATGTCACACTGCTGGAAATATTGATATATTAATTTGCGGAAAGCATTTGAACCCTCCATGGGTGGGGATTGAAAAAGATACAAATTCATGCCCTTTGTCTATGAAACTGCCTACATCTAGTACTACATATTTCATAACCTATGCATTTTTAACTTATGCAGTTTTGACAAGTTAAATTTTAACAAATTGTTCTGATTTCAGAGCAACTATCTCTCTATACCAAACTTCTTGCATTTCAACAAGTTAAAAAACATTCACTGAGTATAGAATAGTTATTAGACACTGAGGAAAATATTGAATAAGGAAGGTAAATAAGACAAATAAGATAAAGTGATCATTACAGCTCACAAAACTCTTTTCTGTCCCTTTTTGATGTTTGGTTCTGTTAGATTATGTTTAGAATTTAGAATTGAACTATAGAGCAAACATATTAAATATTACTTTCGTCTGTTTACAAGACAGCTGTGTATTTGAAAAAGTACAAATTTGTGAATTTGCACAAAATACTGAAGTCACCTATTTGTCAACAGAGTATTTGTTAATAGAGACTGTCTGCGAGAGTGATGCACATTCACTTCAGTTTACATTTTTGATAATTAAATTAAAATGCAAATTTGAAATGTTTATTTTAATAATTTATACAGATAAATAGGAATTCTAAATCAGTGGTTGTCACTTGAAGCTTATCATATAACGTGTAGAAAGCGCCTAGCACAGTGCCTGCCAATTAGTGGTCACTAAGTCAGGCGTATTTTTTTAATAAACCTAATAAATTCCAAAGGAACTATTCAGGTCAGTCCAGACATGAACCCCGGCTTCTGAAAGCACACAATCGGGATAATTTTAAAAGCAGCTTCATATTCTTCACTTTGTTTATTTTGACCCCTGCAGAAGGAGAATCTTTACAAGAAGAGGTTACTTTGAAACATTTGGAAATACTCCTTGAGAGTAGAATAGTTTTATCCTATTCCATAACACAAGTTTTAACCTTGAACTTCTACACTTGATCCATTCAGGGTTCATTAGACAGTCACAGACGTCCTGTCTGACAGCTTAACCTACTACTTAATCTTTCATTTTCCCAAATGACAAAGCTGAAGTTCAAAATGCTCAAGGGTTGCTGCTGTTAAAAATTCACGCCTGTGTATGCTTTAGAATGGTGAATCCTTAAAATACATGTATATTTTTTAATCTACATTTCTAGAAAGCGGCAGAAATCCCTGATTTGCTGATGGGAGAAATAATTTCTATAGTATCTTTTCTCTTCACCATCAATTTAACTACATATGTGTGTGTATATACACATATACATATATACACACACATACATATTTCAATAGTGAGCTATCATTAAATTACTAAACTGCTGAGAATATTCATATCTAACAGGGAAAGATCTAGAGCATTTTATATAACATCAAGTCCTAAGTAGGTACTCGTGAAACAACTAATTTGATACACGTGGAACAATTCTCATATCAATTCCCAACTATTTCAGTTAGAACTTGCCATGTCCATTGTGGGAGGGAGGGGTGCACTAGGAATTCTGGGGTCTATGGGATACTGGGCATAAAAATTGTAGATCTGACTGTAGTCATAGGTAGTAGAAAAGAAATGATGAATTTGGGGCACAAAGGCAAAACTTGCTTTGACACAAAACACTGGAGTGAAACTGGCCAGCTAGGGTGGGTGGGAATGAGTGTAGAGAACACAGCTACATTTTATAAATCTGTTGAGTGATTGGCATGAACTAGCTCTGCTATCCCCTTAATTCCTTTAAAATGCACAATAATTCTGCCAGGTAGCTATTAAAATACCCAATTTACAAACTCAAAAGGCAAGACTCTAGGAAGCAAAATATCTTACCTCAAATCACACGAGTAATAAATGGCATTTGATCTGAACCTGAGCAACCTTAACGACTTCCAACGCACTGATGCAAATAGATTTAAATTAAAACAACAACAAAACAACCAACCAACCAAAAAAAAATAACAACAAAACAGAACACTCTAGTAAGTCACTTTTATCATATTAGGCAAGCCAGCTCCCCTGCAGCCAGAAGGGAATGCGTCAAAATCAGAAATCTTGTGAGAAATTTTTATTATGGCTCAAAAGAATCAACAAATTCCTTGTAAAGGAGATATAAAATAATATTCAGTATTTATCATTAATATTTATCTGTCACAGAACATGCTGGCACTGCCCGATATTCGAGAAAGACATTCATATCAAACATGTTTCAAACACCCCGAGTTTAAATTCTTTAATATCTACTTGCCAAATTAGAAAAATAAATAGGCGTTTGTTGTATTCCCTTGTGTGGCTGCCTCTTAAATAGCCAAGGTTGTTGGTTGGGGATTACAATGGGCAGTTTGTTGCTGAGATTATTTTTCACTTCTTGGCTAGCAAAACTGTATGTTTACCACGTTTCCTTAAACCTCAGTAATCCAAACTCCCATTCAGTTCCTATCTTTGTTTGCATATTGTTCCCAACCGAATGATAAAACTAGAAACTTATTTTGAGAAAAAATTTTAATTTAGTGTGACTTGGTCACAATTTTTCTTTCATTGCTTTCATTTTTTCCCCTCATTTTTTGGAGTGTTGATTCACCTGCTAGGTTTTGGAAAGTTGATCCAGCACTTTCTACCTCAGGAGAAAGGTCCTCATTGGCCTAAAGTGACTTGCCCTTGGCAGGTCAATTCAAATGTTAAAAAGGGCAGTTGGCAGCACTGAGCCACACAGGATGGTGACTGCTGTCTCACACATCCTGCTCCTGACCACAGTGAGGAATGAGGTGAGAATGAGAGTATGAGTCAGGGCAACTGGAGCACCATTCTGGAAACATTGATTCAAAACCATTTGCCCAAGTCAAGGGTCAGTGACTTGCTCTTTACCCATGAAAGAAAACACATGTGAATGATCCACATTTTCCCTTGTCCAAATTCTTTTTTATTCGCTTTAAGTTGTGGTATTTAAATATTCCAGTAAGCCACCTCAAAAATCATTTTGGAAGGAAGCTGAGAAAGAAGGACTAACTAACGATGTTTTCTCTGTCACTGTAAGTGAATGCCGTGACCAAAATCAAAACCCAGGTATTATCTAGTTGCCAATATCCCGAGTCAAGTCTTTACAGGAAAAAAGGAGAATTTCTCACCTATTTAACCAAGTTTCATGACAATTTCTGATGCCTGAGAAACAATGGAAAAGATTCTGTTAGGAGTGCCAGAGTAAGGAGTTTTAGACATTTAACCCTAAATATCCCTCTGTACTTCAGCCCCTCTGTCAAAAAGTGCAGAAATCAGGACAAGGACCTCCTCGTAGGAAATCAAAAGAATATGTCTGGAAACTTCCTCTCAAGTCAGTACCAGTGTATGTAAAAAATGTAAAATTTTCCTCAAGAGGAATTTCCCAAGATTTAATTTCCCCAAATCAATTATAACTAATAAAAATGGTACTCTAGTGCTGAGCTGTCCAGTATGGTAGTCATTAGCCATACATGCCTATTTTAAATTAAAATTAAGTAAAACTAGAAATTCAGTTTCTCAGTCACACTAGCTACATTTCACATGCCTTGATAGCCACATGTGGCTAGAGGCTGCCATGTAATCTGCAGTTAAAAAGCATTTCACAATCACAGAAGGTTCTATTGGACATTACAGCTCCAGTGCAAAACCAACATTCTCAAGTGACGAGTAATTTACAAATAAGGTGCCTGATACAGTCTGTTTCAGAATGCATTGCTAACAGGAGAGGAAATCTTGCTTTCTCCTGGGTCCTTCTCCTTTTGAGACTGCAGAGGACAGCTTTCCCAGAGCTAAACGTGGCCACTGTCAGGAGGCAGACACTGGTGGGATCATGCCAGAAATGATTAGTCATCTATTCCTGGAGAAGACCATGGCCAATCTGTGAATCTCATGTGTGACCA
Source organism: Equus caballus (assembly GCF_041296265.1). NCBI lineage: Eukaryota > Metazoa > Chordata > Mammalia > Perissodactyla > Equidae > Equus > Equus caballus. The sequence goes on along the minus strand of NC_091699.1, from coordinate 72,274,717 downwards.
ACGATGCTAATACCCAAAGAGCAACCTAATTTTAAAAATTGTTAATGCTGAAATCAATATTAATGAATATGAGTGCTTTGGATAAAAATGATACCACATCTTCAAACAAAGCATGAAAAAAGGGGCCAGTCCTGGGGCAAATGGATGTTTATAAATATCTGATAATCCTTGAGAGTAGTATCACAAAGTAAAAGCACTTCACCAAACAAAATGTGTCAGAATCCAGTCTCTCTAATAGCCAAGTGTTTAAATCCAGCTAATGTAGGCAGTTAATCTGCCTACCTACGCTGGCTCAGTGGCATAGTGGCTAAGTTAGCAAGCTAAGCTTTGGTGGCCCAGGGTTTGCCAGTTCGGCTCTCACGGTAATTTTTCTCATAACATCTAGGCTTTAGTCATCTCACTTTTTAAAGAGAAAAAAGATGCTGAAGTCTGGTTATATAGTCTTGTTTTTCCATGATCTGTGCTTTTCAATTGGGACTTGCCTGCATGAACTTCTCTATGCCAGCAGAGCTGGGCATGCCATTGCTCCATAGTCTGATAAATATCTTCCTTTCCCCATGTTTTTTCACATGATGTAACTGTTTTATATTCTTTGCTTCATCTCCACGCACTTGCCAATCTGTGTAAGCACTAAATGTGATCTAAGGTATTAATCAAACATTTCCCAGGCTTAAATGGTTTAGTGTGGTTTTCCCAGTCCCATCAAGGTGAGTTAAGTAAAAATCACACAAGTTAGGGCAAACCTTCATTTATCTCCCTAAAGTGTCCTTATTATGTGGATGATGAGGCTATTAGTTGAGACAGAGAACACCTGAGGAAAAGCAGGTTTAAGAGAAGAAGACTAAGTTTTTGACATTATAAATTTGAGGTATAAGTGGAAATGTAGCCATTGGATAAGTGGGACTACCGCTTAAAAGATAGTTCTAGGCTGACTTCATTCTGAGGAAACATTGGAGAGTCATCAGGTAGAAACCTAAATCGTGGACATGACAAAGATTTCCTTGGGAGGGGAAAGTGAAGAATGAAGAGACCAGCGCCTAACCCTGAACCTTGAGGATCTTTGCCCACTGAGGAAGATTGAGAAGGACTGACAGAAGAGTGAGATGGAGTGGAGAGTTGTGACTACCTAGAGGCCAAAGGGAGAGACCGTTTAGAAAAGGAAGGAATGGTCCACGTTGTTTAAGGCCTGCAGAAGGATCAAGTAAGATAGCAATGTCTGTTAGATTTAATGTCGTGGCGATTTCCGGTGACCTTTATGAGTCATTTAAATACAACCATTTAAGTTGATAACATCAAAGAGGAGCTACTTTTGAGGAAAGTCAAGGACGGATGAGGGATTCAGAACGGAAACTAGCAGACAAAATTATTTTGAGAAATCTGGCTGGGAAGGAAAAGTAGAGTAGGGCACTATAGATATGTGTAAATAAATTGTAAAGGTATGGAAAGAAACTGATTTAATCCAGAATATCTAAGATAACTCACTTTTGGAAAGGAAAATTTCAACTAGCAATTAAGCCCAGAAAATACAAACCCATGAGAGCATATTAAGCATTGTAATTTGCATTTATCTTAGTTACATCCCACCTCACATATTCTCTAAACCTGCATCAAAGTATGGCAAGCAAGCAATCATCTACGTCTGGTTCAGGACCCAGCGCAAGTATGACTTCCTCTATGTAGTATCTCCCAGATGTCACTGAGCAAAGATCCCTCCCTCGGTGCCCTCCTCTGCCCAGCACAGGCTTCCATCTCAGCACACACTGCTGGACTCACTTGCTTCTGCGTCTACCTCCCCAGATGAGGATGCTGGGTCACGAGGAGTATACCTATTGCATTCCTCCTTGACTTCTATTTATTAGGGGGTTCCTGGCACCTACTTAGTGATTTGTTTGTCTTTTTTAGGAATGGATGGATAGATAGATGGATGAGCAAACAAATGACTGAATTAAAGTGAGTCACAGCCTGCTGAGATATTATACTCTCTCTTCTACCATGCCCAAATTAACAATCTTGTTCATTTCAAAAACAAGCAACTTCCCTGAAGAACTACAAAAGAAATAGGGACCAAACAATCAGAGAGTTTATAGGAGTACATTGCTGAAAGGTGAGGAACATTTTATCATAGATTTTTAGTTCAATTAAGATTCCATTGTTGATTTTTTCTTAAAAAAATAAAATGGTCCAAATATAAAAAGCTCTAATCTTTTTATAGTATAATTTTATTAACATTTCTTCTTTACATAAGCTTCTTAAATATGGATTTCATTGTTAGATGTGAATTTATTCCATCTTGTAAACGCTCCCCCTTCCTCCACAAGCATAAAAGCAATGACATTTCAGCCCCTGCACATTGGGCACTGTGCTGGGCACTCTATGTAGTATATCTCCTCTATCCTTTCGTGGTCTCGTGAATAAGGAGATGCAGCAATGGTGAGGTTAAGACTGTTGCTCAAGGTCATATAATTAACAAGTTGTGGAGCTAGGATTCGACACCAAAGGTTCTGTTCCCAGAGTCTAAGCTCTCACATCTACATTTTATTCAGACATTGACAGTTTTTCAATGACAAGTGGTAGAAAAAAATAATTCTACAAACAAAAAGCTTCAATTAAACTTTGCTAAAGCAAATCAAATCAACATATACTGACAGGCACTCATTTGTAAGGCAATGGATCATTCAAGAAGAAATTTTACATGTTTCTTACCTCCACCGGGTCTTATAATACCATATATTGTGTGTACCAGACACCATAATACTATAGACTGAATGTTTGTGTCCACCCCCCACAAATTAATATGGTGAAACCTAACCCCCAATGTGATAGTATTTGGAGCTGAGGCCTTTGGGAGTTGATTAGGTCATGAGGGCAGAGCTTTCAAGAATGGGATTAGCAGTGACCTTATTAAAGAGGCACCAGACAGATCCTGTGCCCCTTCCATCATCTGAGGTGGCTGTCTAGGAACCAGGAAGTAGGCTCTCACCAGACACTGAATCTGCTGGCCCCTTGATCTTGGACTTCCCAGGCTCCAGAACTGTGAGAAATAAATGTCTGTTGATTATAAGCCACCCAGTCTGTGATACTCTGTTATAGCAGCCCAAAGAGATGAGAATGTATATGCGTTCATCCAAAGGTATCAGATTTTTATTCTATTTGAATTAACCTGTTATTGGTTCAGTTCTCCCTTTCACTTTGTCTATAGTCCAGAAGAGCAAAGTAGAAACTAAATTTACACCCATCATAATTAATTTGATTGAACTTAATGATAGTATGTCCTAGAGCATTTGCTTGATTGTGAATGTTTTCATTCAATGTTTCACTGATTTTTTTTTTCACATTTCAATTGAATTTTCTTTTATAACAGCCATGGCACAAAATTCCTAGGAAATGCCACTGGAGTTAGCACTGGGTGACATTTAGAAAGAACCATGGAAGAAGAGACTATGTTGCTATACCATCATGAAATTAAGCAAAATGTATTAAGAACAGTGAAAATCACATTTATGCTACCTTAAGGAGCCTATACTTAGCACATCCCGTTGCTAACATCCATTAGCTTCCAGGGTTTAGGAACTGCATTCTGGCTTCCATTGTTTTGGTGAACATTCTTACAAACTCTGTAATAGCTAAAAGAAATTCTGATTTCAATTTCCTCAAGAACATTCCCTGCGGAGCTGACATGTGCTCTGTTTAGTCTCGGCCTCAGTGTGATTGTTTCTTCTGGCAGGTTTTGCTTAAAATAAACCTAACTTTATATTTTCTTTTAATTCTGAAACATTTGGTCCTTGGAAGAGACGTAAAATCAGTTACTAATGGAATTGTAGTAATTGTGGTATCTTGAAAATGATTGGTTTTAAATGGAAGAGAAATGAAAAGCTTGTAAGTGATTGCAAGCAAGATGATGCACATAAGCGTATTTTATAAGAAGTCCTGTCATTTTGAGCATTACTATATTCTAGGTTCTGTGCTAGATGGCTTTACATACATTATTTACGCAAACAATGAAGATATTCTTGTTCTCATTTTACAGGTGAAGAAACGAAGGCTTAGTGAGATCATTTTACTGAAGATAAACCACCTTGTTAAATGGTAGAGCCCAGAAGAATCAGGAACCAGAGCCATCTGATTCCAAAACCCATATTCTTTGATTATATTACACCTTTCTTCCTTTCAAATACCTACTGAGTTGTGATTCCCACCAATCTGAAAGAGAAATTGATGGCAGCAGAAATTGCCTCGGAGGAAAGGACCTAAGTTTTTACATTCAAATAGCCAGGAGGCAACAGATACAGGATTTACAAATCCAGGAAAAAAATAGAAATTGCTTATGGCCTCAGGGAGGAGAAAGTCAAACAGAAATTGATTATAGCCTCAGGGAGGAGAAAGTCATCACGCCAAGGTTATGGAGCCATCAGCAAAATGCAACACACAATGAAAACGGACATCTATATTGTGATAAAATAAAAGAGATCATAAAACAGTGCAGTGAAATAAAAGGATTAAAGCTAACCTGAAATGAAAGGGAAGCAAATAATCAGTGGGAGCTGTCACTGCTGGCAGCCATGTTGGTAGAGATGTTGAGCATTAAAGGTTAACTCTGAGATGGCCTTCTGGAGACGCCCTGAGCTCAGAGGATACCAGGCGCTGACCAGAAGTCCAAGATCAGAGGCCAAGGTAAACAAGAGAACACAGGTTTTTCTTGCTGTCATGATCAAGTTCTCACCTTCCTGTGAAGTGCAGCCTAAAATACACAGTTCTTGAGCACGTACACGTCTTGATTTGTGCTACTCATTCCCATCGATTTTACTCAACTCGGCCTGAGCCAGAATTAACGACTGATGTAGGATGCCACAGAAATGGTCTCTGAGTTTTCTTTGACTGCAAATTTACTAGAAGCTCATCTTATTATTATGCCTTAGAATTTAGGTGTCCAGAATAGCACAGGCCTAAATACATTCCTAAGAGAAAAATTTAATTTAGCAATGAGAACAAAATAGTCCAGTAATTAAATTGCACTCTGCTGGCATGTGGTAGACCATACAGACTGAACTATTCAAAGCAGCATCAATTTCAAATAATAATGAAAACTACCAAAATAATAATAACCACTCTCAATTTTTGAGCACTTTACACATACCTAGAATTTTAATTTTCACAACAATTCCATTAGCTCTTAATAACTTAGGTTTTTAGTAGTGAAAACTGAGGCTCTATGAGATTAAGTACTTTGTAGCAGCTAATGCAAAGAGGGATTCAAACATAGGTTGACTGATTTCAATACTCCAGCTCTTTGTAAAAATCATATTCTGTCCCTTGTCCCCATAAGCCAAAGATATAAATCCATGATACTGCTTCCTTTCTACTACTTAGGGAATATGATACCAATCAATCCTATTTCTAGATTCCTTGTAGGCCTCAGAATCCTTCCAATAAAAGATACCAGAATCTAATTCAGTTGTTTAAAATTTGCTATCCCCAACATAAAAACTCAAAATTATCTAAACCTGATAACATTAGGGCATCCTAAACTCTAACTCTTACGGACATCAATCAGGTTAGAAGATGTACAGAAATTCTCTGTAACCATTGGAAGATGGATAGTGGAATAATCCTCATGGTTTCCTTATACCAAGCCATTTGGCAAAGTGTTCAGCCTTCTTTTGGTTAGAACCCGGTGAGAAGACTCAGAAGGGCATATGACTTTTCTACAAGAGCTTGCCCAGGCTACGAGGATAACTGGAGATTTGCACTTGCTCCTCAATAAGTAGGAAACTTCCATTCCTTGGCTTTCTGCAACAGTGAGTGTTGACATAGGAATAAACACATTTTCTGAGATCCCCTCATGATTCGGGTGTGACTGAACATCTTGAGAATATACAGCTCCTTCATAGCTATTCCTCCCCATTGATCTAGAGAGTGGAAGCCTGTGGATGGATCTGATCAATGTGAACCTAAAAAATTCTATGGAAAACAAAACAACTACTGAACCTAAAAAGAAACTTGAGAAGGAGCTCTGATCACAGGCATGGAGAATTAGAGTTAGTCTTTTCAAATTCACAGGGCTGTTTGCCTTAAATTATAAAGATTATTTTGTGCTTCTGAAAGGACTTTAATCCCAAAGGAAGAACAAGACAGAATGAGTCAAATTGCTTTGAGCAGGAAGGCCTGCTGAGAGAGAAGAGAGAAATTCTGTAAGTAGCAGCTCTTCTGAAATTGGCACCACATTTTCCTGAATGATTCTGATCTATCCTGCATATTGTTTTCAAAAGTCATTATGCCTTCCAAGTGCTAACTATCTGTCTCCCATGTTATCAATGTCATTATGACCTCTCCTTCCCTACTCATACTATTTAGTGGCCTCCTCCTATAACCATAAGGAAACTACTTTTTAATTTTTTAAAATTTGTGTCATTTCTTTAGCTCCTCCCTGCCCTTCAAGGTTTAGCTGAAATGCCACTTCTCCCTGCTCTGGCCTCCCCTTCCTGTCCATTTAGAACTGTAATCAATTTTCTCTTTTGCAAACCTCCACGGAATACTTTAGGTGGTTAAGAGAACAGACTTTGTCATCAGAAACCTGAATCAAAATCCCAACATTTTCATGTCCTAAGGAATTTAACTGCTATTTAGTTTCTTCTTCTATAAAGTAAGGAAAATAATACCTAAATCATAGGATTTCTGTAAAGACTACACAGAGAAATATGTAACAGAGTGAATGTTAAATTATAATAACTATTCTTGTTATTCTTATTGTCTTTTTAATTCATTATTATTTTATTAAAATGATAGGAAATAAATTGATATATTTTATTAAATTTGATTTTATTAAAATTATTAGTGTTTAAATCATTAATCATTATGTCTCTTCTGGGTCTTACTTTTTGTTTAGTAGTGGAGTTATTTGGTTCTGGCTTAAAAGTTTTTGAAGGAGAAAGCCTATGTCTGTATTAACATAATTTTTTTCCATGATGGCTAACAAAATGCTCTGAAAATGATGGGCACTCAAGTGTTCTTGAGTGAATGAATGAATAAATGAATTTCTTTGAAAGCCAATACGAAGAGAATAAATGGAAATGGCAAACTATCTTTACTTTTATTAATACTATTTGCTTGATTCCTATTGAGAACACAAAATATTCCTTGATGCCTGTTTTCAACGTATGAGCACTGTAGTGGTAGGAATAGGAAACAATATTAAAAAGAGAGAGAAAATTAAATAGGAAGAAAAGAAGAAAGGAAGGAATGGAAAGAGGGAGAGAAGGGGTTGGGAAAACAATAATCTGGGGAAATGATCATATCCAAATCAGATGGACAGATGACTCTCTTGACTTAGACCAGAACTGGTACTGAAAAAGCCTGTAAACAGCATGGAAAATGCCCCCAAAGATAGCCTATATGGAAACATCCAGTCTTCAAAGATCTCTTGGTAACCCCCAGAAGTATTTCTGTCTTTGCAATTGGAAAGTAACCAATCAACAGCATGACATTACCTGACAAAATATTGCATGGGCTAGAAACTAGTTCAGTGTCTACCACATAGTGGATACTCAAAACCTGATAGCTGACTTGGAATCTAGGCTAGAAACACTTAATATTACTTTTGGTGAGTGGAAAAATGGACATAACAAACTCATATGCACCCTTTCTAGCTTTGTTCTCAATTACTTACCCGCTCTATCATCTCTTCTCTTTTACTGCCCCTCATTTCTCTTTCCTCTCAGATTTACTTCTTGGCTGATTCATTCTTTCTCACAAATATTCAACAAATATTGATTGGTTGCCCACTCTCCTGAATGCACTGGTAAATTTCAATGAAAGTAAATATGATCCCAAGCTCTTTAAATAAAGATAAAATGAAAGCAACAGCAAGAAAATAAGTAAAAAATTTTTTCCCATTCCTATTCTACACAATTTTCCCTTTAAAATAATAGTTTTCTATTGTTTAATAAAATGAAATCCTTTTCTGAAACATCAAGTAAAAACAAGTGAAATTTGTTAATATTAACCTATATTAACAAAAGCAAATCAGCTTCTAACTGGACATCGGTTGGCCTCAATTTGGTCTTTCTTCTATATTTGCAAATAGTTTAAAACCCACTTCTTTTAGTAAAGAGCCATATGTGATGTTCAATTGGCAGCACCAGATGTGATGACTGACACTTTTTTTTTTTACCATAACATGACATGTTCTGGTATTCACATGGACTAGAATCAAGGCCAATCAATTTTATGAATGGCTTTCTTGTTCATTTGCTACATTTTTACCAACTATTCCAGGCAGACAAAGTTTTAGATGGCATATTGGCACTGTGGAAATCTTGATAATTTTTTATGGCAGTCTTACTTGTAACTGGAGAATTCAATTAGTCCACCCAAAATTTTAGTTGGCTCTTTTTCTCCAAACACCCCCAGCAAAATCATGAGTGCTACCCAGTTCTACATAGAAATATCCTTTCTTCTCTACCCTTACACACAAGCTCTTACATTCCCTCTTCCCCACAAGCAGCCATGTTGTAACATAGCTTTTCTTCAATGGCCACTGCCACAAAGCCAGATAGACATTTTGGATTTTTGCAATTTTTAAAAATTTTTTTATTCCATTTTGAATTGCCTTTGGCTAGATTTTCACTTAGCTAGTTTGGGTTGGATCTTAACCGATTGATAAATTCCAATTATAGATATGAGCATCTATAGAGCAGAACTGTTTGCAAAGAACTCAGACTCTCCAACACATTTCAGAGTATTCTACTGTTACAAAATATCTGAAGTCTTTCCCTGATGACAAAAGAATACAGTAAGATAAATCTTCCTAAGAAACACGTTATTTTTATTTTATATGTCATATGTTCAGAAAGCCTATGTGAATATATTCTCTGAGTAAAAAAAATCTACATTTTTGGCACATGGGATGCAAATTTGATTGGCATGGAGCAAATTACGTTATTCATTATGTTTCTGGAAAGGTAAAAGCTGTACAATTGGTAAATTAAAAGTGATTATTTCAGTAATGAGATATTTCAAATAATCAGGCTTTAATCTGCTAAAGGAAATGGCAAGGCGTACCTCAAGGGGCAAGCTTAGGAAAGCTGGCTGTCCCTCAAAGAAATCCATAATACTAACAGCACAAATGTACATCACAGATAAAGTGGGAAGCAGGGAAACCAGAGGGGACAGAACAACAACTCTGCATATATTTGGAACACACAAAAAAAATGTTTTCTGGAAGAATCCAGACTAAGAATGAAAAAAAGAAAAGTTGAAACAAAACAACCAAAGCGAAAACAATCACACAGACTTTTAGTGCCACAAACCAGAAAACATCAAGACTAAGGATCACATTTAATGTAATGAAAGGAAAGAAAGAGAAAGCAGAGATTTCAACGACTGACTGATTCGCCAAGTATTGAGAAAATAGGCAGAAACGAGAAAAGCATCGTAAAGTTAGAGATAGGGACCTTGAGTATGTTGAACCAATTGGTTGGTCAATTAAAAATATCAGATGTCAGAGAAAACTTCCATTGTGCCAAATGTTTGACATCTTTGAGTCCAGCCTAAGAAAGTAAGAATTAACCACACTAAGTCTGATTGTTGGACTGAAAGAGATGTAAAGTAAGGGATGCAGGCCATATTTAGTGAACTTCAAGCACAGGTAAGGTCAGAAGATGTACAATATAGAAGTCAACAAAATAAAGAGCTGAAACCTGGACTATTGGAGGTTTTCTTTGCTTGTTTAGTTTTAATGTAGAGGTTAGAAAGATTGGCTAAGTATCATCGGAATCTAATGATTCATAAAAGATGTACACAGCCTATAAAATATCTAAAGCAGAGAAACAGACATGATTAAAGGGTAGGCAAAGAAGAAAAGGGAAGGAATCGGGGAAAGCTAAAGGTATTGGCAATGTTTGCCTGAAGGAAAGAGACTCAGCGTGACTTAATAGCCTTCAACTATTTGAAAAGTAACATGGGAAGGATGGTAAACAGATGTTCTCCATTTTCACTTAAGACAGAAAAAGCAGACAGAAGACTGAAAGTGCAGAGGAAGGATAAAAAAGTTATTTTAGCTGCAATCACATCTTGAGGAAATGACACACTTTCAAGCCCTCTAATAGGAATGGCTGTCAAGGGTTAATCCAAGCAGTCTCTAAGTCTCATATGCAATTTTGTAGGATTCATATGGGAAGATGTGCAAAATCAGAACAAGGGAGAATTGGATGGGACTTAAGCAATCAAGTAATCTACTTCCTGGGGGAGGAAAACATTTTTTTTGGAAAGGGTCAAATAATAAATATTTTAGGATTCGTGGGCCATACGGTCTGTACTACAATTCTGCCATTGTAGTGTGAAAGCAGTCATAGACAACATGTAAACAAATGGGCACGATTATGTTCCAATAAAATTTTATTTACTAAAACAGTCATCAAGCCAGATTTAGCTCTTTGGCACCAGCTGTAATTTGCTGACACTGGTCTAAAGTGTTGGTTCTCAAACTTTAGTGAGCATCAGAAATACCTGGAGGGCTTGTTAAAAGACAGACTGCTGAGGCCTACTCCTACCCACAGTTTCTGACTGAGTCTTGAGTAAGGACTGCTAATTTGCATTTCTTACTGATTGCCGGGTAATGCTGATGCTGTTGGTCCAGGGCCCACACACTGAGAACTCCAAGCCTAGAGAATGGAAACGATAAGGCCGCAGTCCAGCTTAGGGTGTGTATGTCTGTGTGTTAAGCAGAATTCTAAGATGGCCCTTAAGATTTCCTGCCTTCTTGTTTACACACTGCACATAATCTCCAGGACTATGAATTTGGCGGATATTACACCTGTGCTTAGGTTATGCTATACAACACGACCTCAAAATTGAAAGATTACTGAAGTAGGCCTGAGTTAATCACACGTGCCCTTTAAAGGCAAAGAACATTCTCCTGCTGGTTGCAGAAGCACCAAAAAGATTCAATGTGCTGTTGCTGGCTTGAAGGTAGAGGCCACATATTAAGGAACTAAGAGCACCCCGAGGCTGACAGTAGCAAGGAAATAGAGACCTCAGTCCTACAACCACAGGAACTGAATTCTGCCAACAAAAATGAGCTTGGAAACAGATTTTTTTTTTCCCCAGAGCTCCAGATCAGAACTCAGTCCAGCCAACATCTTGATTTCAGCTTATGATGCCCTGAGCAGAGAACACGCCACACCAGTGCTGGAGTTCGGACCAAGAGAACTGTGAACTAATAAATGAGTGTTGTTTTAAGCCACTGAGTTTCTGGTAAATTTATTACACAGTAATTGAAATCTAACACTGTGTGTGTTGTGTGTCCCACCTTAGACCTAAACCTCCCCAGCTGAACCAGTTATAAATCCGCTGCCAAGGATGATTATTAACTCCAATAACTTTCAGGCATGCTCTGCTCCACCCACTGCCCCTTCACATGCATACTCCCCAAAGCACTGTGTTTAGGTAGCCTTTCTCCTTGAGTTAAAACATCCTCTAACTGCTCACTCTCCTCTTCTAGTCAGGGCCTCAAACAAACTGAGGCAATAAATAGCTTATCTATTTGGTAAGTTTAGCCATACTAAACCTAAAATAGTTACTCTTTTTTCCAAGTAGCCTTATATTCTTTAGCATCTAATTCAAGCCACCTCTATTTCAATGAGAGAACCCCTTTAAGAATCTTTAATAAGCTGCAAATTCATAAGAAGTTCAAAAATACCCTCAACAGTTAAGTATTATAAAATCACATTAATTTAAAAGCATTACATTTTCTGACATTTAAAAAGTCTCTGACACGGCATATCTATAGTTTGATTTTTCTAATGTTCTTCTAAAGGTCATGTTTATGGTATAATAAGCACACATTTGCAAGGGTTATTAATCAGAGCAAAGCTAGATTGCAAACAGATTTCCAAAGAATTTCCCATTTTTATTCTGAACATATTAGCTACTTAAGAATGTCACATTTTTCAAGAGCCTACTTGGAAAAAAAGATTAACGATTAATTTTGTTCAAAGGGATGTCTTCATTTTAAATGAAGCAGGAGTGCAGCTTAGGAAAATAAATGACAGGGATGTATTCTGCTAGTTCAGCAAACTTGCGTGGCAAATTGGAAAATTCTAATTTTTAAGCTAATGCTTTAGAAAAGGTACATTGCCAGGTAGCAAGGAAACTGATGGGGTCTAGAAGCTTCATAAAAAATCCAGCAGGTATTGGCAAGAGGTTTTTCTAATTCCCATGCTGCAAGAAATGCTAAGAAATGCTATGAAACCCTGGTCCATACAGATGTTAAGCTTTATTTTCTCAAACAATTACCTTCCCATTTTGTCTTAGCAAGAGAGACATTAGATAGATTCCTTCTTGTTGGATGTAAGAAAAAAAAAAAAAGGCTTTTGTTTTAATATTTAAGAAACGCCAAGAAGAAGAGTGTCCCCAAAGATTTTTTTGGCTACTAGCTATTTGGAAATATTATTTGCCTTAGTAACAAGAATTCAGCCTACTCTTGAAATATAAGCACACTTTCAAAATATTTAAGCTTAACAAAAAGAAACAAACACACAATATGGCACAGCCTAGCAGTTCATAAAAGACAGCAGAAGTGGCAGACTTTTAAGCTTCTGATTTTCAAATTTCTGTGTCTCTTCAGTTTTTCCATATGAGTTTCTCTAACCTTGTGTGTGATGAACTTTACAAACCAAATAGACAAACTGGCACATGCAATTTTGCTCCAATAAGAGGAAGTATCAGCTCCAAAGAGCTGTTTCACCTGATGGGTGTTTAAACCAAACGCTCCAGCCAGCTTTCAAGGGCTCCAACTAGCACGGCTCATAAAAAGACGAAGTACAAACCCATTAGAAAACAATGAAATTAGTAACAGGCATCGCCAAATTCCTAATGACACAAGATTTCTGGAAGCCTTTCTTGTATGGAACAACACATCTGCCTCTCTTAATTTAGAAAATGAAGTGCCAGAGGTACAAATGATAGTCACCCTGAGGTTTTGGCCAAGGGACCAGTAAAGCAATAAGCCAAGCGTGACAGCAAGACAGGTGAATTCCCCCGGCGAGAATTCCTCAACTGAGACAATCAGAGCAGCGAGAATGGGTCAACCAGGAAAGGACAAAGAGAAAAACGGTGAAAACCGGCAGGCAGGCATCGTTGGCTATCACAGATGTCCAGCTTGGGTTTCCACACGGATAAGGGACAAGGCAAATTGAAACGTGCCAGCCTTTTACGTGACCCATATAAGAATAATTAAAGACAGATAATACCAAAAAAAAAGAAATAGAAACACAATGAAAATTAAGAAAGTAACTTTTTTTAAATGTCAAGTGATTTGGTAGTTGTAAATATTATGATAATGTGCAGAAACGTGTACCGGTTTCTAATAGTTTGTTTCTAATTCTCTTCACTAATACAGCACCAATTAATGATTGTATTTGAATTTTGAGGTTGCTATAACTATTTTTGGCAAGTGCATATTATATGTTGATATGAAGAGATTTAAATATTGCACTTTGAAATTATGTACGGTCTCTAACCATATAATAGAAAAAATAATGACTTGTAGGTACCATGAGAAACTGTATAAAAAGCATAAGCACATAGATCAACACTGGCCAACTGCAAAATAATGTGAGCCTCAGATGTGAGTCACAGAACATAATTTTAAATTTCCTAGTAGCCGCATCAAAAAAAAGTAAAGAAACAGGTGAAATTAATTTAATAATATATTCTATGTAATCTAACATACATAAAAGAGCATTTCCACATATAAGCAACCTAAAAACATGGGCTACTTGAGACTGTTTTTTCTGTATTAAGTCTTCATAAATCAGTGTGTGTTTTACACTTTCAACGCACTGCAATTGAGACCAGCCAATTCCAGGTCTGCAATAGCCATATGTGGCTAGTGGCTATTGTCTTTGGCAGTGCAGGCCTAGAAGTTAAGAAATCAGGCTTTAGACTCAGACTTTGAATTTAAATCTTGTCTTCACCATTAACAAGCTGTGTCCTAGGCAGCATGGTTACTATTTCTTAACTTAGTTTCCCTTATCTGTAAAGTGGAAAAGACAATGGTATCGACCCTTGTAGTTATTTCATCAATTAAATGATAATTCATATAAAAACAATGTAATACTAACTTGACATTTACTAAACATTCGATATTTTATTTTAATATAACCTTGGAATTACTTATAGTCTCAAGACATGAGAGTTACAAAACACTTTTTATTGATAACGGTGGGATTCTGCCTTTATCTGTTTGGCCATTCCTTGCGGCAAATTAAATATGGCCACTGTTACCTGGCTGATCCTCCCATCATGAAACGGTGCCTATCTTCTCACCCCATGAGATATTGCTGAACTCGTGATCTGCTTTCCCAATAGAATATGGCAGAAGTGATGCATGTGCAATGCAGAGCCTCGGCCTCAAGAGGCCTTGCAGTCCTGCCCTTGCTCTCTGCTAAGGCTGCCTAGAGAGCACTGGGTAAAGAAGCAGGTCTAGCCAATGCAGGTTGAGAGGCCATAAAAAGGAGAACCAACGTCCACAGTCAACAGCCAGCACCAATCTCCAGAAAGGTGAGTGAGGTCATCCTGGACCTTACGGCCCAGGAGACCCTCCAGAAAAATGCTGCTCTGTGAATGAGCCAGGCAAAATGAGCAGGGGAAGCGCCCAAACCCAAAATATCATGAGAAATAACAGACCGTCATTGTTGGAAACCAGTTAGTTTTGGAGTTGGTTTGTTTCACAGCATTAGCTAACAAATCTATTACCCAGTACCCATGATATGTTTTTTGGGTAAAACCAAAGTTACTCCTAAATTCACAGGGAATAAACACAAAAAGGAAAAACAATGGTTCATCACTGATGATCATGTAGTTTTGATTTGTTCCGTTTGAGAAATAGCTAAAAAGCTTAATGAAGCTTTATGTTAAATTGTAGAAGAGTTAGACAATGTGAATTAGAAAAGAATAGAAAAAAATTTAAAAATCACTATAATCTCACTATTAGAAATCACCTCTGTTATTCTTGGCATTTCTACAGCTTTGCTTCCTTTTAAAATATATATTTGAGAGGGATAAACATATTAGTTTACAATGACATAATCAGTTGAAACTGCCTTTGTTCTACTGAAAATAATTGCGCATCTTAGTAAATATACTTTTAAAACATCATTTTAAACTCTGAAAAGTACTTTATTTTACAGATATACCACAACTGAATCAACTAATGCCTCATAATTTGGCATTTATGATATGTCCAATTTTTTCCATTGTAAAGAAAGCTGACACATAATAATTTTACAATAATAAAAAAGTTATTTCAAATGAAACAAAATAAGAGGCCAATCAATAAATTGAGGGGAGAATATAAGGCATACCATGAAACACACACCATTATTCATTAATTATCTTAATACAGTAAAAGTTACAAAACAAGTCTTTATCACAGCTAGACATTAACTACATTCTTTCCAAGTCTCAGCTGCTTTGACTGTTTTTATCAATCTCTACTCCCATAGCGCATGCATAGCAATAAACTGTTTTGAATATTCATGAATTCTGCCATAACTATTGTCATCTGATGAAATTCTAATATTCAATAAATATTCTAGTATTCAATTAATAACTCCAGAAATGCAACATGTAAACTAAATACCAAGCCATATAATTTTGAAAACAACAAAGAGAAATTTCTCAGTTCCCACTCAACAGCTTTGTACCATATGTTTGAAAATCAATTAAGACCACCCCAGGGTATCTGAAAACAGTATGTGTATACTATGAGACTACTATAATGTGCTTGTGTTCCCAACAACATACGTCAAAACATATAGAGAGACAGTCCTTAGCCAAGAAGACTGCTGTCTAATTAAACAAATAAGCTACGAAAAATATCCTCCACAACAATGAAAGGGAACTTGGGTGTACAAATCTTATAGACTCCCATGGCTGAGACTGTGCAATCTCAACATCCAGAGATTTTTCTGATGTCCAAATATTTAGAATCATCTGGCTGGCCCTACGTTCTTGAAACACAAAGATACTATCACATGTAAAGATTGAACAACTAAATCTCAGAACAGTTATGCCAAGCTGACTGCGTTCTAATACAATACTGTAAAAGTAGAGGCCAGAGAGAAGAATTTTGCTGTGTTTACCTAGTGCTGTCCAGAAGAGAACACCACCAGATTTAATGAACCATTAGGATTCAATCACTGGAGAGGTGTGTTCTGTTGTGGGGTGGCATAAGCCCTGTTAAGCTTACAATGTCTAGATGAACC
This sequence comes from Equus caballus, assembly GCF_041296265.1. Classification (NCBI taxonomy): domain Eukaryota; kingdom Metazoa; phylum Chordata; class Mammalia; order Perissodactyla; family Equidae; genus Equus; species Equus caballus. Next base: position 72,258,452 of record NC_091699.1, on the reverse strand, counting down.
ATCGCTCAAAAACGATCACCCTCCCCTTTCGAAGTTCACCCAGCAACGTGCAGACTGGCTGGGACTCTGTAGAAACCTTGAAAGAGTTGACTTGAAAAGCAACTATAAATATAATACTCACTGGAAATTCAGTGTAGACTTAACAGTACATTAGTAATTAGACACTTAGGTTGAGATTTCATATGCACTTAGTTCATAGGTGTCAAGCTTTGAGAACCAGCTTGCTGCTTCTTGTAATAGCGTCACATTATGGGGAGGCCAGTCAAGTAGGTGCCTGAGGCATCTTTCTCTAAGGATTTCTAAAGCAGTGATTCTCAAACTATCAGAATAACCTGGAGGGCTTAAAAAAAAAAAACAGATTTCTGGGCCCCACCACCTGAGAATGTGCATTCTAAGAACTTCCCAGGTGATGCTGATGCTATTGATTTGAAGACCTTATTTTGAGAGTCACCGCCCTAAAATATTCTCGAATTACTTCTGGGATGTTATGGCAGTTTATACTGGTTTCTAAATATGACTCTTCACAGATCCAGTGAAATATAAGTGCTTCTGCTTCTGCCAAAATTAACAGTGCCCTTGAGTGATGTATCAGACCTGGTTCCTTAGGAAAAGGACCCTAAGACAAGACTCAGTGTTAGTGCTTTATTTGGGAAGTACAAGGCCAAGGCAGCATGAGTGAGGAAAAGGGGTGTGAGGCAGGGAAGAATGGTAAGCAATGCAAGGTGATACACTGCCAAGCTGGTCACTTCTTCCCGACAAGCTGTGAAGACACACAGCCAACTCTACTGGGCTACAAGAGACATCTCCAGACAGGAGATTCAGAGAAACTGTAGCTTGGAGCAGTCCACGAAAGAGAGGAGAAAGAGAGGGAATTTGGCTGTCTTCCTTCTCCTTTTCTCCATTGGCCTAAGTGTGCCCCACAGGAAGTTAACTCCTCTGTTTTTCCAGGTTGCATCATCCAACCTCCTTAGGGGAAAACCACATTCCACTTTTTAAGAGGTGTGACATTTCATCCAAGTCTGGAAGTTTTAGGAGAAATCAGAAACCAGAGATTAGCACTGACTAAACTGGCCTTTTAGTAGCAGCCTAGAAGGAGGGATTGGCCCTCCCAGGCCAGCTACTGGACTGCACCAGGTGGTAGAACTGTGAGGGCAAAGACACGCTTAGTTCCTTGACCGTGATGGTGGGTGACGCAGAGCAAGAAGCAGAGGGTCTAGGAAATGGAGGTACTGAGAATTTCCAAGGAAGCCTATAAAATCTGTCTAATGTCAGTAGAAATCGAAGACGCTACCTCATTTTCACCCACTTATCTCCTTCCAACAAATAGGGGTAGCAAAAGCCCCATCCAACTCTCCAAATGACAGCCCCTGCACCAATTCTCAGATCAACAACACAGTTGCCTGAAAATGCTAGACATCATCAGCTGAACTTCTAAGGCTGAATAATGCATGCCACTGTGCTGCTTACTGGGAATGATTATTTTCATTATTTTTCAAATCTAAATGTTAAACTCTTTAATATGCCTTCCAAAAAGTTGGCTGGGTCAAAAAAAAAGTTTTTTTTTTTCAAGTGGGAAACATTTGCCAATAAGAAAGAATGAGAACTTTTAAACGTATTTTGAACGAGATTTTACAACTGTCTTAATTAGAGTGATCCACTAAATATCTTCGAGTGATGGAAAGACTGAAAATTAAATATACCAAATATATGAAGTACATGCAAAAAATCCTTCATTCTAGACATAAAATTTGTGTACAATTTTATACATATAAAATTTTAATTTTTTTAGTAGAAAGATCCATTTTTTATTTTCCTCACTAAATATAATTTTAATATAAAATAACTATGTATGGATAAACATATACATCCATATTACAAAAATCCAAAGAACAGTGATTTGAAAGGGCACTAGATCCACACCAATGTCTGAATACCCTGTAAAGCCCTGATTGGATGGTAAACTGGTCAACCCAGCAGAAGCCTCAGGCTTACCCCTCATCCTGCTTGCATTTTTGATTTTACAGTCTCCTGATCATCATTTCAGGCCCCCAGGTCATTTCCTCAGGTTCTTGGAAAACTTTAGCACCTAGAACAGAGCACTCCTTCATCTGCTGTCACGTATAACACCTATACGGAAGATTCATCCTACCCACTAACCATAGACTTTTCTCTACGCTCTACTCTAGTGGTTCTCAAAGTGTGGTCTCCAGGCCAGCAGCACCAGCCTCAAATGGGAACTTGTTAAAAAGGCAAATTCACTGGTCCCACCCCAGACCCATGGAATCAGAAACTCCAGGTGTTAGGCCCAGCAAATCATGTTTTACAGAACCTCAGGTAATTCTGATGCATCTAAAGTTTGAGAACCACTGCTTTATTTCACTTACACCCACCTGCCTTCAGCCTGAATACTTACTGATCAATATCTGGAACTACTACTCCTCCAAAATCTTGAACTTTGGAATTCTAACCTCTGACCACAATCCATGTTTACTATATTTTTCCCTTTATTAAAATCTCTGGTCCCTTGAAGGCTTCCAGGTCTCCTCTTAGTTTCTCGACAACCCCCCCGCCCCCGCCCCTTCTTTGCTTTCTTTCCTCTCCAGCCTGGACCACATGGTCAACCAATTAAACTGTATTCTCATGAGTACCCTCAAATCCCTCAACTCTTTAACTTTTGACCGCAACTATCTTGCCAACGCCATAACCTAAATCAATCCAAGCGCCTGTTTCTCCAGGTTGTTTCTGTGTTGCCAAGTACTATTAGAGAAAATGACATAGCCATGCTCACTGGCTCCATTACAAATTTATTATATCCAGCCTCAGCTGGTTCCTCTCTGTTACTTGACAATTCTTTTATTCTTGCCCAGTCAGCTTCCTTTCCCACTCACAGCAGCTGTTCCACAGCTTTGTAACTTTCCCCATGCCCCCAACCTCATCTTCAACCTTCACACTCCTTCACAAAGAGAAGAGCGTCACCAGGCAGGAGCTCCATACACCACCTTCCCCTATACCTCAAAACGGGCTCAAATAATTGGCCCATCCTAGATACCTAGGATATCCTTTCTTTCTTTCCTCTGAGAAGAGGTGTCTTGATCTTTCTTAGGCCACCCCACCCATCTCCCTTTTCTCCTATCCCACAGTCACCAAGATCTTGATGCCGATCTATTGATAATTCTGATCATCACTGTTATGAAACTGTATTATCTGTATGCAGGGCCCACCTTAACTGTCACAAGACTTTAATTTTCTCATTGCGGCAAAATATACATAACATAAAATTTACCATTTTAAGCATCTTTAAGTTCAATGGCATTAAGTACATTCATACTGTTGTGCGACCATAACCACTATCCATTTCCAGAACTTTCTCTTCACCCCTAACTGAAACTCTATATCCATTAAATAGGAACTCCCCCCCCCCTTCCCCAGCCTATAGTTACCACCATTTTACTTTCTATCTCTATGAATTTGACTATTCTAGGTATCTCATATAAGCGGAATCATACAATATTTGTACTTTTTCATCCAGCTTATTTCACTTAACATAATGTTTTCAAGGTTCATCCATGTTGTAGCAGATGTCAGAATTTCATTCCTTCTTAAGGCTGAATAATAATCCTTTGTATGTATATACCCACATTTTGTTTACCCATTTATTCATCAGTGGACATTTGGGTTGTATACTCTCATGAAACTTAGCGTGGTATCTATGTTTAACCTCATTTTTAATTGAAGATCCTGAGGTTTAGATAGGTTAACTAACTTGTTCAGATTCACACAGCAGTTAAGCAGGTGGGGTAACCAGATCTTAAAACCTCTAACTTTTTATCTCTGGCTTTTCTCACTGTATCCCACAGGTTCTATCTCACACACTTGCGCTTCCTGGAGATTGTACTACACCAATTTTCCACCCTCTGTCAAGCTGACTTTCTTGCTCACTTCCCACTCCTTTCTAAAATTATACTCAATTCTGTTCAACTCTAAAAATAATTGTTTGACTTCTCACTTTTGATTTCCTTCCACAACTCTCTCAACTTTGGCGGTCGAAGGTCACTAATGATATCCTAAGTGTATCTTCTCACTCCTCTTCCTACTCAGTGCCACTCATCTTGCGCTTTCACACACCAGCACCAATGTTCTTTCCCAGCCTTATTTGCCAGCAACACCCTTGCTGCACTCTACACAGAATGCCACAAGTACACAGTATGCCCATCCCTCCTAAAGAGTGCATGTCTCTGTTCTCTCCACATTCTCCTTAGAATGTCCTTTTTGCCGTTCCTCCTTCTGACAAACTCTTGTTCAGGCCCAGGTCACAAGTTATCTTTGTGGAGTCTCCCTGGCCATCCCAACTCCACCTGTCTCAGGCAAAGTAACCATATTTTTCTCTGAGCTACTGTTATTGATGCTACTGCCCAGCATTTTATTATCCTTATCTGAACATCTGTCATCTTCCTCTAAGATATTGTCAACACCATGAAGGCAATCACTATTTTTAAATCAGGTAGAAACATATATTGACTATTTCCTGTGACCTCCTTATAACCTCTTAGCCATTTATTCTCCAGCTCTTGTTGTGGCAACGAGCTTCACACAGCTCTAATCAGACAACTCCTCGCCTCAGTAACAATGATTATCTCTTGCTTCCTTCCCCAGAGCTTTTCTGATACTTCAATGAGGGATGCCTATGGGAAGCTGAGTTCGCACACATGTGCAGATTTGAATTTATGGGGGAGTCATCTCATGTGCCACCCATACCCAAAAGGAAATTGGGAGCTAGTGGACTGGCCCCTTATTCAGTCTATTGAGTGGAAATTTCTAAGGCGACTGTATATGGCAACTCAGAGGGTCTCAGTCAGACTGAGCCTTGTTGCTCACAGCATTGATCAGCCGATAACATACCTTTGTTTTACCCTTTCCAGTCATCCATTCTTGTTCCCTGTGATCCTGTCTCAACATAAATGACTTGCATTGCAGACCCTTGTCTCAGCTCTGCTTTCTGGGGGGATCTAAAACTTACAATCAGAATACTAAATCTTGAGCATGGCTTTGCCATTTATAAACTATGAAACCTTGGGCAAGTCACCTGATCTCCCTGTGATTCAGTTTTCCACATCCCATAAAGAGGAGATAACAAGAGGAAGTATGCTAAAGTTCATAAGCTACAAAAGTATATGTCCTTTGTAATGTATAACAGCTTTTAGAAATATTAGAAGCAATTATCTCCATATTGGTATTTTTAAAGTTTGTAAAAACATCTCCCAGAGATTTATGAAAATCAACAGAAGCCAATCAAGAGTTTATGAATTTAAAAAATAAGAAAAAATGATCTGTCATCTAGTCAGGGAGGAGTAGGAACTACAGTCAAAAGTATTGATTCTGTAAAACTTTAGGAAATCTTTTAGTAGTCTTGTAAGGAGGACCTTCCAATATAATAAGAGCTCATGGGGAAAACCCTGCAACTCGGATACATACTCAAGAGCATTATAATAAAGTGGAAGGAGCCTGCAGTAGGAGGTGGTACTTCTCGATGTGGCCTGAATCTGCTTCCTGGTCCTTAGTAAGACCAGCACTATCTGGTCTTACAGCCATATCTGGGCACTAGGGGAGAATTCTCAGGTCTTGGAACATCCCACACTTGACAGAGAAAGACAACTGGGGAAAAAAGAGAAATCAGAACTATGGTGAACTAATTCTCTGGAAGGTAACTTGAGGGCTCATTTGTGTACATCTAGACAGAAGAGGAATCTTGGGTGTTTGAACCCATGACAATGAACAAGCACGACCTAGAAAGCTTCTTGCGGTGGATTTCAATTAAGCAACCGTGTCATTCCAATTGAGATCCATCTCTTAGTAATTGTGCAGGGTCAAGCCCGCTATTTAATTTCACTGAGTCTAATTAAAACAAACAAGCCAAAAAAAGAGAATGTTTAAAAGGAGAGGGAAAGGAAGGCAAAGAAAATAGGGAGAAAGGGAAGAAGGGGAAAAAGGAGGAAGAGAACAGGGGACGAAGGGCAGAAGGATAAGGCTGGCTTTTGAAGTGAGGCCGACCTGGGCTTGGATCCTAGCTCCACCACAGAACTGCTTTTGTGTTTAATAAATCATTTAACTTCTCTGTAGAATGAGAGCATTATCTTGAAGATTAGATACGGTGTATATAAAGCGCCTGAAACTTAGGACTTATGCATAAATGGACGTCCTATTCATCATCGTCATCAGCACCATCATTACAAGCGTTAGCATCACACCACCTCTCAGAATACAAGTGCCAAGTGAGAAGCTGAGAGTCAGGCATCCAAAAAGACATCAAAAGAAGAGCAGTGTAATGGAGTTATTTTTCTCTTCTAAGTAGCTTTCAGAATTACTTTTCTTTTCCCTTTTAAATTAATCTTCAAATGCCTCTGGAGACAGGTGATTTTCAAGAGCTGAGCAAAGTGAAGCTGATCCAAAGTGGATGGTAATACCTAAGGGATATAGTCTGGTTTGCAAAATGTGTGTCATCAGCAAGAACTGCCCGGTGCAACACTTTTTAGTTCAAAGGTTGCAGCCACATGTGATTTAAAGCAAGCATCACTGCAGGACACAGTATGTATTATACCTTAAGGAGAGCTGACCAATAGCCCATCTAGCTAACAGCAGGCCTCCTCCTCAAATAATACCAGATGTTTCAACGGAAAGTATAAAATTCATCAAATATTCCTCACCATGCTCTACAACACCATCGAGAGCGCTTATTCTTGACCTCAGCCAGTCATCGAGCTATGCCCTGAAGCATGAGATCTTACAGCCCTCATAATAATTGTACCCTTGTACTCAAACTGCAGATGCTATTATATATATGTTATACACATATAGAGTCCACAGAGATATTTCATTTTATTCCTTTAAAATACTGTCTCTTAATTCTAATCGCTGCTACCTCTTGTTAGAGCGGAAAGATGTAGTGTAAATAAGAATAGCATTTTAGTCTCCTGAAGTACCTTGTAATTATAGAGATAATTGCCATTACTATGTCTTTTCAACACCAGAGCCTGTGCTAAGCAACTTGGATCTATGACTTCTCATCATAATAGTGCTAGTGGCATTACAGCTCCATTTTACAAATAAGGGAAGTAAAGCTTTCAGTGGGTAAATCATTTTGCCCAATTTTCTACAGCTAATAAGTATCAGAGTTGGATGAGGACCCAATTCTGTTGGCTCCAGAGCCATCAGAGTGTACTTCCTTTGAAATGCCTTCACAGAGCAGAGACAGGCAGAGGCCTGGTGAGCTAGGATGCTTAAAATATAAAGGGGGCAGACAGGAAAGTTGAACATGGACTTTGGAATTGGATCATTCAAGCCAAAGCACTGACCTTGGGGTGTGCGACCTTGGGGAATTTATTTAATCTCTCCATGCCTCAGTTAGTTCATCTGTGGAATGGAGACGGGAGAGTCCCCTGCCTGAGCATGCTTGAGATAATCCCTGGCCCCTTACATACCTGGCACAAAGAAAACCCACAACAAATATTGGTTGTTGTTATGATATTCATTGTGTTCTGACAGCACATAATCATTATATACAGTTATGTAGAAGGTGGCCCATATGAGTGAAACCAAGACAGTAAATTCAGTTACCATGCAGAGCATTTAAACATCTCTCTCTTAAACCACTTAATCAATGAATAATAGGCTTTCTGATCTAATCAGCATAACTGTGTGTCCACATAACATACCCACATCCATCAAACTGCAGCTCCTTAAACAACTGATGACTGTCTATCAAGCTCATCCAATGCATTTCCAGAGAATTAGCCAACAAAATACTGAGAACTTAGCTTCTACCAAACAATCCTTTATTGTGGGAAAAAAATCTACTTCTGAATCAACCTCCCTGTAAAGCAGTCGAGCGTGCAACTGCTGGGACCTGAAAGGAGAAAGGCATCACCACCGAACCAGTCCTCTCTGGCCAGCTATGAAGGACCTGAAGTGATTATTTGATTTACTAAAGAAATATCTTGTGTCTTGTTAATATTTCTCTGTTTACTTTAATATTATTTGAAAGGAAGGAAAATTACGAGCAAAACATTAGAAAGTGACAGGTTATCATTCTCACCAATATGTCTGTGTATTTTTTTAGTTCAGCAGAACAGCCTGGATTGCGTAGGAGCTCTGGAAAAGCAGAGCCTGAGTAAAAACCCATTAGCGAGTTGTGTGGCCCGGGGAGAGGTACTTCTCCTCATGCGGCTGCCTCCTTCTCTTGCAAATGGGGGTGTCAATGCTGAACCTGCTTCATAAGATGGCTGTTCATCCAACAAAGATCTGAGAGTTCACTTTGAGTGAGATACAATTCTACATATTGTAGACACAATAGTGAATAAAACAGACTAATTTTCCTGCCCTTAAAAAGTTTACAATCACATGAAGAAAGATAATAAATCAATAGATAGTATATTAAAAGTAATAAATAGAGCTTCGTCTTTAGCTCTGAGAGTAGTAAGTTTTGTGATCTGTTCTGAGTAACCCATTTGACTTTGCTGAGCCTCATAAAATAAAAAAGTAATGTGGGGTAAAGGGCACAGAGCTGCACTGTCCAATATGGTAGCCACTAATCCCATGTGGCCATTGAGCACTTAGAATGTGTCTGGTCCAAAGTGAGATGTGCTCCAAGTGTACATACAGTGTATTTACCAGATAAGCCCTAAATGTAAGTGCCAGACTTTGAAGACTTACGTATGAAAAAGAGAATATAAAATTTCTCATGAATGTTTTATATTGATTACATGTTGAAATAATAATATTTTGGGCATACTGAGTTAAATAAAATACATTATTTAAATTAATTTTTACTTGTTTATCTCTGCTTTTTTTTAAATGTGAGTACCAGAAAATTTAAAATCACTTAAGTGGTTTGCATTTGTTGCTTGTGTTATACTTCTGTTTCTACTGGGCTAGCGAGTGATGGGGGCCGATTTGGAGGAGGGGGCTATAAGTGGTGAGGGAAGACCTCTCTTAATAGCACGACATTGGTGCAGGGATCAGAAAGTGAGAGAGAGAGCTATGTGAGTTTCGGGGGAAGAACCATTCCAGACTGAGGGAACAGTGAGGAATAGATGAAATAATTTATGCTACTCAACTAAAAAGGGACCTGACACCTAGCAAAGGAGTAAATTTCAGCTCTAATGATTATTCAGGCCCCAAAGCATGGGCTGCTATTTATGGATCTGCATTTATACCAAATGATTAATTTTAAAAATTAGTTTTGAGTTTTCTTTTCCTGAGAAGGAACAGCCAGGATTAACCATCACTAGGGATTATGGAAAAGCAGCTGGACATGAGAAAAGACCTGAGTGCACTCTGGCTCTGAGGAGCTTTGTGACCTTGTGACATTCAGTAACTCACTTGGCCTTTCTGGCCTCATTTATTGTTGTGTAAAATGGAGGGGAAAGATAAATAAGGATATCTGCTCTGCCTTCTGTAAAGAGTTGTCAAGCTTTAGAAAGTTATTTAAATTATACAATGTAAGAAAAATAACATTGAAATACTCAAGTGATAAGCACATGTTGATTTCATAACTGAAATGTACAGAGGAGACGCCTAGAACAGTTCTAGTTCTCTGTTGCAACTGCCTATAATGCTTTACATCGAAAAGGATTTCCTTCAGATTAAAAAATGTATATACCCCTTCAATAACTGTTCTGGACATTTTCTCTTTGCTCCTCCACGTGTACTCTCCAGCTCTCTCCACCCTTTGCTGTGTCCTGAGAGGCTGACCTGTAGGAACTGTGGCAATGGGCTCCTCAGCCTTCTAGTTTCTGGTGGCTTTGATCACTGGGAGGCAATAAACCATCTGAAGGCAGAATGAGTATAAGTTTGGGGTTTTATTTCCTGATAGGTCTCCATTGGTTGTCCATGTCCCTCTACCAACCTCCTATGAGACAGCACGCTCTACAGCATTCAAAGATGACCATCCTTCTCCTTGCCCAGGGTACTGCACAATGCTTGTTGGTTTCCTTAAATCCTACTTGATCTTTATCAATAGTCCCTTTATTAAATTCTTCACAATACAGTTTTAGTGTGCCATCTGTTTTTTGCTGTATCCATGACTATCAATGGTAAGTATGTGTAAAATAAACTATTTAAATGAGAAAGCAGTTATTACAACCTTATAAAAGTAGCTTATGCTGTGTATTCTCTTCAAATCTAGGACATACATCCTCCTATGTAAAGATACCACTGTAGATAGTTTTTTTTCATGTTGGTCTATGAGGCTGACAACTAGGCTGGTGAGTGGCCAAAATTTGTTATTTGTGGCTCCTCCTCTTCCTGACCTTTGGGCTTAAAGTGAGCCCAGTCACTTACATAGCAAATAGCCACTACTCCTGCATGGCCAACTCTCACAACTTCCCTCCCTAAACCATACACTCTAGTGCTGTGAAGGTATACCTTTCAGACCACCGAGCATCCAAACTCCCTTCAGATTCTGTGCCTTGCACATCATGCCCTCTGTCGGCAGTGCCCATCCCTGCCTCTGTGAAGAAGGGCCTTTACCAACCAACTATTTCAGCAGTGTAGTTGGTCCTTTACCAGCTGCTCAGGTCCTTTACCGACTACAAACACTGAAAAGAAACTGTGTGCCCCTTCTCCTTATGCAGTTCAAAATAAAAACAGTACTCAATCATAAAAGGCAAATGCATGTATTTGAAATTAGAATACAGTTTCCTAGAGCCTCTGATCCCCCATAAGTTTTCTGAGACCAAACTTTTCCTATTTTTGAGGTGACATTACATGGCTGTTTTAACTTTGTGGTTGGTTTGCCTACTCGGTCACTGATCAGTGCTCCCCTCTGTTCTTCAAGACTCTACTCAGGTACGGTTTCCTGCTGAAAGCTATCACTAAATCCTAGACTCTGGATTAAGAGCCCTACTTCATGCGTACCTGGAACACATTGTATGTGCCTCCATCGGAGTCTCGAGCATACCTTCCTGTCATTGCCGGGTTACCTGTCTTCTCTAAAGTGCCACACTTCGTTCTCTACCCTCTTTCCTACTCAATTTTATTTTACAGTCTTTATTAACATCTGATATTATTTATTTGCTTCCTTATTTATTATCATTTCATTCCCTAAAGTGTAAGTTGCATGCATTCCTATCTTGTTCATCACAGTATCCCCAGTACTTAGAACAATACCTGACACATAGTAGGCCCTCAATAAGTATCTGCTACAAGAATGAATGAATGAAAAATCTCACGTTTCTCACAGTGTTGGACAGAGTAGGTGCTTAATAAATGCTTGTTTGAATGCTGAGTAGCTTCACTCTAGTACCCTACGACAGTGGTGTGCTGCCTCACACGGCATAGAGGTAAGCACGGTAAACCGGAGAGAGTCCGAGTCATCTACAAGGGGCAGCTGGAACTCAACACCACACACTTACAATCATTTGAGAATGTAGGCTTAGTGCTGCCAGATCTTTCATATTTCAAGAAAAGCCAAAATTCATGATTTTTCTATGTTCAAATTTCTCCATTTTTAAAAGTGGTAATTAGTTTAAAATACTATAATTATGTGACCCAAATGAAATAGCTTCAAGTGTAATGCATCCAGAAGGCTATCAGTTTGAGAATTCTACCTGCCCTATAAAACATATCCACAAAAGAAGGCAAACTTTAATAAATATCAGCACCCTGCATTAGTGAGTGCTTTAAAACATCAAAAGTAATTTCTTAATATAGATTAAGGAGCAGCAAATGCTCCTATATTTATATTTTAAAATGTTCTCTTCTAGAAGTCACAAAGACTATGAGACAAAATGACTAATATGAACTTAATCAAAAGTGAATTCTACTGTGCTAAAAACCCAACGATCTCAAGGATCCCATGACCTTCAATTTATTTGTAATGTGGTTCTTCTTCCTAAGTGGGCATGGGAGGGCACAGAATACAGAGTAAGAAGAGTTCCTCAAAAGCGATTTTGCCAATCTCTTTCTCTTATGGCTCAGGAGATTAAGGATGGGAGAATAAGACACTAGCCTGAGGTCACGTGATGGCAGAGATGGAAACAGAACCCACTCTGTATTCCACTGACTCTTTCTCCGCCCCCACCCCCGCCCAATCCACACGCTCCATTGTGCCTCTCCAGTGGTTCAGAGTCCTTGCATTAGATGTGGACCTTGCTGTTTCCCTCACATGTTTGACTTTCACTCTCTGGACTGTCCTCTGCTTCCTGACCCAGCAGTACTCAATGCTTCAATTCCTGCCACTCCCACACCAAGCCCTGGTTGCCAACGCCTCAGCCTGGGACATGAGCCCAGATGAGCTCAGTCACCGGGGAGAAAGCATAACTTGACCAGTGATGGCGAAGGTGGGGGTGGAAGTGGAAACTTACCACCCCCGCACACTGTGGAATGTCTGATGCACTGCTTTGCCTCCTCCGAGGATCTAACTCACTCCCACATGGTGATTGCCCTTAAAATAGTTACTCATTGGTGACAGGACTAGCAATGACTGCAAAATCACCTTACTTTTTCCCAGAACAAAAATAGAAGAGACTTCAACAAGGCCATACAACCTCACATGATTACACCTTGACTTTTAAAGTTCCTGTTGAGAAATTTGTCCACATCATGCAATAAGCTTTTTAATTTCTTTTTTTCCCTAACAGTTTGATTGAGATATCGCTCACATACAGTACAATTCACCGCTTTAAAAAACCATCACCTTTTGATAGGTCACCTGTAACTTCTTACACTGGGGTCAACAAAAGACCACATATCTCTACAAAAAGGTGGGTTTTTCCATGAGCCACGGCATATTTATGACTTGAGGATACAGAAGATAAGATTTTATGACTTTTTTTAAGCTATACCTGGCTCCTCGACTAAAGGCAGAAATTGGGGCTCCAAGGACATGTTTTCAAATTCACATCTATATTAGCTTTTATAATTTTATCATCAGAAGTGATCATGAAACCAGTAGGGTTTATTCCAGCTTCTAATCTTTTTAGATATCAAAGAGTCAATTAAGTATTAAGACCAACTAAGTATTAAGACCAATACTCAGAAACGTATTGCTTTGTGTGTACCACGCACCCTGAAGGCAGCTGTTAGGGTGACAGAGGGCCACATCCCCCAGTATTCCACTTCTGGGACAGGGGCATTTAGATAGACAGATAGATGATAAATAGACAAATATTCATATAGAGTCTAATACTAGAGTCAAAATCAAGTTTAGAAAGTTGACAGTTTATTTTTTTTCCCTCCTCTTTCAAGTGCTGCCTCACCCTGCGTTCCTCTGTATATGGAGGCATATTCATAGAGACAACGTGAAAAGCCTGATGAAGTTTCAGTTCAAAGGCTTTCAGTAGTCTACCTGTAATAAAACCCAGATGTGATTCAAACTCGAGTGGGCCTTACTTGCCAAGAGTATTTATTAGTATTTGAAGAAAAATTGAGCAAGCTGATGATCCGAATCACACTGCCGAGGGGAGAGAGATGCTTAGTTAAATAGTTATTATTCTTTTTTAATAACTCCTATTTAGATTGGCTTCATTATGTGACTTACACATCACATCATCTTTATTAAAGGCACTTAAAATATTCAACATGAAACGAAATTCGGAATGTGTGATTTACTATAAATTGTGCACAGGTGTGGGATTGTTTACAGTCCTTGGGTACAGTAGGAAGTCAAGCTTTCATTTATGTTTCATGGTGCAGTCAGTACCGTTTAACTCTGAAATGTTAGCATCCTTACAAGGAGGCTTTAAATATGAAGCAATTGTCAATGCAGATCAAAATTAAGACTCCTCCACCATTGCCTATCTCCTTAAGGAGACTGCAAGTGCTTCTTTGTTAGAACCTTGAAAGGAAAAGATCTCTACATGCAGAAAAGGTTTAAACCTCTAAACGCTCTAGGGAGAAAAACGATTGCAGAGTAGGAAGCTGTACGCTAATATGGGCAAAACCTGAAATGGGCTCCCCTGAGATGGCAGGATTTGGAAAGGGCACGGCCCATCTGAGTACAGCTATAAATTTCTTCTGAAGGTGAGATCATTTGAAGAATGTACTGGACTCTTTAACTGTGTCTCGGTTAATGTTTCCAATTAGTAATATTTAGTCTCTAATCAGCCCCCAGAGACTGAAAAAAATACAAATTGTAGAAGATGACAGATCAGCTCTTTTAAAATTTTAAAAGATGAGAAGTGAGTAGGATTATATGTGTGTGTCTGTGGTTAGTGACCTGAAGTCATTTATTTCATAATGAGGAGGAGCTCTGGGTGGGAACAGACAGCTGGGTTTTGGCACTGGCTCTGGTTCTAAAGGCATGTGGGTCTTGGAAAGTAACAACCCCTCCAGGACTCAGTTTATGCATCTGTCAAAGGAGCAGCTAGATATTATCTCTGAATTTCCTCTTAGCTTCAAAATTCTATGACAAGGTGAGTTCTCATATTGGGCCAAAGCTCTTCAGCATCAGTTTAAAATTGTTGGTAATGGTAAGTAAAAAAGAAAGAAACAGTCACTTTGGGTTAATTTTGGTTACTATGACTAACATGGGCAGCAGCAGCAACTACGGAATACTTACTGTGTTCTAGGTACTGAGCTAAGGACTGTGCAAGCTCATGTAATACTTACAAGCCTGTGAAGTAGCTGTTATTTCCTCCAGGGTACGGTAAAATAACTTACCCAAGATGGCGCCACTCACAGTGGCAGAAATAGGATTTAAACTCAGCTTACTATGGTTTAAAGCCACTGCTCTTAGTGTTGCTATCACCTCCTCATGTAATCTGGGATTCCTGAATGTTGCGGCCAATCTCATAGCTTCCTCCCACCCATGGACATTTAAGCTGCCTTCATATCTTACTAATTTTCTTTAAGAAATTGTTCCTTCCATGTCCCAGAGTATGGAAACAAATTTGATATTATTGCTTCACATTACTTAGAATTTAAAAGATGCTTTCATTTCTTCCTTTTTATTTCCTTTCTATGTTTTTTCATTGATTTTTTTGGTATTAAGTGTTAAAAATTATTTTATTAGAGTATGGTTTGAATCTCATCAATCCTAATATTTATATTTTATCAGCAACTATTAGAAAACTATACATTTAATTGTCTAAGAATTTCAACGAATTTGTGTCAATAGCTTTCACTGCCTATTTTTTCTTTTTAGAATCTAATTGAGCCAATGATTAAAACATCTGAAGTGTCTTACACACACACAGTAATATATCCATGATAATGTCTTTACTAGGACTTAAATATCATAAAGCAATTTTTCCTTGAAGGTGAGGTTTGTTTCCAAAGCTTCTGTGGTACGAGAATCAATAGTCAGAGACATGAGACCACATGGGCAGACTGGGATTAAAGTTGCGATGAAAACACTTGCAAGCCCAATACTTCTTTTCATATTTCTTAAAATTAAATGTGCACAGACCACAAATGTAATGCACATCAGTGAGACATTACACATTTTACTTTAATGGTAATGGATACCAGACTGTTTATTTTCATTTCCATCTCCTTCAGGATCTCACATATCTTTAGTCACGATGATACACAAAAATTCATTTTGCTTTGCTGAAGCAAGTAAATACACTAAAAGGCAGGTATATTGTTCATTTTCTATGTCACATCCTCCTTCTAAATGTTCAGTGCCTTTCTGATTTGATGACCAAGAGTCATTCGGACTTACTGCTCTCTAATACCTTGGTCCCCATGAGTTTCCAGAAAGCCCGTCTAACCTTCAGCTGACTTACCATCCTCTTCACAGAAGCAGGGGCTCTTTCAGACAACTATACCTCTCCCTCCTTAGGTGCTTGAAAAAAACCTCATTTCCTTCTTTAGCCTCTTTTTCTATTTTCAAAGCATCAGTTTCCTCATTTCCTAATTCTTTTCAACAGAAGTGACTCTTGCATGATATTGAAACTAAAAACCTCTAGGTTTTATAGACCATAAGAGGAAACCTTCACACGCTAGCCTTAACAAAAGAAAATGCATGGATGGGTGAGGCTACTGTACATATTTTTTAATATTTATTTTAAAAGTAAACACTTTTCTCAGTTTCTTACAAAGTTAAGTATACACTTACCACATGACCCAGCTCTCCCACTTCTGGGTATTTTCCCACTATTTCTGAATATACAGTAGAGTTGTTTGTAATCATCAAAAACTGGAAACAAGGAAACTGTCCTCGAACAAGTGAATGGATTGACAAACTGTAGCACACCCATACATGGAATACTAGACGCAAAATAGTAAGTAAAAATAAATAAATCAGAAGAAATTATTGATACAGAAAACAACATGGATGAATCTCAAAGGCTTTTTTAGGTTGAGTGAAAGGAAGCTTCTCAAAAGACTATATACTCTATGGTTTCATTTGTATGATATTCTGGAAAAGACAAAATTATAGGGACAGAAATCCAGGAACGCTTCCAGGAGCTGGAGATAGAAGCAGACATTTACTACTAGGAGACATGGAGAAATTTGGGGACAAAATGGAACAGTTCTATATTTTGATTGTTGTGGTAGTTACATGACTATATACATCTGTCAGAACTTGCATAACCATAGACTAAAAGGATAAATTACACCTTAATAAAAATAAACAGATAATAATACTTCTTTAAAAGTAAATTGGGCCTGCCAGATCCCATGATCTGGAGAAACAGGTATAGGATGAAACGGCTTATAAAATGTCAGAGACAGGACTGCCGGGAGAAACTTCTGTCTTACGAATGACAGTCTCCTTCTAAGGGAAAAGTCTAAGGTAAGGGTGACACATTCTGTTTCTCCTAATTTGGCCTTGTCTCTCTCTGGCCACAGTGGAACAGGCCCAGAGTGAAAGTCAATGGCAGGGCAGATTTTTGAAGTTTTTGTGATATAGACTCTATGAAAAAAACACAATACAATTGCCCTAGGCTTTAGCTTGGGCTCTCAGAGCTGCTTTGGAGAATTTGAACTGGAAAAAGAGAACATTGGGCAGCGGAGAGTGAAGACACAGCGTGAGAGAAGCAGTAGCTGAGTCAAGTCATTGGAGAAGCGCCCGAATGAGCACACGGATTGCTGCTGAGCAGACAGGAAGACCACCTGCCTGATTCCTGAAACCCATTTTGTTCTTCCTAAGGTCCAGCTATGTGGCTTTTTCTGATTTCTTTATGAGGTCCTCTGACCTCTTTTTATCTCCTGACCTTTGTCCTGAGCCCCATTACCTGATGACCGGATCACTCAGCTCCACCACGCACTCAAGTGGGCAGAGACCAATCTGCCCTGCATTTTGACATCAGCGTTCCAGTACTCACTTTGGCAGCACACACTCTAAACGAGCATCTCACAGTCCTCACATTTTCTCACTTTTGATCCTCATGATGTTCACCTACACTCGGGCATGTTTGTGACAGGATTTGTTAAATTACACCAGAGTAAAGAAGGGATCTGTGCCAATTCCGCAGACTCTCAGTGTGAGAAGGGACATTTAAGGTCTTTGAACCATGGGTGCTTGAATACCTCCTCTGTAATATTTCCTCCAAGGAGTTACTTAGCCTCTCCTTAAATACCTCCAGGGTGGAAGAACTCATCACTACATGAGCTAGGCTGATTACTTCTTCCACAGCCTCGATGTGAAGAAGCTCTTTCTAAAATTCAGTCATTCCTCAGGAACCAAAATACTCAGATCGTTTTTGCTAATCTAAAGCTTCTCTGATTTCTTTCCCCTTACTCCCTCCTCGACCACAGCTTTGTGACCTTTGTCCTTGGGCAACTTAAACTGCTTTGGGCCAAACTTTCCCGATCCCTTCAAAGGTTTTCTAGAAATAAAATATGTAATCCTCTTCCCCTATAATGACTGCAGGATTTCTTATATTCTATTAATAAGTTTGCAAAGATGGGACAAATGGTTAGGATACTTGGAAAGGATTCACCTCTAACTCATTTCAATACTTTTTTTAAACAACATTTTAGGACAGTTTTTTTACAATAATTTAGGACATAATTTTAGAACAATTATAGGACAATTCTGTTATAAGTAATCCCATTCTGACAGCCCTAGAGCCCATACTTCATTGACATTGAGTCTGCAACTATCATATGGAGAAAATAAACAGAAATTTTCCTTAAAAAATCTCATTCATTCTGCCTTTTCAAATTTTAAAACCCATCCACATAATTCGGTGTTTATATTTAGCTTTACTGACATAGGCATTCCCAAAGATATGAAAAGGAAAATAAATAGCAACATCCAAGGCCAATCCCTATCTCCTCCAAGAGCTGGGAGAGAGATTCTCAGGCTCAGGGAGATGGACAGCAGCACTAGAGTTGGAACTCCATCTGGGAACCCATTTTCTACCTTTCCCATATCACTGGGCATGACAATGAACACATACAATTATAGACCAAACAGCTATCATCTTAAAAACATACAAGGACATGAAGGTCATTTTGCTAATTAAAACCCTTCCACAATTCTCTATAACCTGTTACAAGACTAATATCTAAAGTTTTATTTGATGGAGCATTTGAGGTCTTTTTTGAAGGCCCCACCACCATTTCTGGCATCTTCTGCCACCACGGTCCTGACTCTCTATGGCAATGGACAAGTCACTGCCCCAAATATGCTGTGTTCTTTCACACCTTTGTACCTCTGTCCACTATGGTCACTCTGCCCTAAAATATCCTTCCCTCTTGAAAATCACTATGGCTCTCCACAATCTTCCCTTCTCTTCCTTGGACATGTCTGTTTCCAAGGCACCACTGCAGGAATGGGATGCCCATGTTATGGAGCAGGATCTCTGCCCTCTAAGGCCAGGTGTCCTCCACTCCTTATTCTCCAGTGAGCACCTCACCCACCTGCCCTGGCATAGCCCACTAGCCAGTTGAGCTCATCGTCCCTTCTTTTCTTACTTCTTTATGTGGAATGTCACTCTCATCCCCATATTTCAACCTATAATGTTTCTACAACCTGTAACATCTTCTTACTTGCTTGGTTTAAGCCATCATAAAATAACATTTTAAATAATAGAAAAGTATAGATTTAAAAGAAAGATTTCTCAATAATTTGCACACCCTTGTAAAATTCTATTAAACAAAACCTTTATTTTGAGAAACTTCACTCTATACACATTGGTTTCCAATGAGAAAATTTCATGCAGAAAGAAATGAAAATAGTTTATATGGAGATTATTCAGTTGTGCAAATATATAAGCTCTTGAAAACATGGATTTTACTGTTTTCTAAATACATAAGACCTGTTTGGCTGCCTTTATCTACTCTGAGCAAATATAGTTTTTTCCACTCAATCAAGAGAAATTTATTTCTTGAATCCATCATGTCCTCTCAGCCTCTACCAAAAGTGAATTAATTCATTCTCTCTTTATCTCCTGAAATGTTGCAATGGACTCTTAAATGGCTTTGATGCTTTCAGTCTCAACCCACTACACACACAAATAAACATACATGCACACACTCTCTATTTTCAACTTACCAGTAGGACCAGATGTTTTAAACATAAGGATCACTTTTCATTGTAACAATAATTTTCTTTCACTTCCCCACCATAGCAACTTGACTAACTGCGGGGCCTCCTATGGAGAGAGCCAACAGAGCGCCCACGTTCTTCAATTAAGATGGCTCCTCTACTTCCAGTGCCAGATGCCAAGGGCAAATCTACACACATGGAGTAATAATCCCTTCCCAAAGGCCCCAAAGACTCCACCAGCATAGTACAAAGGAAGTCTCATTCTAGAGAAAAGATGGCCTCTCCGTAGACCTCTACTTGTCCGTAGTTGGAGTCAAGCGGCAGCCTCCAAACTCTGTGTGCTCCTGCAAACCTCTTCTGTAAAGTTTCTTTTCACTCTCTTGGCACTGAGGGCACTGCTTCCCCTGTGATCCTCTCACTTGGGGGCTGTTCTCTCTTCAACCCCCCTTGTACTACTGGGCATGGATGTCGGGTATATGTTCTCCTTGCCTCTCAGGGCCATCCCCGGGGCATTCTCCCTCCCCACAACCAGCTTCAAATTTTACACATTCAGAGCAATCCCTGTCACAACCATCGTTCCTATCACTACTGACCCCAAGGCGCTCCTTTTCTTTTCTTGATGGTTTCAGTATTTGTTTCTCTACCACACCCTCCTACACTATTTCTGACATTCTTTGTGGTGATTTCAATATACCCATAGCCAATACTTCCAGTTCACTGGGGTTTCTGCTCTCTGGTCTCCTCTTCTCCAACAATCTTGTCTTCCACTCTACCTCAGACATTCTTTCCCATGGTCATAGGCTAGACCTTGTCGTTTACAACTGCAATTTCATCATCATCTCAGTTTCAAACATCCTGTCCTCTGAACACCACCTTCTTTATTTACAGGTCACTCCTATTACACCAATTCAAACAATCTCACTTCCCACGAGTACCTACAATCTGCTGATCTTACGACCTTTTCAGTACTTCAGCTTATTCATGCTTTTCTATCCTTACTCAGCTTAAATCTTTGGTTAATCATTATAACACTCTTGCTTGCATTTTCAGCTGCCTAACCCCTTCTTGCTTCTTATCCCTTGACTAAATGAAACTAAATGCTTAAATTTAAATCTAATCAGGCCTGCAGTCATGCAACTGAATTGGGCAGGAGAAGAAATTAAATGTGCCATAATGACTGCTCTCAGTTTAAACCCAGGATAGTTTTAACATTCAGTGAGGCCTTCAGGCTGCTCAGGAAACAAACTGCCTTTCCTGAGTCCATTCACTCAATTTCCTAGACAAGCATTTTACTTTTTTCTTCTTTCTCCTGAAACTTCCAGTACCTCTTCCCCAAACCACCGCTGAGCCACTGGCCTTGCTTCACATCTCACTGAGAAAATGGAAACAGCAAAAGATCAATACCATAAATTCCCATAACCTCATCTGTGCCTACATCCTCTACCATTCCTGCTTGCTATGAATGAACTGTCTTCTGAGCTAAGGCCAGTCCCTCCTCTTCGTCCCTGCCCTAAAGTCTGCACACAAACATCACTCCTTCACTCTCCCTTTTCTCTTCTGCATCATCAGATTCCCTCCCCCACTGTAATAGTCCTACTAATTTTCAAACATGTTATTATTTCTCCCACTTTGAAAAACAAAAACAAGCAAAAATTTTTCCTAATCCCACATCTTTCTCCAGCTAACAGGTAATTCTCTCCTTCCCTTCACAGCAGAGCTCCTTGAGAGAGTTGTCTCTAACTGCTGTCTCCAAAAGCCCTGTTCCTGTTCTCTCTTGATCCCACTCCAACCAAGCCTTTGCTCACACCATGCCAAGAAGCTTCTCTTACTAAGATCACTAGAGGCAATGCTCAGTCCTCATGTTACTTGACCTATTGACCCTTCCCCTTTGGATTTTAGGTATTGGTTTTCCTCCTTCCGCTCTGGCTTCTCCTTCTTATTCCCCTTTGTTGGTTCTACCTCATCTTCATGGCTTCTAACTATTGAAAAATCTCAGCCGTTGGTCCTTATAAATTACCGAATTTCTATCTTCATGGTATTTATATTAATTTCTTGGGCAATCTCTTCTAGTCTCTTGTTTTGAAATACCATCTATATGTTGATGACTCCCACATTTACATCTCTAGCCCAGACCCTAACCCTAGACTTAGGACTCAGTATATCCAGCTGTCTACTCAATATTTCCACTGAATATCTAACAGGCATTTCAAGGCTTACACGTCGAAAACCAAACTCCTGTTATTCATCCTTCAGATCTGCTCCTATTATCTCCATCTCAAGAAATGGAAACTCCATCCTTCCAGTTAGGCCCCAAACTCTGAATCATCCTTAATATCCCACATCCAATCCCTCAGCAAATCCTGTCAACTCTGTCTTTAAAAAACACCTCTGCTGTTACTACCCTGGTCCAGTACACTGTCATACCTTGACTAAAATATTCTGATAGCTTCCTAACCGATTTCCTTGCTTCCGCCCTTGTCCATACTCGGCCTATTCTCAACTGAGCAGCCAAAATGAAACTTTTTAAACATATGTCAGATCATTTTTGTCCTGTCCTCAGAAGCTGTCAAGACCTTCTCATCTTACTCAGAGTAAAATCAAAGGTCTTATAATATCCTAAGTTCCCTCTATAATCACTCTATTGTCTCCCTAAATGGTCCCCACCACTACCACCCTCACCATTGGAAGTTCATCTTCTGCAACTGTCTATCCCTCTCCTGCCACCCCAGCCACACTGGCCTCCATGTTATGCCTCTAACATGTCAGGGATAATTCTCGTTCAAGCTTCTTACATTTGCTGTTCCTTGTGCCTGGGATAATTTTTGCCTGTATATCTGCCTGGCTTGATTTCTCAGCTTCCCAAATATGTTACTCAACGTTCACCTTTTCATTAAAATCTTCCCTGATCCCCCCACATTTCTCCTCACCCTTCCTTCCTTTATTTTTCTACTTAAAAATTTACTCCCAGGCCAGCCGCAGTGGCCGTGGTTAAGTTCAGTGTATTCCACTTTGGTGGCCCAGGTTTCGTTCCCAGGCACAGACTTCCACTGCTCTGTTAGCAGCCGTGCTGTGCTGGTGGCCCACGTGCTAAAACAATAGAGGAAGATTGGCATGGATGTTAGCTCAGGGTGAATCTTCCTCAGCAAAAAAAGAAAGTTAAAAAAATTTATTCCCATATAGCATAGGAAACATTTTACTGATTTATATTTTTACATCTTAATATCCCCACTAGAATGTCAGCTCCATCAGGGTCGGGAATTTTATTTCTTCTTCTTCATTGTTCTGCCTCCAGCCCCTATAAAAGCCTCGTGCAAAGCAAATCCTTACTAAACACTGAATGAATAAATGCTTTACCTCTAGCTATTAGTTGATTGAAAAAAAATACACAGCAAAAAGTTTTTATAAATACAATTATGCCTTTACACGGATTTGCCTTTTTGAATCATAAAATCATTTAGTACCTTCATGGAAGGGCAGAATGGATAAGCACAAGAGAATGTTCTGAGCCGCTCTGGAATTTTTAAACTTGTAGACAACACATGGAGCCATGTGAGATTTTCAAATCCCTTGTGATAACTTCCTGGATCTCTCTGGAGTCCTGATCTAGAGATTGGAATCAATGCTCCATTGTTCTGCCAAGGTAATCTTTCCAAAATATAAAGCCCCATCATGTCACTCCTCTGGTTAAAATCCTTTAAGACTGTCTATGCCTTCAGCAGTGCTTCACGAGTTTTCACCTGCATCAGAATCACCTAGGGGATACCTTAAGACTATTGGGTCCCACTGCACAGTTTCACATTTAGTCAGTCTGAGGTGGGGGCAGAGAATTTGCATTTCTAACAAGTTCTTACGAGATTCAGTTGTTGGGACCACCCTTTGCAAACTACTGGGCTAGAAAATGAACATGTGTGCTTGCCATATGATGTCCCCCCAGCCCAGATGAACTCACACGATATACTTCAGAAATAGGCAGTGCGCGGCCCTCCAGGCCAACCGGCTGGGAGTTTTTCTGGATTGCTCATCCAAGTTTGCTCCTGACCGAACGTTCTGGGGCTCCTACTGAGACAACTCCACTCTGCAATTTGATCCCCTGGGGTTGATATGAAGAACGGTTCTGATTTGGTCTCCTGCGAAAGCCTTCCAGGGACATTCCTGACAGTGAAGTCAGAGGACTAAGTCCTGGGAACCATTGGTGTCTACATCAGTCAGCCAGCTCTAGCCACCAGCCCCGCAGCCACCGGCCAACGAGGAAAGGTAACAATGAGAGTTAATATTCACCTAAGTGCTTACTAAGTGCCTGGATATTTGCTAAGAACTTTGCACATGTTGCCTTACTAATCCTCTCAAAAACCCCACAAATCAGGTACCATTATTATTTCCATTTTATAGATAAGAAAACTGAACCCCTAAATACAAAATCAGGAAAGAAAAAAACTCAAACAATTAAAGTGTTTACTTCCCAACATGATTTGGGAATGTTCAGGCAGAACTAAAAACAGAATTGGATCAGTTTTAAAACAATCAGCATTGTGGAGTTTACAAATCACTCGATTTTTACCTTTTTCTTACCTCTGAACTATATTTTCAGCAGAAAGCTTAAAAATTTAAAAATCACTAAAATTCTAACCCCAAAAATGAAGGAAGGAAAATTATTCAAAAGCCTCTAAAATTTTAAATAGCTACAAATTGGTCTAATATAGTTGCTTAAGATAAGCCAATTTTCTTTATAGTTGCTATTATCTTGTATTTGGGGTCATGGTTGCTAATGTATTTGCATTTGAAATACTGATCAAGTCCTGGTAAAGATGCATTTTAACCTCACTACTCAAAGTGTCACCTGTGAACCAGCATATAGACCAAACCTGGGGCTGGTTAGGAATGCAGACTCTCAGACTCCACCCTAGACCTGCTGAGTCAGAATTCACCTTGTAACAAGATCTCCGGGGACTCTTATGCAGAGGTCGCACTTTGAACTTGTTGCTAAATTTTAAATCCAGGCATACAGGTAAAGAAGTGACATGTAGTAAACGTGGGCTGGTCTGGCCATCAGGAGAACGCTCTCATAACCAGCTGTATGACTCCGAATGATTTCACTTCTCTTGACCTGCATGTCTTCATTTGAAAAGTAAGGAGATAGAAAGATGGACCTAGAATAGTGGTTTTCAATTGTAACTGCACATTGGGATCATCTGGGGATCTTTAAAAAATACTGATGCCTAGTTCTCACCTCTAAAGAATCTAATTTAAATTGATCAGGAGTGTGGCCTGGGCATTGGGATTTTAAGAACTTCCCCCATTGATTCAACTGGGCAGCCAAGGTTGAGAACCGGTGGCCCAGAATATTGGTTCTTAAAATATTTTCCCCAGGCCAACAGCATCAGCATCACCTGGGAACTCATTAGAAATGCAGATTCTCGGGTCCTGAATCAGAGCTCTGGGGGTGGAGCCCAGCAATCTGTTTAACAAGTCCTCTGGGTGATTCTGCTGTGCACTCCAGTTTGAGAACACTGACCTGGAGAAATCATCAAGGTCCCTTTCATTCTGTACAGCGATAATTTTAGCACATATTTCTGATATGGATATGTTTCATAATATGTTTGCTCCATGAGTCCCACAACACCTAATTTGAAGACCTTCTGTTTTGGGGTAGTGGTGAGGAAGCAGGAGATCCTCAGGAAGATTTCCAAATGGTGACAAAAAATCCCTGATAGCAACTGTGCAATTATTTGCACCTTTTTCCTGTAAGATGAACTTCACACTTAAGGGGGCATGAACAACATATGCCCATCTGCTGAATGACAAGCTTTGCCTAGAATTCCTTCTTTTTTTTCTTTTCTTTTTTTTAACATATCTCTCATTATCATGAGAAAGTTACAAAAGAACTTCTTCTAAGGAGTGGAGTTTAAACGTAAATATAGGGGTCCGGCCCAAGGGTGGGCACAGCGTTAAGTTTGCAGGTTCCGCTTCGGCGGCCTGGGGTTCGCCAGTTCAGATCCCCAGTGCTGACCCAACGCACGGATTGTCAAGCCATCCTGTGGCAGACGTCCCACATATAAAATACAGGAAGATGGGCACGGATCTTAAGTCAGGGCCAGTCTTCCTCAGCAAAAAGATGGGGATTGGCAGCAGATGTTAGCTCAGGACTAATCTTCCTCAAAAAAAAATGTAAATATAACCCTGTGGTCTATAACCCTGGAAAGGCGCATACCCACCTCCCCTTCGTTATTGCTAGAATGGGGTTACCCAGAAGTCCCCTACAAGATCTGAGCCCGTGTTAGCACTTAGTCTGCCTGGTCCAAGACCCAGGACCAGTCAAAGGATTTAAGATTTCTACCTTCAGGCAGAGAGGTGAAGCAGAGTGAGTGAAAGCTGAGCATGGCTGGACATTTCATTGCACAGGAAGAAAGAGCAACTGAAATCCTCTGAACAGGCTCTGTCTCTCAGTGGTCTGAAACATCCTTCCCGTGGTTATAAAAAGAAATAATCCAGAGAAGAGAGTCCCAAAAGTTGGCATATCCTAAAAAAGACTCCATAAAAACAAGAAAATCCCCATCTTTAAATATAAAGAAATAATTTTCTTGTGCCTTGAGTTTCTTTCAGGTTTTATAATAAAAATGAGGACAAGAAAATCCTATTTTGGAGAGTACCTAATTTATTTCAAAATACTTTTGATCCTTAAATCCCTTAGCAATGATAGCAGTATTAATTCAGACTATTTTAAGTTATGCAAGTGAAATGTTAGAGTTTATGGAAAAGATGTGTTTATAAATACGCAAAGCCTCTCCACTGTATTTTATAAAGATCAGCATGGAATCTGGAGCCCAGCCTGGCATTTTATGTGTGAACTCTAATAGGGCCCCATCTTCCAGAGATATTTACAAACAAATAGTAGGCAGCAGGGGTGGCGTGTGGTCCCCAAAGGAGACAGTAATGTAAGTCAATGGCTGCTCCAGTAAAGTTGCTGTTTCTAACAGACATGCCGTATAATTGTAGTTTCCTCCCCCGTGGTTGCCCAAACTGGCAAGCAGCTCTGGGTAAAACTTTTCCTTAGATACCATAGTGTGTGTACAATAGATATTTTGTATTATATGTATATGTAGCCCTCTTCTTATCTCTCTTTCTCCTCTTTACCCTTGAAAAACAACGCTTTCAGCTATCTGGTGCTTAGGTCCTACCTGTTTGCCTTTTCTTTTCTGTTTCTCTACATCAGGAAATGCAATGGCACCCATAAAGCAGGCCCAGGGCTGACAGACCAGAGCCTGGGCCCCTCTCGCTGGAGGAACTTAGCATTCTGACTTGCTCCCAGCTAAGACGGTTGGGGGGTTACGGGGATTGGCTGGTTGGCTTGGAAGCCCCTGAGATGCAGCTTTGATTTTCCTCATGCTAACCCCTCCTGGGCCCATTAGGGTTGCAGGCCTCACACTTCAAACTCCCTCTATCTCCTGTCCCAGGATGTGACCTAGATTCTAGTGCCAACCTCCATACCAAGGAGACTAGATCCTTTTCTCCAGGTTTCAAACCAATTTTGAAGCCTGCTGGCACTGAGCAAAGGTCCTAAATCCTGCAGGTAACCCTAATTGCCTCCAAATCTACAGTGTAGTTGGCCTCGTTCATCAGATTTTCCTGTCTGCCTCTCTGCCATTCCAAATACCTCTGTGAGCTTGCTGCACCTTCTGGACAGTGGGTTCTGACCTGGCTGCCTTCAGTTGGTGTCCCAGGCCTATGCCGTTCCGGCTCATCCTCCTGCCTACCCAGCTCTGTGTTGCCTTCTGGTCTTGATGCTTCACGTCCAGCCTGCTCAGGTTAGAACCCAGGTGGTTTCCCTAATCTTACATAAGGTGAAGCAAGAAAAGATCAGTGCCTGCTCAACCAGTATGGTGGCATTTTCTTTCCCAGGCTCAGTTTACGAGGAAAAAAAAACAAACCAAGGATTTACCAGGTCATAGAAACTCAAGGCTTGCGTGACACCATCATGGGGCTCATATCCACTTAAAAAAAGACATCCAATTAAAAACTATTTTACTCGCCTTTTTTAAACAAAAGTTTAGACCAACTGAATGTATAATAATAAAACAAGCCATAAAAACCCCACAGCTTTTTGAGGATTTACTATAGGTCAGCTGCATTTACCGAGGTCTGTTCATTTCATTCCCTCCACAGCATAATAAGTTAAATATTTTCGCCACTTCACAGGTGAGGAAACAGCCTCAGTGTGTCAGGGATCTTGCCCAACATACTCAGCTAGTCAGTGGCAGAGGAGGGATTCAATTCATTCAAATCTCGGCTCACATATGACCTTCAGAATGAGGCCCCCTCCAGCAAGCTGGCCCACTCCTCCAGGGCTTGGCCAGATGTTTCTGGAACAGCATTTCCCTCCCATAGTGCTTATTATCTTCCAACAGACTGTATGCTTTATTTATTAATTATGTTTGTTGTTAAATGCCTGCCTCTTCCCTAAGAAAATGTAAATTCTTCAAGGGGAAAGATCTGTGTTTCATTCACTGGTTTGGCGTCCAGAACAGTGCCTGGGACATGGCAGAACTCAGCATGCGTGTGAGGAGCCTACTGATTGAATGGCTGAACGCCTTCCCTGCCTGTGCCCTTAACCACTGCTCTATCCTGCCTCTGTTCTGAGTTCAGAAATAGAAATTCTGTTTCCTTCCATGCTGAGTCACGCTCTGGTAATGATTTAGGAAGGGTGAGCAGGAGGGCTTCTCCCACCATTCCAGTCTCACTGACAGCAAAAATCAAAGTTATGAGTATTCCAGTATGTCTTATACCCCAAGGTAGAGATTTATAAACAATGAGAACTCAAAAGCAATAAAACCCTAAAAGCTAATTGCTCATTAGGGCATATTTATTTAAATATTGGTTTGCTAGTCATTGGCTAAAAGGCCTTCATTCAAGCTATTTTAAGATTAAGAAGAGGTAACACTTATTTTATAACCTGCAGTGAGAACGGATTATCTTCCCACTCCACTGTCTTTGAAGATAAAACTGTCATTTCCACAAGCAGTGGAAGGCAGTGTGACTCGAGGACTTTGGTGATCTTGTCAACTGTGAGGAACTCCGGTGGGATGGCAGCTTCTCTCTCCCCACAAAGTATTTTAAAGATAAAGTCTCAGTTCTCCTGGTGCCTTAACAGGCTGGGTTTCTGTAATCTCTCCAAATCCAGTCCTCAATTGGGCTGTCAATCGACTGGGTGGGAAATCCGGCACAAAATGAAAACAAGGGAGGTTTGGAAGGACAACGACAGCTCAGAAAGCCAGGGCAACAAAGAGGAAACGCCTTAACAAGCCCAAAAAACGACACCACTCATGATGCTGCTAGGAACCAGACTCGTAATACTAAGGAACTCGGCTAAGGAACAAACAACTGGAGACTGAGATCTCCTTGTAGCTGGAAGAGGATTAGTTCTACGCCTACTTGGGAGTAAATCACCAGATGATTTTTCACTAAATTCCCTCCAGAGCTACTGAGACATAGGCACACCTGCCTCAGGTCTCCCATCACAATGCAGGAGCTTCATTCTTTCACTGATTCATTCTTCATTCATTCAGTAATCATTTACTGACCATATCACTCCATGCTAGATAACAAACTGCTACCACTTAGCACTAAGAAGATTGTATTATGCACGCTACATGCATCATCTCATTTAAGAACAACCATACGAGGAAACTGAGACACAAACATGGGGGCTTTGGCCAGGGCCACTCAGCTAATAGGCACAAGTGGGGGACTAAAACCAGGCAACCTGACAACAGAGCATGGGATCTGAGTCATTCCTCAGCACTGTGCAAGAGATGAGTCGGCCTGCAAAGGTCACAACCAAAAAACAGACATGATTCCCAACCACAAACATCTGTCCCGCTGGCTAAAAGAGACTCTTCTCAAAAGGGGAGAAGACGATGCGCTCACAGTGCTTTCCAACTCCTGCTGAGCAGCAGAACCACCCGGAAAGCTTGTACATATATCTCATAACCATTTTAAGCTTATTTCTTATCTTTGTCAATGTAGAGAAATATAAATAAGAGAACCCAAAAAAAGTGGCTCATATTCCAATAAGAGATAATCCTTGATGAGAAAAAAAAGTTAACCAGACATTCCACGTAGAGTTACTGAGCACCTATGCTTGCCAGACGCTGTTTTCATGCGGGGCATACAGCGGTGAACAAAACAGACCTGAACCCCTGGTCTCATGGAACATTCTGTCTGCACAGAATGACTTAAAAAGCATAAGCCCTGCCCAAATCTAACAACTGCTAATGATTTCTTATGTTTCTTTTTGGAAATGAATGTGGTTATATCAGTGTAGCTATCAAAGAACCTTCTTAAATTTTTACCCCCGAAGTGAGTTCTTTTGGGATTTCTCTTTACCCGTCTAAGCTTTGTTACATTCTACATTCATTCCATATCACAATCTAAAGATATACTTAATTTTTTCATGGCTGCACACTATTCCAACATTTTGAATGCACTGTAATTTTATTTAATGTATCCCCTACTGATGTTTGCTTTTGTTGCTCCCAGTTTGTGCTTTAAAAACCAACATTGCATTTAACATCCTTAATCATACATGTGAGTGACCTTTTGGGAATATACAGTATATTCCTAGTAACAAGCTTGCTAGAGCACAGTACTTGCTAGAAAAAATAGGCATAAATAAACATTATCAAATCACCTTGTGAAGGGTTTGCAAAAATTTATTCTCTTACACATAACTATGTATAAAAGTGGCTTTTTCCATTCCTAACTCTTAAAAATTTGTCCAATTTTTAAAAATTTACCAATCTCCTAAGTGAATGACTACATATATTCCGTTATTTTTATTTATATTTTGCTAATTATGAGTGAAATTGAGGGTCGTTTCATATTGTCACTGTCAATATATATTTATTTATAATGCATTTGCTCATATTCATTTTTCTTTTGAGTGGTTTGTTTTTTCTTATTGATTCTTATAAACTCTTTGTTAATTAAAGAAATTAGCCATTTATCAGACAATAGTGTTTAAATATTGTTTGCCAAATTTGTTACTTGTTTTTTTCTTTAGTTTTTGAATTATTTTCCCTAAACATAAGTTATTAATTCAACACCGTTAGATTTATCATTTTTTCCCCTTTATAGTTTTGGTTTTGTGTCCTGATTACAAAGGGCTTTTCCACTGCAAGAGTATAAATTTATTCACCTGGGCTTCCTTCTATAAATTTATAGCTTCAGTTTTTATGTTTGAATCTTTGTTCAATCTATAATTTATCTTGGTGTAAAGAGTGGAACAGGAATCCATTTTATTTATTTGTCTAAATGTTTATCCAGTTGTACCCAAACCATTTATTTAATAGTTCCTGTTTTCAACAATGAATCGAAATGTCATTTTTATCATAGCCTAAATCCCTATATACATAAACATTGAGGTTTACTTCTAGATATTCTAATCTGTTTTTTATTACCTGTCTATGATTCAGGACCAAATTTTTTAATTATTATAGTTTTATGGTATAATTTAAGGTAAGTCTTCCCTGTCAGAACCATCCTTTTTCAGAAGTTCCTAGAGTGTTTGCTTATGCTTCTCCTTTGAGATAAACTGTTGTATTATTTTGTCTAGTTCACAATTAAATCCTATTAGTGTTATATGTGCTACTGCATTACATTTATAGGTTTCTTTATGGAGAGCCAAAAATTTTATAAAATTAAATTGGGGGGAGAGGAGTTCTTGAAAATACAGCATCCTGGGGTTTATCCCTGGAGATTTTGATTCAGTAAATCTAGAGTGGAGAGTAGGAAACACTGAACTTTTAAAACACTCCAGTTTTTTCTCAGACAGGTTTGGGAAATACCATACATGGAAATTCAGAGAAAGGGTGTTTACTCCTTTTATAAAGAATTAGATGGTCTTCCTAAAGGAGGTACATTTGCAGTAGACTTTCTTGAAGAATTCATAAGATTACATTTTTACATAATACATTTAAAGGACAGAAAATAATAAGAGTGAACAAGTAATGAGTGCTTACATTTTTGGAGGCACAGAGGCAAAAACAAACATATATCACATAAGAAGGACAACATGAGGCAAAGTCTCAGAAGGGTTAAGAAACAGCGAGTGGTTCTGCAGAGCCAGAGTTTAGGATGAGATAAGGGGAGTTTTGTAAAAATGAAACTTGAAGGTAAATTCGGGCCGGAACCTGGACTGTACTGACCACCTCGATAAGAATTTTGGAAACTCTGTATCAGGAAATAAGAATCACTACGGGCATCTGAGCATGTATGTGTGTGTTGGGGGGGTATCACGTCTGTAGCTTTGCCTTGGGAGAGCAAAGTGTTGGTTGAGTTGGAAGCATAAGAGAATCAAGTCAGGAAAGCCATTAGGGATGATTATAGCAGTTCACACAGGAGATAAATGATGCACACTGCTGAGAGTGAAGAATGGAGTGAGGAGACTTGATCACGCTTTGGGGACTCACGTGGGCTGCAGTGATTTATTGCTCTAATGAGTTCCACCCTTTTATCCCCACAGCTATTGTAGAATCTGAGAATTTTAGGTCTGGAAGGGATCTTTGAGTTCATTTAGACCTTGAGAAGTGCAGGGATCCACCCACGTTCAGTTCAAACCTAACGCACGTAACAGCAGACTGCAGCTTGGAATCCAGGTAGCAGAGAGAAGTAGAAAGCGCGTGAGCCTGCACTTAACTCCTGGCTCCCACACTTTCTGTACAACTTTGGGGAAGTGGCTTAATGTCAGTTTCCTCGTCTATAAAACGAAAATAATAATATTCATCTCCTGGATTTGTTGTTAGCAAAGAATGAGATATCAAACAGCCCCCTTACGTCTCGAGGAGGGCAAAGGGTACCGGGAAGGAGTCAACACGCTTTAATTCTAGGCAGCTCAGCTCCACCACTCACTATTGACCCTTTATTTAGGTTAATAATTAAACTCATTCACTTCCTTTTTCTCACCTATAAATATAAGGATGCCAGACGTCAGATGAAATCCCAAGATGCCATCCGGATATGAGATTCTTCTAATGCATATTACACAAGGCTTGTGTGGTCTCTAGGGCGGGGCGAACTTTAAACGGCTCAAAGAACAGAGGGGATATAAATTAGGACACTAGACAGTGAGCTCTACAGAGCACTCCTAATTAGCATATCATAAAGTGCAATGATTTACTGATTTCCTTCACTTAATTTATGTTGCTTTGACAGCACTGGGGACTGCTAAGATGGTCCAAAGAGACAGCAGATACCACAGGAGACCACCTCTCCCCAGAAGAGAGAAGGGATGAGCGGTCTACCCTCCTTTCTCGGAGCCCCTATTGTAGGATAGGGCTCTTTGTACTATTTATACCTTAGCAGGAATTGCTATGATTGTCCTTAAGACTCTTCAACAGCAAGGACCAGGAAAGTGGGAAGCTCTGCTTAATATAAATGTCCCTTCCTACCAAGATTCCACAGAAGTGGCCCAAGAGTAGTGTCCCAGACAAAATACCAAAGAGTGGTATAAACATTTTGGCACACAAAATGTCCAGTCAGAAGGTCTTGAGTTGGATCCTGCACCTGCCATTTTCAATCTCTTTGACCCTGGACAAGAAACTTAACCTTTAAGTGCATCTTTCCTCCTTTATAAAATAGAGAGAATGACACCTAATTCATTAAAACAATATCATTCTTTTAGTGAGTAAATGAACTGATGTTTGTAAGGAGCTCAAGAGCTAAATAAATGGTGACCATCATCACAACTTGGGGATTTTGTTTCTTTAACAAATGTGGCACTTTTACCATAGAGACAAGCTATAGACATTCCAGATTATGTCTAAGCCTAATGTACTCTAAAGAGAGATGCTGAAAAAGTAAAAGAAGAACATGGAATTAGGATAGAAGAAAAAACCACCGAAATATGGAATTATGCAAATGTGTTTTGACCTTTTAATGCCAACTGGCTCAAAATAAAATGAAACTTCCAACCATGTTCAGCTTTAGATCTAACTGATTTAGAGATCTTTCAAGGATCAACATTCTACTTTTGAGGCAAGAGGGTACAATTTCACTTATAAGATGCAGTCTTTCTGCTGCATTTATCCCCATTCTTAAAGCATAGGGTATCTTTTGATTTTATGGCACCATTGCTTTTTTGAATATTGAAACTAATATCTATGGAATTAGCCAATAGAAGCGAAAAGGAGAAATAGGCTGGGGAGGGAAAAGCAAGGACAAAAGAGCAGGAAGCCACTTCATTTTGTTCTATTTTGAGATTTCACGCTCTGAGAAGTCTGCAAGGCAGTTTTCACAAAAACAGTTCACCACTTTGAAAACAGCCATTCTACTTTTTAATGACAGACATATATGTAGAAATTTGCCAATAAAAAATTTCCATGGGGCCAGCCCGGTGGCATAGTGGTTAGGTTCGCGTCCTCTACTTCGGCAGCTCGGGGTTCGCAGGTTCTGGTCCTGGGCACAGACCTAGCACTACTTGTCAAGCCATGCTATGGTGGCATCCCACATAAAATAGAGGAAGACTGGCAGAGATGTTAGCTCAGCAACAATCTTCCTCAAGAAAAAAGAGGAAGATTGGCAATAGATGTTAGTTCAGGGCCAATCTTCCTATCACACACACACACACACACAGACACACACACAATTTCCATAGAGCACTTTGGCAATACCCATGAGAATTAAATACATCTTGCCCCATAAATTCCACTTCTAAGAATTTACCCTGTAGATTTGTGTGTCTATGTACACAAAGACCTATATGTACACAATGATAATCATTGCTTTTATTAATAAAAGAATAGAAAGAACGTATTTTTCTTTTAAAAGGGCTAGTAAAATAAATCACAATACATTCCTGCATTAGAACACTATGTAGCCATAAAATAAAAAGAATGAGAAACATCAGTATATGCTAAATAAAGCAATATGCAAAACGGGATACTGTACGCTTCCATTCCATGTAAAAAATAGGGAGAGTTAAACATGTACCCTTCCACAGAATTTTTTCCAGTTTTATTGAGATATAATTGTCATATAACATCATATAAGTTTAAGATATACAACATAATGATTTGACATATGTATATATTGAGAAATGATCACCACAGTAAATTTAGTTACCATCCATCACCTCACATAGTTTCAAGTTTTCTCCTCATAATGAGAACTTTTAAGATCTCCTCTCTTAGCAACTTGCAAACGTACAATACCATATTAACTTTAGTCACCATTCTGTACGTTACAGCCCAGAACCTATTCATCTTGTAAGTGGAAGTTTGTGCCTCTTGACCATCTTCAACCATTGCCCTCACCCCTATCCCTCGCCTTCCACAGAATTTAGGCTCTCAAATGCAACTAAGTGCACTAGGGTCGAGGTAGGAGATTTATTCTTCACTATTTCCCCTTTTATAATATCTGATTTAAAAAGCCGTACACGTATTACCTTTCCAAGAAACAGAATATGTTCTATTGAGAGTACAGAAAGAGTACAGTCTCTCTCAGTTTCTGATGCTCCATGGACGTATAAGAAGTTTGGATTATTATCTGACAAGAAGAGACCACGCTACACGTGGCACATTACATCACGTGCCTAGGAAGACATCAGTGAGAAAGGAAATCGCTTGCTCCTTTTGGAAGAGAATGGTCCCTGTATCAGGCACAAACACACCCGGAAAGGCCCTGGAGCACATCCCGGGCACACAGAAGCCAGCCATCCTTGCAATTAGCATTATTGGTAAGCTATGATTTGGGAGCATGACCGGGATTGGTCCTGCATGTTCCAGGAACAAGATTTCCTATCGCTTCTCCCTGTGTGGACTTTCTGGAAGGAAACTGGACTCTTTCCCTGATCTCAGCCTCAGGCCCCACCAGCAGGTGGCTGCTGGGCATGCAAGCTGAGAGGAATTCTGCTGTGTGCTGGTTCACTTGTTAGTTTGTTGCTGGCTTCAAAAACCTGCTGCTCCATCTGCATAGTGAGAAGACGCCCCAGGGCTCTGGTTTTCAGAGGCTGAAATTTAGTCAAGGTCACACAAAACAGTGTGGTGGGCAAGCCTGTGCAAGGGAGCCAGACGTTTTGGGTAGCACCCAGCTTGGCTGCTTGCTGTAGTCTGGCTACTTAACCTCTCTGTACCTCTGCTTGCTCATCTGTAAAATAGGCGTACTGATCATTCTTCCGTCACAGGGCTGTTAGGAGGACTGGTTGAGCTGATATACTTAGAATAGTGATGGCAGGGACTAAGGACTTCATAAACCTTAGCTATTTTTAGGAGTCACAGCGCTGCCTTGTGAGGTAGGGTGACTTGTCATTATCTCAATTTACTGACTTGGAAGCTGAGGCTCAGGGCAATTCATCCAAATTCACACCATAAATCAAGACTTGGGTTTTAACTTTTAGTTTGAGTATTGGTACTAGCCAGATATGTGCATTTACTGATCACTTGGCCTCTGTTTTCCTGTCTATGAAATGGAGACCTTGATTCCATATGTTTAATGCCCTCTCTGAATGACATAGGCTATGACTATAGTAAGCAGAGATGGGACCAGAGACAAACATCTCCCAATTTTGCCTCTAAAATGGACATAAGTGAAAGTGGGATTGTGTTGGGCCCTTTCTGCAATTGCATTTTATGCTTGAGGAAAGCAAGAGTAGCTTCTGCTTTGTTGTTCATTTGTTTTCTTGTCTAAAATGCTAGTCGGCAGCAGTGCAGGCCCGGTAACCCCTACTGTGGAATAATTTGCTGTTTGTAGCAGCCCTACTTACTAGTCATAATAGAAAAACAAAAGTGCATTTTGCTCTGCACATAATAGTCACATATCTGGCAGACTACGTGCTCTGATAAGTGGATGGCATTTGACAGGAAGAGAGTGAATTGGCTTTCCTAGGCAAGGACAGGCAAAGCCAGCCTCATTCACTCAACACCAGCCAATTGATGATGAAGTAGAACCCCAGGTCTCTACTGGAAATTCATTGCATCAAAGAGAGACGCCTGGGGCCCGCCCGGTGGTGCAGTGGTTAAGTTTGCACGTTCCGCTTCTCGGCGGCCCGGGTTCACCGGTTCGGATCCCGGGTGCAGACATGGCATTGTTTGGCATGTGTGCATTATATGTGGTAGGCGTCCCACATATAAAGTAGAAGAAGATGGGCATGGATGTTAGCTCAGGGCCAGGCTTCCTCAGCAAAAAGAGGAGGACTGGCAGTAGTTAGCTCAGGGCTAATCTTCCTCAAAAAAAGAAAAGAGATGCCTATGGCTTGGCATTATACTCAGTTACTCAGTAAACAGTTGTGATTCCAGTGCGCATGTGCCAGGCTCTGTGTTAGGAAGTGTGTGAGTTAAAAGTCTTTCTCTTCTCCACGGGTATTTTTGGTAGAAGCTGTGGTGTAGGTGCTGCCTTGTCTCTGTGTGTGTGTGTTGTTTTAAGGATATCGATTGTTAACACAATATCGGGTCAGGAGATAGAAGGCACAGTCATTAGCAGCAGCTGCCCTCATAAGTTGTTACAGAGCTCAGAGAAACACTAACGGATAAACAAGGTCGACAGGAACACAAGGGGCCAGTTCTGAAGGTCCCAAGGTGGTGAAGCCTTAGCCAGGCCTTTCTTTCCCTAAACAGCAAACAAAACGCATAAGTATTGATGTTCAGGGTAGGCAAACTGTACACTGAACCAAGAATGACTTCACCCCGGCTTGCTCATCATATCTCACGGCAAGAGGTGATTTACAAGCTGCCCTCTATAGAGATGGTGCAATAAAGATGATCCATGACCACTTACACTTGATCTTTGGGGTATTTCTTCTTCTTTTCAGTACAGGAGGGCAGTACGGAGTCAGGTCTATGAATTCACGGCAAGAGCCATTGCCAGCATTTAGTGAGAATGAACCCTGTGACAGTATGTCGAGTCCTTTACATATGCCATCTAATTTAATCCTTACAATTATTCTAGGAAGCATCATTTATTATTCCTGCTTCAAAGCTAGGGAAACTGAGGTCAAAGAGATCAAGTCACCTGCTCAAGTTCTCCGTGGGGAGCTTGGTCTCCAGCATTGAAGTCTGGATTTGAACTTGATCTGTTGGAACCAGGGGGACCAATTCATCCCAGTCTGCACGAGACTCTCTCAATTTCATCTCTGAAAGTTCCATGTCCTTGGCACTTCTCAGCCTCAGACAAAGTAGGATGGTTGGTCACCCTACTCAGAACTCACGCCATGGACCTTTCAGCATCTTGTGGAATAGAAATAGGGAGATTTGAGTTAGAGACTTAGCCTTGATTGCCCATATCTGAAGCAAGCTGTAGCCCAGAAAAATGACCTCTCGAGCCTTACTATTTAAAGTGTGGTCGGTGGACCAGCAGCACAGATGCCACTGGGAGCTTGTCAGAAAGGCAGAAACCTGGGCCGCACCCCCAGACCTACTGAATCAAGACCTGCATTTTCATATGATCCTCGGGTGATATGTATAACCTTAAATTTTAAGAAACATGGCTCTTAAATCCTTTCCAGAACCATACCACTGTGATCCTGGATCACAGGGAATGCTACTAGCACAGCATGAGCCTCTTTTGGGTGTCAGCTCTACAAAGAATCCCAAGTAGAAAGGAGGGGGGCCCATCCCTTAGGGACTTCCACTCTGGAAACCAGGGGGCAGCACAAGGCAGTTTGTAATCAGGTTCAGACTTCATGCGATGGACTGATTTCTCTAAGGCGAGGCAGCATGTGGAGGGGAGAAAGAACACAGGCTTCAGACTCCAATTGACCTCGGGTGGAATCCCGACCAGGTAGCCTGGGTGACCTGGGGCAAGCTGGAAACTCTTAGGGTGCAGATATGCTCTAGAAAGTAGTTAAAATTGCCCATTTCAGTGGTTCTGAATTCCAGCTGTCCTTCAGAATCAACTGAGGCTTTTTTTTTTTTTTAATGCAGATGCCTGGGCCCCACCCCGAGGGAAGAGGATTTAATGGGATTGCAGTCGGGCCTTGACAATAGCATCATTTCAAAGTTGCCCGGGGGATTCCTTTGTGCAGCCAGGATTTAGATCACTGATCTTCCTCTTAAGGATGGTGGTGAGGTGCCAATGAACCAGCTCACGCCAGCACTGGCACCGAGCAGGCATCCACGCTCTGTTAAATTCCCTGCCCTGTCAGTGGTGCCCACATCATCTGTCAGCACCAGGACTGCTCTCCACAAGTGGGAGTTGAGGAATTCTCTAAGGAAACCAAGAGGACCGGAAAGCCCACGTCTTAGGCTTCTCATTACAATATTCTTATTTATTAAGCATTTAAAAGTTTAGGAAAAAACACAGCCAAAAAAGAAGCAATTTACCAGAAGGTTGGTGTTTAGGATCCTACACAACTCTTTTATAAAGGAAATTTTCTTTAAAGGAACCTGTCTTCTAAAGCACCTTTTAACTGATAAAGCTTCCTTAGGATATGACTCCCAAGAATTCCCATAGACCTCTAAGTTACAGCCCGCCCTTCCTCGAGGCAGCTAATTAAAACACCTGGTGGTAATCATGCGACTTCCATATTGTGCACTGCATGGGCAATAGTTCCCAGCAGCTACAGCGGCGTTGCCTCAAAACAAGGGCACCATAACTTATGAACTGTCACAGCGCTTTACAGGCAGGCTTTGAGCGAGATGCTAATAATTCCATACAGGAAGGGTGGAATGGTTTGCCTTTTTTTTTTTTTTTTTTAATAGCAGGGCCAGTCAGCCAAAGAAATCAGTCTTTAAAAGTCCAGCAACACATGGAAGGATAAAAATCAATACTGAATCCCTCTTCCCTTCCCAAGCAACTATTAATAAACTCCCTCGGCTTTCAACGTGTCTATCCCCATTAGAGTCTTGGAGAGGAAGGAATATGGGACACAGAGTCTTTACAGAGGGTTTCCTGCCCTGTTCACTTTCTCTCCCCAGACTCTGCTTCTGCAATTTCCCTTTGTTATAGGATAACGATAAAGAACAGATTAGATGTGGCCTTGAAGGTACCTCTAACCCCACAATACAAGGGGCTGTTTGAGGAAGTAAGCAAATGCTCCCTTCCACAGTGAACTAGAAATCTCTGCTGGAATGCTAAGCTGCAGAGCTGAATACATAGTTCCAAGTTGTTTTTAATTTTTTTTAATCCGCTCTTCTCTTTCTAATTCACTTGGTTTTTCACATCCTCATAACAAGGCCCAATCATATGGCACTTTGCAGATTATGAAGCTTGCATTCAACATCTCTGTTGAGGTTCCACATCTGAAGCTCCCTGTCAGATAGACTCTTTAACCCATTGTAGGAAAGGAAAAATCGACGCAGACAGATTCAACTATTTGTCCAACATCACACTACGAGCAAGTGACAAAGTTGGTACTTGAACTGGGAGGGTTGGCGAGGACGTGCTGAAAGCTCTTCAACTATACTCCTGTCTCTCTTGCTGTATCTCTTCCAACCAAACCTCTCACCGATAATTGAGATGTTTTTGCAGAGACACTTTTATTTAAAGTGCCACTTACATCAGGTATGAGATCTCCTTTCAGGTCCTTGGCCAGTTTGCCCTGAGATCTGTTTCTCAAACTTTCGCTGGACTGCCAGGGGCTGACACCTGCAGCATGCATTGCCCAGGCTGCCTTGTCAGTTGGCCTCTGGCTCAGTTCCTCCAGTGAGGGGCAGAGGCAGTGCGCTGGAGGGTGGGCAAAAGGGAGAAGCTAGGGTATTTCTCTGTCTCTCTCTCTCTGTGCCTACAGCTGAATCCTCCTATCCTTCAATGTCTTAGGCCTGCCGTGATTCCAGCTCCCACCAGGAGGCGCTGGGCCCTGTCCTCCAGGACCCTATCTCTTGCGTCTTCATCTTACAACTGCCGGTGTCTTGCTACTTCTAATCTCTGGGTTGCCTCACGATCCCTTCTGTGGCTTCTCAGCTCTTCTAACACCCTTATAACAAATTATCTGCATTAAAGTCCTTCTTTTGGAATTAAGTGGCATGGTTCCTGATTCTGGTTGACCTTAACAGCTTTAATAACTTTTATCAATTTTCATACATTTGTATATTGGGTTGGAGATAGAGGGGAAAAGTAAGAGAGAATCAAATTTTACTGACGGCTTACCATGTACTTCCTGGGGCTTGGCACTTTTATATGCCTTGTATATTTTAGTCCTCAAAATAGAACTGTGGGAAACATATTATCATTATTCTCCTCTTACAAAAGAACTGGATATCAAAAATGTGAAGCGCCTTGCCCAAGATTACAGAGCCAGTAAGTGGAACAGTTCAGATTCTAATGTAGGCCATTTTTTCCTCTTTATCAGTCACAGAATAAAGTGCCAGGCTGGGACTCCATCTTGAATAAATCCTGGAGATGGTGTCGTTGTAAATATCAAAGAGTTTCTAGCACAAATGACTTGGAGTTTTTTCCCAAGCATTGAGTTAAACTGTGAGACAGCAGGAAATATAATTACTACAAGCCTTAATATCCAACACTGCCTTGGAGAAACGGAGAGAGTAGAGAAAGCCTGGGTCCTGCCTGAGGCCGATTTATGCCTTCTAATTAGTATTTTTGTGTGATTATGAATTATTTGATGTAAAAAGAGAAGGCAGGATAAATAAAAGTATGAGTTATGCTCAGGCCTTGGTTATCAATTGTGATTCCACAAAGTCAAAACACAAACGTATCTTAGATCCCAATCATTTGGATTCATTTCTTTAGCTATCAGCTGCAATTTTTTTTCTACCATTTATATTACAAATAATCTTCCATTCATAAAATTATCCCCTATGCTCTGCTGTAAAGAGTAAAGAAAACTGAAGTCAGTCTCAGAAGTACTGAATTGGAGTCTCGGCCTTAACATTGACTAGCTGTGTGACCTTGAGAAAGCAATCTCAGTCATCTGAGGCTCAGATTCCTCATCTAAAAATAGGAATAATTATATTTTGTCTACCTCCTGCAATGGGTCATTTTAAGGATAAAAAAAAGCATAATGTTGATGCATTTTGAAAAATACAAATTGCTATACAAGTGTAAGGGATCATGTTTATTAAAGTACGTTTATATTCATTATTGCGTTTTTATCCTCAGAGCAATCTGCCACAAGTACTTTCCCTCATCAGCCGAATGCATGAATATGAAAAAGGTAAGTGTGAAGAACAATTTTACAAAAGCCTTGCAAATAGGAGTCAAAATTATCTCCATTTTCTTCAGCCTTCACAAGTGGCAATCTTCAAAGTTGGGGGCCTTCCCGGGCATTTTCGGCTACTTGTACACAGGGGGTTTTCTTGCCTGCCTCCGCCTGTGGCAAGAGAATGTTGTGATCAGGAGAATTGATACGATGCACACTTCTACCATCTTAGAGGATGATTTTAGGTGTTTTCAGACATTTTGGTCTTAATATTGGTCTTAATATTCTATTGATTTGTCCCTCTTTTCTCTTGACACTGCAGAGTCCCATGAAGAGAGAAGGAAATGGAAACAGAAAAAAGATTGGGGAATTCCTTAGGTTTATTTCAAGATTTAATTCTTAAAGACTAGTCCTTTTACAGATTAAAAAAAAAAAAGCAGCTAGTGTCTCAGGAGCAAAGCGGAGCTCACGTCTCTTGTCAACACACAGACACCAGCTTTCAGGGGGAACGGCAGCCTTAAAGGATCCACTGAGAAAGGGGCCCTCCTTCCTCTCTGGTCTCCAACAGCCATTCAATCTTGCACAATCAACACATGTTTGAAAGTGCCTGTGTGCCTGGCATGGAGCCGAGCAGGGTGCTGAGGATACAGATCAAACACCATTCATCCATTAGCAGAATTCTCAGCTGCCAAACCCACCCCAGCCACCGCCCCCATCTCCCACCAGGTACAATGGTGCTTTGGGGCAGACCGTGTTGGCTCAGAGCACCAATCCTGACTCTGCTGCCCATTTCCCTTCTGACCTTGGCCAGGTTACTTTTCTTTTTCCTCCCCACTTACAGAAATGTGATACTGCAAGTGGGCGAAAAAAGACAAAACTGGAAGG
This sequence comes from Equus caballus, assembly GCF_041296265.1. NCBI lineage: Eukaryota > Metazoa > Chordata > Mammalia > Perissodactyla > Equidae > Equus > Equus caballus. The sequence goes on along the minus strand of NC_091699.1, from coordinate 72,216,045 downwards.
TTGATAAGGAGAAGGGGTTCAGGGCACCCGATCCAGTGTTCTGACAGAAGTTCATATGCATTTCAGGATTTGGAATCAAGAGGGTTTCGTAGAAATACCTTCAATTTTAAAGGCCGTGCAAACCTGGCGCTCACATCCACTGAAGGCCGACTTCCAGCTGCTTCATAATGATTTTAACGCTGCAACAGAGCAAAGCATCTTCCTATTTTCAACCCTAGCAATTTGGTTTAAGCATGATCTCAACCACTTTAAGCTTTGATATTTCTAGCCACCTCTTATGCTGTATTTTCTCTTAATGCCAGCAATCATGTGTGAAATTCTGTTGCAAAACTAATCTTTGTGGGAAATGATATGTAATGGTTTCTTTAAAGAGAGAGAGAGAGAGCAGCGACTATGACCTTTGTTGTTTTTTGACATGTTTTTCAGAGTGTAATACAAATGGAAACATCTCTTTCTCAAGGTCACAGAAACAGGTTTCTGCTTATACAAGCATTACTCCTTATTAAGCAGAAAAAGCTTTGAAAATTATCCTTATGACTTGATTTCTAAAACCTCTAAGGTATATAATGGTTGTTAAACTTGAAAGCCAGCTGTGCTCAAAACACAGTTTTATATCCATCTTATTATTTCAATAATGTTTTACCTTGCAAATAATGTGAAAAGATTTAGGAATACATAAAAGATGTGAATGAAGAATAATATTTGGGTATTTATATAACAAAGTACTATTTGACAAGCCAGTGTGAAACATACACACACACACACACACACTAGCCAACACATGTTGTCTTATCAAGGAAGGTTTCAGTCAAAAGCAGCTGTGACCAAATCTTCTGGAATGGAAGTCAGAAACCACTAATTTAAATTTTTCATTTGTTTTCTAGAACAATTATGCCACCCACAAAAAGCGTAACTTTGCAAGTCGTCATTATCTCATGAATTTTGGAACTTATCCCTTAAATAAACTCATCTCATTTCCATATAATTACAGCAACTAAGAAGGTCCTTTGGAAAAAAATACAAATTTTTAGCTCAAACTTTAAGGGTGCAATAAGGAATCCGTGTTACTGGCATATTGATCAAATTTGGTTCCTTCAAATAAAAACTTCATATGAATTTAAAGAGGATGGTCCTGAGGGAGAAATCTACGGTTTTTGAAGTTCTCTCAGATTTCTGCTTCCTGCATATGATCCTTTCCAAGAGTATTCACCGGCCACAGTGTCCATCCTAGTTATGCAGTAATTTACGGAACATCATTTCGATTCATTTGCAATAAAACATAATGGTAATGATTTCAAACTTTAAAAAGGGGGGATCTGGATTTACAAGTTCCTTCCTGAATGATTCTCTCCCCCTGTCAGCCGCAGGAAGACAGAAACACCTCCAGCGTGTTTAAAAGACTCTGGTGGACCTAATTCCCCATAACAGATCACTCAGTGCAAACTAATTAGGGCGAGTTAAATGTTTCCACTGAAAACATAAAAAAAGAGGAATGTTTTTCTCTGCTGCCTGCTGTTTTTTGCTCATTTCCTTCCTTATAACCTCACCGCCTAACTGTTTTTCTAACATACTGCTTTAGAGGTGAAACTTGATGGTCCAGCCACAACCAAAAGTGTAAATGCTGACTTGAGAATGTTTTAAACATCCCAGGGGAAAAACAAAGTCCCTCCTATGACAATGTACAAACCTGTCTGTTATAGGCAGGGGAATAGGTTTCTGGCCTAGAATTTTCCTACCAGGTTTTTTTCTTCCAGCTGTTATATTAAAAGCTTCCTCAATCAAGTATTTCTTGTTATGATAGGAACTCCATTAAGTATTTTTCCTATTTTTCTTAGGCATTTTCAGAAAGACAGCTGATCCACAATTAACCTAAGCTGAACCTGAATGGCTCATTCACACTTTGTAAATTTTGCTCGCCTTTTCTCCAGGTTTAATTAATACGCCATTAACAGCAGCCTTGAGAGTGAGCCCTCCTATTTGTCTCTAAGTTCTGCTCATTTGTTTAAGGTGCATCAGTTCTTTTTTCAGGAATCTTCTCATGGAGCAAGCCCCAGCCCCACCTTGGCTCTAAGCTCACCATAGTCTCCATCTGGTTTCCTCGGGCCTGAAAACGTCCTGATCTTCAGCCATAGAGAATCTCCTCAGTGCCATCAGCCTCCCATTTTCTCTCCTGATGGCAAAGGGTTGAGGCATGGCACCTCTCTGGCCAAGCATGGACAGTTTGTGAGGTTGACATGACACTGGCAACAGTTCACCATTCCAGCAGTAGAGAAATGTGTTGGGCCAGATGGAAAGGGGAAGATGATTCAGACATACGGTGCTTAGAGCTGGAGACAGTACATGGTTACAACCTTCTGCCAGGCTCTGAGAAATAGCTGGGAGGCACTCAAGCAAAGAGCCTGCCCTTCCCACCAGCACACTCCTCTTCACCAAACTGTAAGATGGCAGCTCAGGGCTGTTGTACTGACAACCACCCACTGCCTCTCTTCCTTAATCTGGGGCGAAATCTCCAAGCTGCCTTGCTTTTATTTCTGGATAAATTATTAACGGCTACTCATCCTTGGCAAATGTAATTTTGAACTATGTAAAATATTTATGGGGTGGAGAGGGTAACTTCCTAAGTATTTATTATTTCCCTTGCTTTTACAGTAAATCCCAATCAGGTTGCTGACCGGGATTTTCCTTGCTTCTCTCTCCCACGTGAACCTTATTTTTAACTCCAAGTAATGAATGCAGGATCGATAGAAGAAGTAACAAAAGTATCCACGGTGACTGAACAGCAAACTCTTAAATCACTGCGCAGTAAGTGCAAATGAACAATTATTGAAAACACTGCACTAAAATTTCAATAGGAGATAAGAGTGAGGCTTAAGTCATTAAAAGGGTCCATTAGTCTTGTAAGTCTGAGACAGCACACTCAAAACATGAGCTATGCTTGAGAACTGGAAATATTACATATTCCACCAACTTGCACGCACACAACTGACTCCAACTGAGCAAGGACATGGTCCAATTGTCCAGTCCCTAAGGGGAAGGAGGCATACAGAGAAGCAGAGAGGCTGAGCCTTGATTCCTCAGTTATATTTGACAGGGAGGTGTGTGTGCAACACTGACAAATTAGATTATTTATAAGGGAGTAAATATGCCGCTTGCATATCAATTCACCCAGTGTTACAGCATCACCATGCTCTCCATCACTCCCCGCTGGGGATGCAAATAAAAGACTTCTGACACTTCTACCCCATTCCCACAAATCACCAGAAGAGCCCAAGAATGCAGCCCTGCTTTCCCTTTGTCCCTGTTCTCCCTGACTTCATAAACCATTTGCAGTTCCAAAACGGAGAAAGTAACGGGCAACCAAATTGCAAAGTGAAAGCACTGGTTTGAAAAATCACCTGAAATAGCTAAAATTTTGGACACACACACACACGCATGCACACACACACACATAAATATACGCACTCATAAATATACTTACATACATACATAGTCTTAGGGATTTGCAAACATTAGAATGCTATAGAATCTTAACATGCCCGGGTTGTATTGCTCAATTCTTCTTGCCCTAGCTCTTGTACCATGCATTTCATTAGAGACAGGTGGGAGCCCAGAGTTCTGGGTGTCTAACAGCTTGAGTGAGGGGCCACATAACATAACCTGAAAGAAACGGCGTTCCTGAATACACACGATTTCCTTCGTGAACATAAAAACACATCTGATGCTGGAATCACGGTAAGATTGAACCACGCTCACGACAGAGAGGGCAACTTTAGCCTTGTCTTTCAAAGAGTATAGCTTCATCTGAAGAGGACATCACATTCCATTTTGTACTATTAAAACTTGCATTACACAGTGAAACTAATTGTCCTGTGGGTCACTCTGTTTTCCCAGACGGCTGGATGAGCATACAGTTAATAACGTGAGCAAGCCTAGCGAACAATTCCTCCAATAGCCACATGATAATCCAGTACAGCATGGATGGCCTCTGACCAGTACTTTTAGACTATACCACGACTCTGGGTAACGCTGCTCCCCCACCACAATCACATAGGGAATTGTTGCAAGAGGCCGAAAACTTAAACTACAATTATAATCTACTTGCCATTTCTCATATATCATTACAGAAGCAGGAATTTTATTTTGCCCAAAAGACATATTATCTTTACCAGCTTTTCCATTTATCAAAAATATATTCACAATAAATACTTGCTATTTTATTAATTGCCAACAAACAAGACTACCACCTCCATTACTATGCCCTGGAAAGAGGTGTTAACTCCGGATTCTGTTTAAATTTGGCTAGGAAATGAGAACCGTTCTTCCCAATCAATTTCAGTATTTAAGACTTCTTTTCCAATATGACACACATTATAGGGAAATCAAAACTGCTGTCAAGACAACTACAGGCGTTCGGATTTGCAACTTGGGCTCCTTCCACACTTTCGCAAATGTTTCAAAGGCTCAAGAAAACAAAACAAAGCAAATAGTACACACAGAAGTAAATACCCAAGAAGCTAATACTGCCCACTGCAAGTTTATCTAAATGAATCGCTAGTCTGAAAAATGACTCTAGACTTCAGATTTAAAGCAAACCAAGAAATCACCCAGAGCATTTGCATCTTGGAATCCTTCCCACGCCGCTCGCCAGTTGCTCTCACAAACGTTTTAGTATCAGATAGATGCCCTTAGATGACGACGCGGGATGAACTTACAGAAGGAAAGCATAACTTCAGGGAGGAGGAAAGGATATTCAGTCCTAATCCTTGGCTGCTTCCTATTTACTGAAGGGGTTTTGCCCTCTCTCCTAGCAGTAAGTTGCAGCGTTACCCTGCAAATGTACAGCTCCCAGCCGGCTCGCAGCGCTCCACTGATAGCCCAGATCTGAGCCTCAGCATGTTTTCTGGAAATGCACGCAGCTCAGCTGAAAACCTTAGGGAGGTTTCCACCGTGGCACACAATAAACTGCACAAATATTGAACAGCTCCGGGACCTCTAAGGGTTTAAAATAATATGCATTTTGTGCTAGGCTGCTGCTAGATGGGAAACTGGGATGGTATGGAGTGTGCTCAGCTGCTTAACTACTGCACACCAAAGAATGTTTTCCCATTCCGCCTCAGAATTCGGGAAAAACCAAAATGCTTAATAAAACATTGACATTGACTAAGCTTTCACAGCATCAGTAGTATAGGAACTTTCTTTCACATTCCATTAAGTTAGCCCATTACTTCCCACGCATCATATCTCCTTCTTCACCTAGCTAAAAAAGCCAACTTCATGCAGACGAATCAAGGCAAAGTTTATCCACCCCCACCCCTGTCTCTTTTCTTTTCCAACTTAAACTCATCCATGACTAATAAATAGCCCCAACTGTGGCACAAAGCAAGCTTCGAAGGCTCCACCAGCTTGGTCCTCCAGTAGCCAACTGGAGGTGGGTTTAATGTCATATATTCTCGCGGCTTAAAGATTTTGTAAAGGGCTTGTCTGCACTGATGAAGAGCTGGGCACCCCCAGAATTACATCATCAGAGTTAACACTCACCAAAATACATTATGTTTCTCATTAATCAGACAGCTGGAACCCCACCGCGGCGTCTTCAGCATCAGCTCGCACCCAAGGCTGACACGCAGAGCAGAGCCGTTTCATGCTACATTCGGTGGAAATGTCCCCGGCGTGGAGAGCAGCGAGCGCCGAGCGTGCCTCCCCCGCGGGATGAGCGCCTTGCAGGCTGCCTTTCCCGGGCTACGATCCCCGGCGGCAGGAGCGTGCGCTCGGGCTGCCTGCTGCACTGCCCATCCTTACTGTAATCCGACTCCTCCTTGCGATGTCCTTGCCGCGCCTGTGACATCAGGACTGAGAGTACTACAAACAGACACCCCCACCCCACCCTACCCCACCCCCGGTTAGCAGCGGCTCCATGAGGTGCTCCGATTGCCTGCCTGGACCAACCATGGTTCTCGGGAAGCTTTGACGAACCCGGAGACCTGGGAGGGGGCGGAGTGAGGGGCGCGAGAGGCTCTCTTAAAGAGAGAAGGGTGTCTGGATCCACATAGACTCGCACAGGGGAAATTCACCAAGGTGCGGGAGGGGACGTGGTTAAGGCGAGTTCTGCCATTAACGTGTAATTAGACACACTTTTATCCCGCCCCTCCGGTGAATGTCGTTCTCCTCGCCAAAATTTAGCCTCCTCTTCCAAGTTAAAAAGGCAGTGGGAAAAGGATTGGCGCTCTGTGCCTGCATTCTCTTTGCTGTGGGCTTTAGGGTTTGTTGTTTGTGATGTTTATACCTAAAAGGAATAAAAGATTCAAGGGACCATTGCTAGGGTAGTAGAGGATTTCACTTAAAAGTGATCAGATCACAGAAACTCAGTAGTTGGTGGACAGTTATTTTTATTTTTTGAGTATTTTCTGAGCTAGGTTGATTGAGAAATGTAAAGAAAAATAACTGGTGATAAAAATCACCTCCCAGTTTTACGAGATCACATTTGCTGTCTCCCTTAGTAGGTAGTAGAAGGGACACTGAAGCTGAACTGATCTTTGACGCCTGAAGGGGAGAGAGATTTTAGCCTGAAACACAACCAAGATTGTGTCATGACTTTGGTCACCAGTATAATATAGATACACACACACACACACACATACGCATGCTCACACGCCCATTAAATTTGAGATGAACAGTCAAGAAAGGCAAAGCTTAGCCAAGCCTCTGGCTCCTCCAATAGCCTAATGAATTGCAGTCCTTATCTTACATAGAAAAGGATGTTAGGAAGAAACCCCTGAAAGCTGTGCTGATTAATACTTAAATGCTCAGCATGGAAAATAAACCCACAGAGCAAGTTCCGTTCCCTAAAGACTTAGCACTTTGGGACCCAACTTACCTACTGGACCATTCAGACTTAAAAATTTCTAGAAAAATCTATGAAATTAAGAACTGAAGATAAAGACAGAACTGCAGCCTATGGAAGGAAGCAATTGATATATTTTTAATACGGGTTTTTATAAGCCATGGTAGCAAATATTTCTACACGCTGATATTAAAATATTCAGTGGGCTTTCCTTGCACAATTCTATATCTGTTGGTGGATTTAACGCATATTGGAACTGGGGGCGGGGGAGCTGAAGCTCATAATATCAGCTTGCCATGCAATCTTGCAAAAATGCTTAACCCCCCATTTCTTATCTGTGAAAAAGTACGGTGACCAATATCCTCTCTCGCAATGGATTATAAAGAATTTAATGAATGCGACTAGGTAATCATATATAAATCAAAACTATTTCTGTGAGTCTTAGGATGAATCTAGTGACGTTCTTGGAGAAATATTCTTCATTTAAAGCAACTTGGAGGAAGAGTTTAAACAGTAAAGAATATTTACTTTTTTCCTCCTTTTTTAAATTAAAAATAAAAAGAATGTTACAGGAAAATCCTGAAGAAAACACGCAAGTGTTTTTCCTTTTGGACAGATGGAAATCATCCAAAAGTACAATTAATGGCCCTTCCCTCAGGCAAAAGAACCATCTGTGATGCAGCTTATTCATGAGGCTCATCAGATGTCTTGACCTCCTACAGGGGCTAGGGGGCACTGTAGTTTAATGTTAGAGTTTTTGGTCCTTTTGAGTTCCTGTAGTTAGCAGACGCAGACCTTGAGAGTTGAGGTTAAAACAGGAGATTTCAGACGCTCAAGGACTGTCTTAATAATTAATAACACGCTTGAATTTGCATGGCATTTTGCAGTAACAAGCTCCTTTCACTCATGTCCTCTTCTTACTCACTAACAGAGATAGAAAAGTGGACATTATCCATGTCACAAATCAAGAACTTACGGCTGAGAAATGTTAAGCAACTTTCTCAATGATGCGGTCAGGAAAGCAGTGGCCTTACTATTTGTATGTTGAATTGGTGTTCAAGTCCCCTGCAGATGTCTTTATTCAAAGACATAAATTATAAATTTCCCAATTATAATGGCTCAGGTAAAGGTCTTCCCCAATCAAATTATGTCACTGAATGTTCCACAAAAAAAAAAATATGTCTATATGGTCATGAATATATAGGCAGAGAATATTCGGTAAGAGAACATTCCAACCTCTGCCTGGTCTGTAGAGGATTATGCCCGAAAGAACAGCATGTAGCCTCTTAAAGAGCATGGCATCTAGAAGCAACTGAGTGTTACACCCATACGATGGAATTCTGTTCAACCAAAAAAAGGAAGGTGTCTGCTGTATTTAAAGCTATGCCCCACCCTCCTTCAATTAAGGGATATCTGGAATGTCAAGGCCTCAGATACAAACGCTGCTTATTTCTGGATGGAAAGCAAGTGATTTTTATTTTAATTTTACATTTTTATTGTTTCTGCTAAAATTACTTTATTTGTATATATTATATTTATAAAGGGAAAAAAATGCAACTATTTTTATTTTCAAACAGAATAACACCCAAAGAAATGCACAGCTGATGTTGGCCAGACATGGTTTGTGGACATACCAGCTGTGCCTGAGAGATGCTCCCACATATGACCTCCAGGAGAAGACCCAGCAGCTTCCAGGGAAAGACACAGTTCACACCTCTGACCTTTATCCATCTCCAAGAAGGTCTGAGAAGCTGAGAGATTCTGAGAGGGAATCATGTCACTACTTGTCATATAGAAATATACCTTTCCCTATTAAAAGAAAGAATGCTCTAAAAGCAGTTACATATTTGAAGCAAAAACATTATGGTAAGATGAGAATTTTCTCTCTGCTCGAATGTCCAGATAGGTACCCGCTGAATGCCTCATCTCCTTCAGGTCTGGCTCAAAGGTTGGTCAGTGTAGTCATTCCTGCTTTCCCTTTTCACAGCTTCAGATTGCCTTTGTCCCCCTCCTGGCATTCCCTGGCCTCCATCCCTCCCTTTTTATTCTCTGTAGCAGTTATCACCATCTGACACACAACTGCCAACATCTGTTTATTCTGATCTCTCTTCTCTGGAATGTAATCTTCTTGAGGGCAGGAATTTCTGTTTGTTGTTCACTGCTGTACCCACAGTGCTTATAAGGGCATCTAACATTTGTTGCTTCTCAATAAATATTTGTGAATGAATGCATGAACATACTGAGTACAACCGTATTGTGTGTAAAACATCATACTTTTCTATGTGCCTGCAGTCAGTTCTTTGAGGTTGATGGTGTTTTATGCAAAGTGTTTGCACAAATCGAATTTGTCCATGCTTAGCAGCAGCTGTTCTTAAATTCCATGCAATACAGATGCCAGGTGGTACTGCAGGCCACAGTCTGTGCGCTTGCTGGTCCTCTCAAGTTCTCACAGCCGAACGCAGCAGTAATTTAGCACTGAGTTAGCACAGCCCAGTGTGTCTTCCACTGCCTTCCCCGGAGCCTTAGTTTAGTCCACTTTCATCCCTTACCCATATTGCAGCAATAAAATTTTATCCAATGTTCCTGACTCCAGGCTTGCCCGAGTCCAGTCCATTCTCCATATTAGATCCGTTATTATCTTTTTTTAAACAGATATGATCAAGTCACTACCTTGCTCAATACTCTTTACTGTCTCTCTGTTTCACCCACCAGGGTATATAAGGCTTTTCACAACCAGGCCCCTGATTACTCCTCCCTTTGTAAATGCTTTATCTTTACACTCTTCACTCCAGTCCTGTTGCATGACTACAGTTCCCCTAGAGGCTATATTCTCTCTTACCAGCTCTCTTTACCTTGACAATTCCTATTCAACCTTCCGGTCTCTGTTCAAGTATTCTTTCTGCTGAGAACACTTTCCTAACCTCAAGACTGAATGAGGGGCTGCTCTTATTTTTTTCACAGAACACACTAGACTGATTCCTATTCCAGCGTTTAAACATAGTGTGGGAATTTCCCTTGACTTGTCTGTCTCTCAAATGAAAGAGGATGCTCTTTTTTTAATCTCCATGACATAATACAAATCGGTACTTAATGAATGAATTCATTTTTTATCTATTCATTCATTCAATATTCGTTGAATAAATTCAATATCTTCTGAATGCCTACTTTGCGCCATACATCGTTCTACGTACTGGATAAAGATACTGCAGAAAGTGCAAAGGACAATAGGGGACATTCCTGAGGGGAAACTGAGAAGAGCAAAAAAGCCAAGGAGCTGGAGCTGAGTAGGTTCTGAAGAGCATATTAAGAGTTGAAGTCGAATAGGTCACATGGAGCCTAATTCAGTAGGACTTTGTAGGTCATATTATAAGGACTTTGATTTTTATTCTGACTTATGTAGGATGCCTTTGGAAAAACATGATTTGACATATTTTAATGGGTTAGCTATGGCTGATGCATGGAGAATGGATAAAAGGGAGCAAGAGAAGAGGCAAGGTGACCATTTAGGAAGACTTCGTATCTAGCAAAGAGATGATGGCTTGGACCAGGATAGGAGCAGGAGAGGTGGCAAAAAGTGGTCAGAGTCTATACATCTGTCAAAATGGGTCAATAGGATTTCCTGATGGGTTGGATAGGCCATGAAAGAGAAGAGAAGAGTAATGGATTACTTAAGATTTGGGGAGTGAGCAATTGAAAGGATGGAATTTCCACTAACTGATATGAAGACGACTGTGGAATAACATGTTTGGGTGGGGGTTAGGTGATAGTCAATGGGGGCGTATTTATTTTGAGTTTCTTATTATATATTCAAGTGGAAATATTCCATAACAGTTTGGTATGTGGATCTGTGATTCAAGGGAGATGTTTGAGCTTCATATTTAAATTAGGAAGTCATCATTTTATAGATTGTAATTAAATCCATGAGACCGGATGATATCTCCAAGGGAATATAGATGGAAAAGGAGAAGAGGGTCAACACTGAGCCCTGAGGCATTATAAGAGCAAGAGGCCAAGTATGTGGGTATTTGGTGATTGAATATTTGTTGAAAGCATAATAATCTGTTGAATGAATATTTGTTCACATATGAATGATATTTGATGGAAGGCTATTTATTTTAAGCCTGAGTTGGCCTCCATCTAATATACCACCACCCAATGTCAACACAGTTTGAAAAGTGGAGAAATAGGTAATTTGTCTATATGAGAACAAAGGCCTAGTTTAACTGATCTGTGCAGTATTTTGATCAGGAAGTTTTTAGATTGTGTAGACATAACTACAAACTCATAAATCATTTTTATTCCTAGATTCTCATTTGATGTTTCCATTGAAATTAAATGCCTAGGAACCTTAGTCTGGAAAATTAATTGCCTAAAGAAAAGAAGTGATAATATTCTGATAGGAATAATATAGTATTCATAAATAGTATAATGTTCTAAAATTCTACCTATCTGAATTTCCCTGACTTTGGAGACATTCAATAAATCCCTTCTATATGTGGTCCTATCTATTCTGATAGTCAGTTAATGGGAGCTCTTTTACAATATTTAGTAACTAGCATGGAGAGCGCTCTTAGCATTCTTACCTTAGAGCTGCTATGCCTTAGGCATGTTTACTTACTCAAAAAATAGTTACTGGGGGTCGGGCCCCATAGTGGAGTGGTTAAGTTCAGCATGCTCCACTTCAGTGGCCTGGGTTCATGGGCAGTTCCCAGGTGCGGACCTACACCACTCATCAGCCATGCTGTGGTGTTGACCTGTATATAAAGTGGAGGAAGACTGGCACAGATGTTAGTTCAGGGCTAATCTTCCTCAAGCAAAAAAAAGAGGAAGATTGGCAACAAACGTTGGCTCAAGGCTACTCTTCCTCAGCAAAAAATAAATAAATAAATAATAAATAAATAAATAAATAAAAATTTACTGGCTACTCATATGCCATGACCTGGGTCATGGGTGCTGAGGGTACACTGATGAAATTACAGAAATCTCTGTCTACATGGAGCTTACATTCTAGGAGTTTCCATATTTTAACCTATCCAGTAGTATTTGGAACCCCTTCCACCTTTCTGTCACGCAGAGAAAGGACTTAAACATCCTTCGTCTCATTCATTCATTGGTTACTTGGTTACAGTTTATCCCTTCTTTACTCTCAATAGGATAGACATGAGGCAAGGGGCATATCTACCATGTGCATGCTTTATCCAGTGACTCAAACAGCGTCTAAACAATAGGAGGCATACAATAAAGATTTGCTGAGTGAATAAATATCTCAAAAGTTTTCTACTTCTAAATGACGTTCCATCTGATCCTACTGAGAATATAGTTATATTCTACCAGGAATGCCCTTCTCTATTCCCCTTCATTTGTCTAGATGGTTATATTCAGCACCCAAAACTGCTCAGAGATTTTGTTTACTAAGAAGTCTTCCTGGGCTTACGTCTGATTCATTTGCTCCCCTAATGAGCTACCAAACATTCTTTGCATAATTCTACTACAATATTTATCAGATTGCTTTTCAATAATCTGCCCAGTTATCAATATCCCCCAAGTAGAATGAGGCTCTTTGGAGTCATGGAAAAAGTTAGATAAATATTATTTCCTTGAATGTTTTAGCATACCCCAGAATGTAGCATAAATCCACGCCCAGGACATGGTATATTGGGTTAGTGACTGGAACATACCATTAACATCAGACATTTCCCATGAGTTAGGAAGCACCACACTTCGCTATGGCTGGAGACAAGTATCAGCATTACCCTGACAAAAAGGAGACATCAAGAGCAATCTTAGGGTATAGAGAGAATCCCAAAGCTCTGAGGAAAGGCCAGCCAGGAACCAGATCAGCTGTTAAGCAAAAGTCAGATTAGAAATTTTGTGGGTGGAGTCGGTCAGGAGGCCAATACGGAAGCCAAGTACCAGAGTCAAGAAGGGAGTTTAGGCAAAGAGTGGTTCAGGGAAAGCTAATCAAACCCCTGGCTGCTCTTATAGGCAGCTTTTATTAGTACATTGGCCCTGATTGATTGATAGTCCTGATTCCCTTTTAATGGGAAGCTTCACAAGCTTCCTTTCTGAAGGCACTCAGATGATCTCCCTCCCATGCCTCGCTGTCTTCTTCCTTTTTGTCCCCCAAAGCCCTTCAGGAACTTACTCAAATTTTTATCTGTGTTTTTATAAGGCTGACTGAGCTCTTGCTTTACTTCTATGTAAACATTGTCTCCAGAAGTTGATCGACACCACATCATAAGTTTGGTTACCCCAGACCACCTAGTTTGGAACCTTCTTCATTGGAAGTTAAGTTGTTATAACTATTAACATCACTGACCAAAGGGCAAAAAAGAAGTAGAGATCCTATATAACAAGGCACTGAACTGTGGTGTTTGAGCTACAATCCTGCTCCTCAAAGCAATTGATCTTATTTAAGGACATGAAGCATATATCCAAAAATATAAGTAAAAATAAAGATAATATAAAGTAAATGACAAATAACCTATCATATGTATGTAAGGGTTTGGTAAAAGATGAACTTATGATGGTTTCAGGCAAATCTGGAAAGCTGCAGGGATGAGGTAAAACTCAAGCTTGATCTTTAATATTGGCCCCAATTGATAACACGCCGAAAAAGTTGGCAAAAGACATAAAACAAAGATGGGATTGGGCATGACATATCTAGGAGACAAAGAACAAATTAGAGTATTAAAGAGCAAGTTTCAGAAAAGACTTTCATGCAAAGTTGGAGAGGAAAACACAGAGTCTATATTAGATGTGATGTCACATTCCAGGTTAAAGGGTTTGAATTTTATTTGACACCTAATGCGGGAAGTGTTTGCTGAATGAATATATGAATGAACCTGAAAGTGTTTCCAAGGACGGAAATGTAATAATATGGCTCAAAAGATAGGTGGTGACGCAATAACATGAGTTAAAACATCTTGTCTGGCAGATTGAAAGATCTTATACACTCCAGAGGTTTCCAATTTTTCTTAAAATAAAATTCATTTATGGTTCCTGGGCAGCAATTTGAGAATCAGCCCTCTTCCTACCCAGCCTCACAACAAATGTGCTTGCAGACAAAATGGAAGAAGAAAACAGCAGCATATTGAATTTCTTCTTTTGCTTTAAAAAAAAGATCCTTCAGGATAAATTGAGTACAGCTCTAGTAAATTTGGATGCTTTAGGTCATGGACATTCCATTTTTATATATACTGTGATAATAACTATACAGAGTGAGCAGAGAGACAGTACAACGGTGCCCCAATGTTGCAAGAATTCACAATGTAATTGAAAGTGTTTCCAAGTGTGCATAATTCTGTGCCTCCAGTCAAACACAGTAGACGGGAATTTGTTTGGGCTTCTTCTGTCAAAACGTCTAAAACACATAAAGGAAATGTGTAAACGGAAAACAAAACATTACATTTTCAACATTCTTTTAATTATATCTCAATTTCAATCTTGGCTTTGCTCAAAATAATAATAATCCTCAGGGTTCATCTCTGATCCTTTTGGTGGATAAAATGACCAAATGTGATTTTTACCCTTGACTCAAAAGTGTCAGTTCTGGAAATCTATGGTATTTGTCACCATGAATACCATTTAACTGCAGCAATACCCAAAGGAACTCTGCACAGCCACACGTGAATACGACTGGAGGAACTTAATTAATCTTGCTGTCACTTCCATGATGCTTTTCATTAGTTTGGCTACTATCTGATCCACTGGCCTTCTCTGTATTGGAAATGGCTACCCACAGCCTCTTGTAAAAGCATTTTGGAAAGGTAAACAAAGACTCACCTTTGTGGGAGGGAGTTTTTATGCAGATAGACATTATTACTGCTACTCTAGTAGGGAGGTAACCTTCACATTTCATATTTAAGATTATAAAATCACAAGAAATATGAATATCTAGTCTGTCCCCGACTGAGAAGCTGCTTTAAAATCTGTATACAAATTATGTATTTGAAATGAAAGGTCATACTTTTCTTTATATTCTTTTCATGAATACTGATTCTTAGTGCATTATCACGGACTGTACTGGCTAAATATAGAATATAATTCGTAGGAAATCTAGACTTTTTCACTGATCTCTGGTAAGTGGATTAGATTAAAGTTGGATTCAACTGGTAGAATAAAGCAAGTGATAATTCAATGATAGTAACAGTCCTTTCTGTGAGTCATATTTTTGAAAGATTGGTTTAATATGTGTATAGTTTAAGTATAATTTTATTTATATACATTCTTTTTTGCATTCTTTTTTCAATGTTGACCATAATTTAATTTACTAAAAAACAAATTGGAATGATTTTATAAAATGTCATCACATTTTAACTATATGAAAGTCAATTCATACCTGTGGAATAGCCATGGCGAACTAGAAAAGGAACTCACCAACAGCTCAACATATGTGGTGGGCTCTGATAAAGAATTACAAAAGTAATGTGGGCTCTTTCTTCATGTATGGAAGCCAGCCTCCAAAATAGTCCCCAGTGATTCTCGTTTCTTAGTAGTCACACTCTTGTGTAGTCCACTCCCACTTTGGATAGGGCTGACCTGTGTAACTAATAGGACCTTGTTGAAATGACCACGTGTGGCTTTCAAGATTAGGTCATAAAAGGCAAAATGGCTTCTGTTTCTCTCTGTTGGATCACACGCTTTAGAAGGGAGTTGCCATGCTCTGAGGACATCAAGAAACCCTATGAAGAGGTACACATGGCGAGGAACTGAGACTTCCAGCCAACATCCAGCATCAACTTGCCAGGCAAGTGAGTAAGCCATCTTGGAAGTGGATCCTTCACCTTGGGGCCAGGCTTCAGATACCTGCAACCATGGCCAACATTTTAAATGTAACTCATGCGACACTGCAAGTCAGAACCATCCAACTGATAAACTCCCAAATTCCTGACCCTCAGCAACTGTTGAAGTGATAAACTGGTGAAATGATAAACATTTATTGCTGTTTTAAGCTTCTAAGTCTGGGGTAGGTTTTTTTAACGTATCGTGGATAACTAACGCATCATGGACCTTTATAGCCTAGTTGTAACAATGAGATTTCTGTATAATATTAATTAAAATTATGACAATGTGCTCTAGAGCTTGGCTGAGATAAAGACAGATAAAGGGCCTTGAAGAGGTAAGTATCCCTTTGGGTCTTAGTTTCTTAATGCACAGAATGATGATGTGGGAATGAACGAGGGTTGCCAATGCAAGAGCCTATAGAGACAAGGGAAGTAAGACAGCTGCATAGGGTAAGTGAGATGTATGCATAGAGAGTGTTAGAGACTTCGGAGGACTGAAGAGTGTGTGTCAACTATCAACGGAGTGCCTGTTACTTAACTTCGATGGATAGTATGCTATGAGGGAATGCGAACCCAATGATGCCAGATTCTTCCATTTTTTCCCCCAGTTTTTACTTTCTATGACTAAAACATTATCCATTTGATAGAAACTTTCCTGTATGCTCAGTCAGAAGTCATGGTGGTTTAAAATTGTGATTGAAAGCATTTTTCTCCTCTTTTTTTGCATTTTCTCATATCTTCAGGATTTTATTCAAGTATCTCTGCTATCGTATTCAGCTGTTCCATCTGCTCTTTCCTTCCATTACTCTCTCTACCCTTCTCTCTCTATCTCACAATCAAACTTCTATCAACACATATTCCTCCCTGCCTGTTATCATGCTCTCCCATTAGCCTATCAGGTCCTTCCTCAAACTTTTTTAACCTGTTGAAATGCTGTTCATCCTGATGGCTTATTTTATTTTTGGTTTATAGGAGAAATTTATTGGAAGAAATATTGCAATATAGAAAACTACAT
Source organism: Equus caballus (assembly GCF_041296265.1). Classification (NCBI taxonomy): domain Eukaryota; kingdom Metazoa; phylum Chordata; class Mammalia; order Perissodactyla; family Equidae; genus Equus; species Equus caballus. The sequence continues at coordinate 72,199,403 of NC_091699.1, read as the reverse complement.
AAAGTCTTCATTTCCACTCATACAGTGGTAGATTTTATATAATGCATAATAAAGAACTTTTAAAATCCAGAATGCGCAAAGTACTGCCCGGTTTGATCACTAGGTCATTAGTCGATGACCGTCAAGGATGAGCCTTCTCTGGAAGGCTTTTCTTGATTGCACAGTCATAATTAGTGACTCTTTTCTTACCTCTCAAGAGTAATATTCTTTATTCCTTGAGTCCTACAAGGAGTGTCTCCCTGTTTCTGTTGTGAAATCTCATTTGGCAAAATTAATATGTCCCATTTATTCTCTTGTCACTGAGCATTTTAAAATGCCTGTCTGTGATGCACCACCCCAGTCTCTCTAAAACGACAGAGTTGTTGCTCGACTGCTAGGAGTGCTGGAGACAGAAGGCTTTCAACTGCCAACCACTTTTTCTATTCTCCCAGCTTCTGGGAGCTGCATTGCTACAGTTTTGCCCCTTTGTGGTGGACCACATCTCATGATCAATGTGGAAGTAAAAAGGCTTGGCCATCTTACACCAATTTCAGACAATTTGGTCAAGTTTGGCCATTCAAGCACTAGAGCATCTAAATCTGTTGTTGGACATGGATCACAGCTCAACTTCTTCCTGTACCCATTCCAATTCCTCTTCTATCTTCTGCAGTGCCGATCCAGAGCACTCCCTAATAAACATCCTGCATGCCGACCTTCATCTGAGTCTGCTTCCAGGAGAACCCATACTGTGACACTGTCATTGAGTAGGGACTCAATAAATGCTTGGTGGTGTAAATTTAAGTTCCTGGTACCTACAGGCAAACAAGACTAATTTCCCAAAGAAGAGAGTATCGTTACTCCCCAACAAGCCCTTGAAATTGCTGGATAATTTAAGAAGAAAGCCCACCTTTTCTCCTGAGACTTGTTGATTTTGGAATTAATGTGAGGAAAGAAAAGCCCAGAATTTAAATGAATGCCCTGGTCTGTGTACTCTGAGTAATAGTGATGGCTCAGAGCTGTCAGGTCTGCCAGCAGATATTCAATCATGATGCTCTCCTCTTTCTCTTCAACAAAGGTAATCACTCAGCATTTTATCTTTTCTAGAAAGTGTCATTACTTTGAAAAGACAATAAAAGTCTCACAAGGGTTTGTATGTAGTGGAAAGTTTTCTCCTCACCTTTAAGAAAAAATCTAGAGGAGAAAAAGACCCTAATTAATTTGAGCATGAAGAAATACATTCACTTTGAGGAACTTCCATAATTTTGAAGTATAAAATTTCTTGGAAAATTCTTTCAAATTGAGTAATTGATCATGTTTTTAATGTCTATAATATATAACACATATCTTTTAAAATTGCATTGTGTTAGTTAAATAACCAGGCCACTCTTTCTGGAGAGGGGAAAAAAACAAACAACAAAACCACTTCACCTTAGAAAAATCTATGACACAGCGAGATGTCTGGAGAGCCTACTCTAAAGAAACTATCCACCGTAAGGCCCTTGGTAACCTCTGACAACATGTTATCAACAGCAGTGTGGAGTAAAACCAAGTGGTTTATCACCTATTTTCAAGTCCAATGCTTAATCTGGAAGTCACTGGTCTAAGAACTATTTATTAAGCACTCATTTGTTAAGCACTATGCTTAGGGTTAGGGATATAGAAGTGATCAAGATAGATATTGCCCTTGGTTGTGGAGCTGACATTTTTCCAGAGAATGGAAGATTACAATAAAAGGTGGATCACTGGCTATAATAACCTGTTGAGATGGGCAGAAAGGGAGGAGAAGCTGGGCAGTAAAGGAGGTTAGAGAAGGACTTTTGAGAATGTGACATCTAAGTTGAAGAGTGCGAACAATTTGGAATTAGATAAAGATAAGGGAAGAGTATCCTAGGCATAGTTAACAGCATGTACAAAGGCACAAAAGAGGAGTATGGCAACAAGAACTAAGAGATGTTTAATAGGAGAGGCAGGGGAAAATGGTATAGAATGAGGTCAGACAGGTAGCTTGGAGGCAATCATGAATGTGCAACAAGGACTTGGAAAATTACAAAGGGTTTAAGCAGAAAAGTGATGGGCCACATGGTTATAGATTCAAAAGATACTAGAATGGTTAACTCCTCAGTATTCTGTGGCAATAAAGCTCTCATATAACCATGTGACTTTAGGATAAGCATATGCAGTAATGCTGTAAATCTCTGCTACAAGCACAGTTTTCCCTGCTCAGTTTTCTGTCTACATGCCATCCAAAGAAACATAGCAGGCAAAGGAAAAAAAAAGATGTCTTGCATGGCTGAGCTTGTCTAGTTGGGAATCACCAATTCAACCAGTTTCAGAGTAAATCAGCTTTTTTAACTGTCTTGAGAGCTGAGCATTGAATATAAGAATGAAAACCGAGCAATTGATTGACTCAGATTAGCCTTCAAATGGTGGAGTCACTGTGTTGGCTAGATCGGATTCTGTGCCACACACATATTGGCACAGAAATACTATAACATATAATGATATAACATGTATTATCATGTGTATTATATGTTATAATATATATTATATTATTATTGTATGTTATATGTATGTGGAACATACATACATATATATATATATGATTCATGGAAGAAAATGGGAAAAATGACACTTTGAGGCATATGCCATAAGTTTTTATGTTTATATGCAAGTTGTGGTATAATTTTACATTTCTGGCTCTCAAGCCCAATTTTTTTACAAATTTCCTAAATAACTCCTGTCACATTATGGGAAGCCCTGTTTTTGAAGATTTTCAAGCACTGAAGAATATTCTTATGCTGCAATTACCTATGGTTACCTCAAGGAAATAAAGACTTAGATATTTGCAGTGGCCAGATATGTCTTGTTTCTTCTCCAAAATTTCAAAAATGAGTGTCTTTCTAATCACAGTAACATTTTCACAAAATAAGGTGGCTGTTGCATTTATTTCACAAAAATAAAAGCAGGCATTTCCAAAAGGTTATGTATGTATAGCACCCATAAACTCTACATATGTAACGTGAGTATGTGATTTCACTGTCTTACTTCCCTAGAAATATAGGTAAGGCATCAATCTTGATGGGAAATATAGGAAACTTTGACATATTTCAGGGTGGCTGCCAAGCTGTTCTCCTCTTTGGGGAAATTCCTTTTCCATATGAAATATGCAGGGCTTACTCACCTCTGGACATGACTGATCTGATTAGGGTGGCCTCTGAATAGGATTTTCTGAGACCTATGACTTGTATGACCTAACTTGAAAAGATGAACTGAGACAATCATGTTTGTTCTCGAAAATATACACTAAGAGATGAAGAAGGAACTTGTCAATTGGTGATGGGCCCTGGAACTAGGAGGTCATATAGACTCAGGTCATATAGGCTCCTGTGCCAAATGGATACGCACGGAAATGGAGAAAAGAGAGGAAGAGGCAGAGACAGAGTGTGCACATGCTGGATGCTGGATGGAGAGATAGGCACATTCTTATATGTAAGCTTTGGTTATTCAATGGTTTCTTTTCACATGCACCTTTCCCATAATCTCATATTTTCGCCCTGAGGCAACTTTAATAAGTCTCTGTTCCTTCAATAGTAGTATCTTTTATTACACTCTTAGTTAATTGGAAGAGATTCAGTAGACTGACACTAGGAGGAGTCATGGTCAAGTGCTGTATACCAACCTTTGATTACTTCTCCTAAATAAGAGAACACAAGAGGGCAGCATTGTGAACAAGGGAAAGATGGTAGTCTAGGGAAAAAAGGAAGAGTCAGTCATGCTGGGGTAATCCAGGGCCTTCAGGAAGCGAACTAAGAGTAGTTACGGGATTAATAATAATGGTTTCTACAAGGAAAAAATAATCACTTTTAGCACTTCTGGGTATCCAGATCAAAGACTTATTCTCTTCCAACCTTCATTTTCCAGTAATAGTTTATAAAGATGTACATGTAAACAATAAGAGTAAAGGTTTTTGACTCTTAGTGTTGATACGTAGCCTGTATTCCTTATGTTTTAATGTATTGTTTTCCTGATAATCAAATCTCTTTTGTTAATAGAGTGATGAAGAGCATTGACTTTTATCAACCTGATTTCCTATCTGTTATGGGTAAGGGACTTTGGCCCATGTATTCTGGCATGGTCAGTATACTTTTTAGAGATGAGTTGTGTTTTCCTGAAGAGTTAGAGTGTGGCATATTATTGGCTACAAGTAACACAGATTAATTGATTCCTTCCTTTATCTCAATTTCTGGTAGTTCACAATAGATATGCTATCAGATGCAAATCTCAGGGGAGATCTTGCAGGAGAAGAGAGAAAATTTTATTAAACTATTATGAAAAGTCAGTTATGGGATGGAGGATAACAGAAATAAGTAGTAAGGACAAGAAGAGTAAATCAGAAAAAAAGGAAATTTACAAGAAGGTATATTAAATGAAGTAAAGGTAGAATGAAAGGATATAATGAGTGCGAAGGAGGGGTAAAGTAGTGGAGGTCCTTGAAGTCAAGAACACACAGTTAAAATTGTATTTACTAGAAAAATCATTTGTAGTTGAACCAATGTACTTGATAGGATTTGTGGCTATGGGTAAAGAGGACAGCCAGATGAGGTTCTATTATTATAAATCTTCCCTAAACCAATACTTGATTCAAGTTGTGGGATCAATGACCATATATAATGTAGCTACCAAATGTAAGGTCTTTTCAAATCCGATCTTTTCTTTTTACTCATGAAAGTGGCTAAAGAAGATGTGTACAAACACACTGCCCCCCAGACACACGCATGCACACTCCAGCTGCTGCAGTCTAAGCCTAAATTGAAACAGAATTTGGTAGTAAGTATTATCAGTTGACAGCCTTACAGAAATGACAGTTCTTAGAAGAAGGCTAGGACAGCACGAGACAGCCACCTTTAAACAAAACTGAAGCTAAACGTGTTCTTATGTTTGTATAATTATCCTACAAAATGTATTTCTCTTTTTAGTTCAACTCTCTCTTGTTTCTGACAAATTTCGCACATTCTTTATTTCCAAGCTTAGACACCATTTCTTCCAGAACATTTCGTGACTCTGCTGATAAACTTCCTATATGCTTCCTCAGCACACTTTATTTAGCAATAACACATTTCTTATAATTGCCTCAACACCTGCCTGTTCCTTTATAAGACTGTAAGATTCTTGAAGGCAGATGCCATGGTGAATTCACTGCTGTGTTCCAAGGGTCTACTGTGTGATTCAAGGGAAGTACTAATACATATCTGCTAAACAAATGGATGGATGGATGGTGGAGAGAGCATTGGGATGGAGTGTGGGGAGGGGAGAGAGAGAAGAGACAGAGAAAGGAGGAAGAAAAGGATCATATACTGTGATGTGAGTGTATGAAGTGATTTGTTGTTGTTAGTGCTGTCAAGTCAATTCTGACTCCTAGCGACCTGTGTACAGCGGAACCCTGCCTGGTCTTTTTGGGCCATCTTCTCATCTTCTGGTGTAATAGTAGACAATGCTCTGCTGCTATTTATAGGGTTTTCATGGCCAATTTTATTCAAAGTGAACGGCCTTCTTCCTAGTCTGTCTTAACCTGGAAGCTCTGCTGAAACCTGTCCACCATGGGTGACCCTGCTGGTATTTGAAATACTAGTAACATAGCTTTCAGCATCACAGCAACATGCAGCCGCCACAGTATGTCAACTGGGCAACTGCAGTGAGGGCACTGAGTCTTAACCATTAGACTACCAGGGCTGGTACATGAAGTGATAGTTGTAGATATTTGTAGATAGTCGGATAAGAGACAAATATGATCTTTCTTTTGGAGCACTTTAGTAATTAAACAAGTGGACTCTAGGAGCCAGCCCTGTGGCTGAGTGGTTGAGTTCGCGCGCTCTGCTGCAGCAGCCGGGGGTTTCGAGGTTCGGGTCCTGGGCGCGGACGTAGCACTGCTCATCGGGCAATGCTGGGGCGAAGTCCCATATGCCACAACTAGAAGGCCCCACAACTGAAAATACACAACTATGTACCAGGGGCCTTTGGGGAGAAAAAGGAAGAAATAAAATCTTTAAAAAACAAAAAGAAGTAGACTCTATAATGCTAGGGTAAAGCACAAAAATGCTCATAATAGTTTTACATTACTATGAAGATCCATCACATGTCTAGTGGACCAGCCCTTTATCATGAATTATATGCAACCTTTAGAAGAATACTTGTATTTTTACATTATTACAATTCGTTGTAATTATCCTTATATGTACATTCTAAGCACAAGGGGATTATACAAACATATACTTTCTGGCCTTCTTTTGTGTAGCAATAGGTATTAGAGGGAGATATCTTAGTGGGATATGGAGACAGACGAATGCAAGGAATGAGAGAATCCCCAGGGTCATTCACGCTATGTGACTTGTGCCTGCATTCTGGTCATTGGCAAAGATGAAGGATCTTCTTGAAGACAGAGTCATGACCTATTTCATAATCAGAATAGAGCGTTTAAAAAAGAGAGGTATGCTATGAATAAATATATGGAAAAGAAAGTTGATAATTAATAAGAACTTATTCTTATAGTGAAATACCACATTTTTTAATTGCTGGCTTCTGTTTCCTCTTTATCTCTATTTAAAGAACCAGGATCACGTTGCAGTTAATAGTCTGCCCATGCCAGGCAAGGTTACCCTAAGGAATGAAACTGTAAGAAAGTCTTCCTTGACTACCCTTTTCACAAGGAAGAGATAGGGCCTTGCATCTTTCTCCATCGATTTCAACCTAATCACAAATCTGCAGAAGCTTTGATTCCGACGTGTGGCCCATCTTTGTTTATGTGTCCTTCTCCTTCACTGGACTATGCATTCCCTGAGGGCAGAGTTTTTGTCTATATAGTTATCTGACTCATATCTGTGCTCCTGGCACCCACAATAGTGTCTGGTATATGAGGAGCTATCAATAGATGTTTGTTAGATGAGTGAAATAATGTATGTATGAAGGAATGAATGAGTACAAAAAGAAAAAGAGTCATCATTGACTATGTAACTGGGAATCTGTATATTTTCTCTGATGAATACTTACAAAAGATGATAAAGAAATATTTTAGGATGGAATTTTACCATGAGAATTTGTTTCGTTGTTTTTCTGCTTTGTTTATACCAAAAATAGTATATTGTCTTAAGATAGGAAAGCTTTTTCCAGTGACTGATATGCCACTGTTTCCTCTCTAATACTTTCTCCCTTTCTTAATATCGTTTAATATGAAGAACAGAAATATCAGTTAGATAATTGGTTGTTCTTAGGGAATATAACATCAGAACAAAGGGACTTACGGGTTTATCCAGGCCATGGAGAGGTCCCCAGCAAAACTCTCATCTTGTCTCCCTAGTGTTTATGTCATTAAAATTTAGCGTCCCACTCATCTGGATAGTGCTAGATAGATATTGCCAAGTTTAAGACACTTACTTATTATTATTTAACCACAAAAGTCTTATGAAACTGCTTTATTCCCAAACCTGGTTTTACAGTGTTCAGTTGTAGAAATTCTATCTATCTTAATTTAGGCAAGGGTTACATAGGTACATTTGTCAAACTAATCAAATTTTAAACCTAAGAACTGTGTTTTTTATTATATTCCAAAAAAAAGGAAATGGAAAAAATAAATGCTGAACAGACACACAAACATGAAAGAATTGGATTTGGTAAACATAAGGTTGAAAGTTGGAGTTAGCTATGAGACATGGTCAGAAAATAAAAACTCAAAATGAATCTTAAATGTCTAACGAGACTTAAACCAAGATTGTTACAACACCAGGAAAAATGGGCCCCTTGGGCTTGCTGACAAGGCAAAATGTTACGCTAGAATGAGCATGGGTTTGGAGTAATCCTGACCTAGGATTGAATCCAAGCATTGCCACTCAGCAGCTGTGTGACCCCATGAAAGATACTTAACCTTTTGAGATTCCATTTCATCATCCGTAAAACAGGGATAATAACTCTTACTTTGCTTTGTGGTTTTGAACAGTTGGCTCATATAGGTACTTAATCAATAGCTCCTACCATCATTATTATTCATTGTCTTAGTGACATAATATTAATGTCCGTAAATTTAAAATAGTTATATTAACATTAAAAGGAAATTTACCATTTTGTGCTTTCATGCCTGGCAACTTCAGGCTTCTCTAGTCTTCTCCCTGAAGGGGGGTTCTCTGTTAAAAACAGTGGTCAAAAAGAGGTAACATCTTTAGGAAGAGAGGCCAATGGCACATTCTGATGGAAGCAGGAAAAGGGAAACAAGGAATAGAGTCTCAATTCCATGGTATCACAAAGGCCAAAGACAAGTTAAAAAGAAATAACAATTCCTAGGAATGATATTATGGTAGGTGCAGAGATGGAGAGGGATATATTGATTTGAGAAATATTGAAGAGATCTTGTTTACTAACTGGATAGATGATGATGGGTGGTGGTGAGGTTGATGGAGTGGGTACATTTGAAAATAACTTAGAGTCTGAGTTTTCCAGATCAGTGCCTGTCATTGATATAGGTACTTGGGGAACTTCGAAGATGCTCAGTTTAGATGGCAAGGTTCACAGATTTGGATAAGATCTTTGTGGTACTTTGAAACAAGGAAATGGAAATGGCATTAGTCAGTTGAACAAAAGGTCTAAAACTAAGAAGACAGATCTAGACAGGTGGGATGCTGATAAGGATTTAACAATTGGCTCTCTGGGGAAACAGAGTCCTGTTTATAGTGTTTACCAATATCCCTGGCTTAAATACTCCCACTAAGACACCAATTTCATGGTATAATACAATCAACATAGCTTTGGAAGAGATGTGCACAATTGGCTATTGCAAGGGGGTGCAAGGCAGCTCCATCACAGCTTCTTAAATCCATCCTGACTTAAGAAGCAGGAAATAGTCAAAAGTGTAAAATATTCATGGAAAGTTGAGCAAATTCCTCTGGATGAGGGACGGCTTTTGCATCTCTTTTGCTTTTGTTTCACGTGTTTCCTTTTTTTATTAACCGTTTCATGCAGGATTGCTTAGTATTTGCAGAAAAATTAGCATCTGTTCCTTAAATCATCTTATAGCTTTCATTGTTGGCACTGGTAACACCTGTTACTTCCCAAGGTCATCTGAAGGTTAGGGTAAATGAAGAATAGCTTCTTGTTACTGAAAAAAAAAGGGAAGGGGGCACGAAGGAGGTTGATGGAAACAGCTTTTATGGCTCCATTATCCCAAAAGTAGTCTAAACTCTCAATGAATCTACTTGTACCTGTCTGAAGTTGAACCCTCTCTGGCTATCTCCTTCAGCAAATGGGACTCTGTATGTTATCTAATTCCCAGATTTAAATCTTTTATAATTTTATCATGACTGTTTTAGTTGTTTGTGCATCTTTTCTTCCTCCATCTATGATTACTGTTTCTGAATCCCCAGAAATTAAATTTTTATACTGAAATACTTGAAGCTTTCAAAGACAGGGGACTAATTAATCATTTTCTTCTTGATGTAAGGATATGGTTCTAGAGTATATTTTTGAATTATCTAAGATAAAAATAGTGTACATTTCCTTTTAGAGCTCATTTTTAAAAATGGCACTTTTCACTAATTATAAAATTATGACATGCTCCTGTTAAAGAATTTGGAAATTTCAGAAAAAAGTAAAGAAGAAAATAGGTACCCTTAATCCTATACACAAATATTAATAGTATTTCCTTTCAGATAATCCACTATATAGTTTACATTCATGATGGTATATATTGCTTACATATTAAATATTTTATAGTATTTCTTTGTATCTGAAATTTTGTTTAATATTATACTATGAGCATCTTCCCCATGTCATTAAAATTCTGAAAAATATACGTAATCCAAATTGTTGAACAATATCCTCTGTTATGAGTGTACCATATGTATTTAAACATTGTTCTATTTTTGGACACTTCGATAGTTTCCAAGTTTTCATTATTATAGATGGAATAGCAATGGACATCCTCTTCCATTAGCTTTTGTGCTTGTTACTCATTGCTTCCTTGGATAAAGTCCTAGAAATGTAATTACTGGGTTAAAGGGCAAAATTGCTATAAAGAATCTTGGTACATAGTGTTCAATTGTGCTCTCAAATGATTGTACTAATTTACAATCACATCAGCACTGTATGTGAGTATCTATTTTCACTCTACCATCATCAGCATTAAATATTATCTTAAAAAAGGAATGTGTGTGTATCCCATTTGATTAGCAATAACTGGTATTTCATTGTTATTTGCATTTATTTGTCTTTTCTTAAGATAGGTTAATGTTTTTTACAGAAGAAATTTGTGGGTGTGTGTGAATTTCTCTTCATATCCCTTGCTCATTTGTCTACTGATGTTTAGTGTTTTACCTTACCTAAGGAATTTGATGTAATTTAGAGGTAACTGAAATAATAAACTTTATATGAGCTTCTGGAAATATAATTTCTAAATGGAGCATCAGCAGTTACTATAAAAGGAAAAATAAAGCTAAACTGTGAAAATGATGTTTACAAATCATAATCACTCAAAGCAAAAAGAAACATTATCCCTTAAAGCTGTTAGAACCTCGGGAGAAATGCACATTTGTTACCTCCTTGGGCAGATACTGAAAGGGTATTTTTTGTCCACGCATGCAATTGGATTTTAGAGTGAAGACTAGATTCAGAAGGGTTCCCAGGTCCCTTCCCATCACTGCCAAAGAGAACGGCAGAGGAATCCTTGCAAACAATTGCTGTGAGCTTTAGATATGATTTTCTAATTCTCCCTTGGCCTCCAAACATCCTACTTCCTCAGTCTTTTCACCACATGGGATCGTGTTGCCAATAATGTCTTTGGGATAAATTTGAATTCATCAGGCTTGAATTTAATTACATTATGTAAACTAGAAAATGTCCCCAGTAGGCTTTGAGGGAATAGCTCTGTATGCAATTGCAACTTCCTGTTTTGTTTAAAATATTTGCATTTTGATAAATCCACTCTGACTCGAAACCCTTTTTTTGATCTTTGTCAGGAACTCATTTTTGTTACAGTGGCCTGAATTTACTTTTTTCTTCAGTAAATATTGGCAAAATTTTGTGTAAGTTCCTTCCCTCTATTCTATGTCCTTCCAAAATGCCTCTCTCATTACCCTGGTTGGGGCATGATGGTGAGAGGAGATGGACAAAAGCATTGCTTTCATGGGTTATGCTAGCACCACGGAAGTTGGCAAATATTAATCAACTTCTGAATATGGAGTATTCTTAGTGCATAGGGAAGAAGGGCTTTCAAAATGATCACACAGGGAAAGAGGAATCATTTGAAATACTACAGGGACTCGACACAGGTTCATTATGACATCTGTGAAGTTGCTCATACAGATCTCCCATTGTAGACTGCATCATTCACCCCAAATTTTCACCCTTCTCCATAATCATGCCCTTTACCATATAACTATGCAGTATCTGCCTCTAGCGGGCATATTATATTTCACCCCTTGCCTTCTATTGGGCTTGGCTTTGTGACCAATTTCGATTAACAGAATGAGGTATGGCATACTGGAGCCTAGCTCTCTTATGCCTCTGGTATCACCATGAGAAGAATCAACCCTGGCAAGCCTGCTGCTCCAAAGAAAATGAGAGACATGTGGAACAGAGACAACCCAGCTGGTTGGAAACCTGCAAGGTGAAGCAGAGCTGCCCAGCAATCACAGCCTGAAGCAAAACCATCCAGCTGAGCCAAGCCTAGATCGGCTGAACCCCAGCCGAGATGCAGTGTGTGTCCAAGAATACAGATAAGTAACTGCTGTTTTAAGTCAATGAGTTCTGGGATGGTTTGTTAATAGCAATAACAAACTAATATAGTACCCTTAGAAGTTTTAGCAACTTACATCTTACACACTCAATGTAAAATTTAAAAATTTTAAAACTCCTCAGTTAGGAAGAAAGCCCATCAGTGCCCCTCATTTAGGAATTGTGATGTTTAATTTTCTCAAGTTCTTGTTTATAGCCCTTGAGATGTGCCTCCCACTGGAAGCATTTCTATTTGTTGGCTTTTAGAAAAACATTTCTCACTATAAATGTGCTTTTTTCCCCCCTCAAAACACCTAGCTATCTCTCTTCAAAGCTCCTCCCAATTGCTTCACACTTCTCCCACCCACAGAGATGCAAAGAGCCTGAGTGAAAGGCGGCGATGGTACAGTTCAGAAAGAAAGCAAGCCTTTCCATTTCCTGTTCATCTCACAGGGGTAATCGAAACAGGGAAGCACCCGTAGTCAATCAGAGAAGCTCTCACTGCCAGCTCTTGAAAGATGCAGAGAAACAATTCTGATTCAGGGCATGGCTCGTGAAAAGCAGAATCTATAATCCCAGAAAAAAATATATGTACACCTGTCTCAAATGAAGCAGAAAAATCACATCCCATGTCTTTATAGCGTTTCTGCTTTCTCACAATAGAAAAAGAGGATCGTAGCTATTTTAGAATTTAATACAAAATAAATTTAAAAATCCAAATCCCCACTCTCCAGTGGTTGTGTTGTGACTCAGTTTCACATTCAAATCAATAAGCCACTTGTGACTAAGTGTTTTAAAAACAGCCAGCAAACTCAAGGAAAAATATTGTGATGAAAAGACTATTTTAATAAGACAAAATCACCGTCTGGCACACAGTCCGGAACATTACTATATGTGCACCAGATCCTATTAATATCTCTCTTTTCTAAGGACAACAAACCTCGCTTGTTTTGTTAGGCAGAACTAAACCTTCCCCGTGGGGAACCAGGTCGGAAAAGGAGATATTCTTTTAGAAACCCTCAGTAAGTGGTGATCTGGTGGCTGATGTGGACAGAGGCACACTGCTTTAGCCTGGAGTGGAAAAACAATCAACCAGTCATGGCCGGGACAAGGACAACCACCTAGAAATTAACCACCCACACTCATTACCTTTTCAGCACCAATGACAAAGCCACGGGCATCAGGGTCACTAAGCACCACTGAGGGCTTCAGGACAGAAACATTCCAAATGCTCTGTACTCCGTGAGACAAAATGGAACAGATTACCCAAGTCAAATCGATTTCTGTCTCAACGATCATAAGCCCCAAATGGTTAAAGCTTTATGTTCTGAAACACATCTAACTAGCCCCCTTGGAGAAGTATGTTTATTTTTTTCTGCTTTTTAAAAAAATGTCAGAAAATCATTAAAAAAGACTAATTGTTGCTTTTTTATAAATTGTATGGCCTGAAGCATAATATTTAATTATATTGTGAAAATAATAAAAAAACAATTTAAATATCTATTGTAATTAGTGAATTTAGCACCTTGAGTTTCTATAGTAGCTATTCTGAACATCAGAAACAAAAATTGTTTTTCTGACTTTCATTTCTACCTTGGAGAAAACGAAGAGTGGGGAATGAACATTGACTACCTTCTGAATAAGACCCACTTTACGTGTGTAAGTTCATTAAATACGGCACAGGAAACAATGTATGAGAAAGAATAAATAGAATGGGAAGCACATACCCATTTAGAACCACAAGGTCTCAGATGTCTAGACATGTTTATATTAGTTTCTGAGTATGTGTTAGATTTACCAGAATTTATACTCTGTTGAAAAATACAAGGATCTACTAACTCAATTATTCAAAATAACATTTCATCCTTTTTTTTTGTCCTCACTATATATTTCCTTAGACTTAGTCCAAAAATTAAATTTATGTTCTTAAAAAACAGACTCAGAAGAAATCCTGGATCTAAATGTAATTTCCAGGCATTGTCTTATGAAGCTGCTTTTTCACAGAGAGGAATAAAGAAAGACAGGGTTACATATTGCGGTATTTGAAAGTGACTTTCAGGATTTTACTAGCATATTAGTGAATAGCACACATGTATACAGAACCACACACAACCATCTACGTAGGAAATAAACACTTTCAGAGAGCCAACAATAACGGTAATGACAACAAGCACATAGCACTTACCGTGTGCTAGACACTGTTCTAAATACATTACTTCTATTAACTATTTTAATCTTCCTATTTTTAATCCTGTGAGACCAGTTTCACAGGTCAAAGGAAAGTAACAGCTTATCAGAGTGCTCATGGCCAAAGTGAATACTAGATACAGGGCACGCCATCACTGTCACTTCTACCAGGGGATTCATGCCACAGTTGACTGCGTTTTCCTATGACATTTCCCCCTCTTCCTCACCTACTTTTGTTTCTATTGCTCATCCTGTGTATTATTCTGTTTCAATGTCTTCCATATATGGATATAATATACATTTGTGCTACTTATTGGTATTATTTATTTACTGAAAATATGAATATGTTCCCTTTCTTAATTTTAAGAATGAATTTGTTGAGCATTTACTTTTTCTTTCTCTTAGAATATTCAAGATATGTTAGGGATCTTTTGAATGGACCAAGTCCACAGGCACAGCATTAGTGCTCCTAATAACATTTTAGTAGAGTAGCCCACAGGACCTCCAGATGACTACTGCATTGTTCTCAAATAAACCCTTTTTCTCCAACTTTCACATGAGGAAACATTTTCTAGAACCTTCTCCATCAGGTAACCAATAACAATATTCAGCAACAATATTCAAGAACAACAAAACCAAAGACTTCCTGTGAGGTCCATCCAGCATGACCGCTGATTGTTTATTTCCAAAACTGTCATAGAAATTACTTAAGACATGAGCATTTGAAGCAATCAGTTTTAGATCCACCATACCTGAGAAATTTTGAGGCAGTGATTTTAATGAATTCCCCTAAGATTGGATGGAGAAGCTAGGAGATTATAACAGAGAGGTAACCCAGAAGAGACAGATAAGGTTGGCTATACTAAGCCTTCAGAAAAGGAAAGAAAAGGGCACAAGATAAATATGAATTACAGGAATAGGGTAGCTATTGCTTTCTTTGAAAGATAGGGAAAGAGAGGGAAAAGAATGAACTTCAGGAAGAGAAAAAATAAATTAACTAAACATTTTCAGGGAAAATATTGTCAGAAGGAATGGGAGGTAGAAATCTAAAGCTCTCTTGCCTGTGTTGGATGGGCAGCTTCTCTACGTCTAAAATGGAGACAGTGCATAAAATACGCCAAAAAATTCCTAAATTATTTCAACTCCCACTAGATTTCATTTGGAAGGAAATCATGTACGGCAAATATTAAATGTATCGAAGGCTATGCCAAGGAGTGTCAAATTCTTGTGTCCATATTACATACGTAATATTTTGAGAAAATAAATAATTCTTTATAGAAAAGCTTTTTGAATAATGGTTCATTTACAAGTCATTTGGGACAAGTGTTTCATGAGTCTCGTCTCTAATAATACCTCATATAAAGTGAGGCCAGCGAATGACCAAGGATTCCGTGCTGTTCTTGATGACATAAGCCAGACATCTTGAACAAACACTTAAGTCTTATTATTATTATGACTCCTAAACTCATAATACCAAAGGTTATAAATATCTAAGCATCATGGGTTGGTGAGGATCATCTTTACCAGACTGACAGAGAAAAGTTTGTACAAGTAGACCTCTAGCCCACAGGTCAAGATGAATCAAATAATTGACGTCCCCAGCAATGGCATTTGACCCAGAAAAAAAGCCCTAGTGATGAATGAAAAGCTGAAAGGGCTAAATGTGGGTAGAACAACTAGCAACTTTCATCACTGCTCAAACTGATGAAAATTGCTTCTATTGATAAAATAGGCACTTCGCTTTCTGAGCCTTCTCTCATCTCCACCAGGGGGAAGACTCATCTGCACCATTGACCCTATACTCTCTGTGCCTTCTCTTTAATGATCAGGGGCTCATTTCGTGAGTTGGATCAACAACGGAAGCTCTCTTAACACCTAATGTACCATTAGCATAATTCATTCAGAGAAGACACTGCTCTGCTTTCCATGGAGGTCAATAGCTACTCCTGTAAGAGCTGTGCAGATCTGCTTTATGGCATTCAGTATCCTGGGCAATATTTAGTGGTGCCTGCCAGGCAGAGGGCACAATGTGAGCGCTTATCTTCAAGAGACATCAATGTAAAATTGCCAGGATTGGAACTGAGAGAAATGATCTGTCACCTGAAGGGAAATTAGGCATCAGAGAATTTAAATGTATCTTTTTAAGTGGAGAAACTGAGGCTTGGAGCAACTAAGAGTTTTGTTCAAGGTCACCAGATGACTCAAGACAAATGAGCATCTAATTCGCAGCCTTTTCATCTAGACTCGGATCGTTTTAATTTTCATTCTGTGGGTAGATCATCAGTTTAATTTGTATCTCCTTTTACTATCTGTCCTTACCTTTAATTCTCTCCAGATTTGCTGTCTGTGTGATTCTGAGCAGGTTACTTACCCTCTCTGAAGTTATTTCCTTATAAGTAAAAACATGCATCATAATATACATAACTAACATCACTTTATTCTTCTTAGGATTGTTTGGAGAATTAAATTAGGCACTTTTAGAAAAGATGGTCTATTACTTATCTTATACAATAGGTATTTGATAAATGTTAGCTCCCTACAGTTACTCTTTGGGCGAAGGGGATGAAACGCCTTGAAAGAATGAACATGTAGGTTATGCTGTGTCTGAATAGAGGATAAGATGGAAAATGCAGCAGGAACCTAATGTAACCTGGTCACTTCACATCCTGGATAATTAGACTTACCTACCTGAAAATTTGTTATGCAGTTATAATTGCGTTCAGATTTGGAGAAGCCCGTCTTCACTAAAATATTCATGCCTCAACTGCATTTCCTAGGCACAGCCCTGCTGTTTTGCTTGATCTTCATGATTAGGAACTGATCACTATTCTTCCTGATCTTTGGCTCGGTATTTCAAGATCATCACCGGAGGAGAATACCACGTTCCTTTGATAAATTATATTTAGCGACCCTCATGTATTGTGATTCTCTTGTGTAGTAAATAGATAGAGATCTGAAACAGCCTGACATATGAAGGACTTGGATAGGTAATGAACAAGCCACTAACTCAGAGAAAGTTTTATGGGAAAGGGTTTAGTTTGATGAGGGCTGCCATGAAATTATATTTAAAATTAAACTCTCTCAGAGAGTCTCAAACATTTCATCAGAACAGTGGAGAGAGAAGAGCCCGAGACGAGCCTGTCCCTGAAAATCTTCTAAGTGGAAGGGAGATAGTACCTTCTGTTAGGAAGGCACTTAGATGTTGTTACCCATTACCATTTGGCAAAAACATTTTCAGAGAGGCTTAGTTGTGTGTAGACTGCCTATCTAGAGCATGAACCTAAAAACTCACCCGCAAACATCTCGGACGCTCTAACAGCACAGTTTAATGTACAAGCACTGAGCCCTTGGAAAGTCTATCTGTCTCATTTTGTTCTGAACCAGCAATTTCTCCATCCTTGTTCTCACTGTCAGATTCCTTACCTGCCTTTCTGCATGCAAGAGAACCACCACTACAGAAGCGCAAAGTCACCACTTAAAAGATGCTCTTTACAAAAATAAATAAATAAAATAAGATAGTAGCCCCAGACAAAGCCAGCTGATCTTTTCCCTTACGAATGTGGGAATATTTGTTTGAACAAGGAAACATTCAAGCTTACACTATAGCTGGGCAAAGTTAAGCCTTTCCTAAAATATCTTGATAGACATCCACTTCCTATGACGAGGCTAAAAATACAGCATGTAAGCCAGTCTTCCAGAAAGAAAGTTGTGGTAGTGATTTTTTTCTTTCCTCTTATTCTATCAGACCTCATAGACCACAGCGCAGCGTTATCAGCATTGCCAGACGAATTCAGCCGGCAGTCAGGTTCTCTCAGACATGTGCTTATCAGTCTCCTGTAAGAAGTTTGTCTTTTTGTGCACTTTGGGTATTAGGACTAAGTTACTGGGAGCAAATTCTGCCAAGAATAAAACTTTAAAAATCAGCCTATAAAGAAGAAGAATGTTATTATGGCTTCAAAATCCATATATTTAAGAGGAAACTATAATCAGCCATTGGATGGGTATTCTTAAAAATAGAAATGTCTCTTCCTAGCCAACTCTCAGCATGGGCTACTAATTTACTTACCAAAGATCTATCTTTTGGTTTTATGTTTCAAAATACCATTATAATCACATTAACCAAGTTGTTGGCTGATTGTACCTCTATTCTTCAATGGCTTAAATATGGTTGTTTAATATATAGATTTCAGGTAAATGGAAACTATAAAGAAGTTTCAAATAGTCTACTTTTGAGTACTGTGAAATGTACATACACGTGTAGATAGATATATAGAGAGAGAGAATCAGGAGATAAACCAGGGTGATAGTTAGACAGAGAGAGAGAGAGAGATGATAGAGAATCAGGAAATGAACTAGGGTGAGAGGAGTGAGTATACACCTTGGGAACAAAATTGAATAGAGCACCAAACATCTCAGTAATCAAAATAAAAGGTATTTTAACACACTTTTTTTTTAAAATCTAAATTAATGGAGAAAAGCCCCATAATAAAAATTTTAAATAAAGACAGAATCAGTCTTACTGATTTTTCCTCTTGCCTTAGGCTCCAGTATGGTTCCACGTGGCACTGTTATTGATTGTGATTTTTATTTAAAACGTTCATAATTTGTTCATCATGGATTTTTTTTGCGCTTTATTTTTTAAAATGATTGCATTAAAATATTATTTATCAGATTACTGCGCTTTTTGGCGATCCCTTGAATTTTGTGACTGAGGAAAGGGCCTCACTTGCCTCCCCCCTAGTCTTGCCCTAAGAAACGCACATGTGGGCTTGGTGCTACGGCGTCACTCATGGCATCACATCTGGTCCGCCCCATAGCCCAAGGAGGGTAGAGTTGTGGAAACTGAAGGTTAGAATGCTTTGAGAACTTGCCCTAGTCTGTGTCCTGCCTGATCCCCACATTCAACCATTCTGCTACACTGTCTCTTCCTTTCTGTCCAGGGTTATCACAGCATAACAACAAAGCACCAAGCTTTGATTCAACAAGCACCTAGTAACTACCTACTCTGTACCTTATGGCACTTTGACAGAAGTTTGAAGACAAACATGACACTTTTTGTTTCAGGGTATTCATGACCTGTTGAAGCTCACGTAAACCCATTTAACTGTACTAAAAATGACAATTGCCTTTTTCCCTCTGCCTACCCTCCACTCGCATACATCATACTGAATAATACCTCACTCCCATAGAGCCTTAACTTTGACTTGAGAAATAAGGGAAGAAAAGCAAGAAACACAGAGCATGGAATCTACCCCAAGGGCTGGTACTTTAGGATGTTTTTACATGTGACTTCATTTCACCTTCATAACATCCTTGTGCTATATTGATGCCTTTATTATTCTAACAAAGAGGTTCGCAATCTGCTCAACGTGGCAAACATAAAGGTAGAACTGCGCCTCAGACTCAGCTCTCTCTGGCTGTCCTTCTCCAGGATTCCTCACCAAAAACTTTACTGCTCTGAGTGCTAGCTGTGGCCCTACTGACTGTGCTGGAAAAGGACAGAGCACGTGTCCGGAGCACAGCGTGCCAGTTAATGACTTGACCAGAAATGTTTCTGACAGTCTCAGTTCAAGAATGGCTTGAGAGTACAGGACTTCTCTAGGGAAGTTAGTTTTTTTAATCCTCATTGTTTGCTTTGACGTATTTCAGATTTTAAACATATACAATTCACAGCAAATGGGATACAGCGCCTCCAGCAAGAATTATTCAAAAGGATTTAAGCAGAAATTTTGCTCACATTTCCAGTGCCCTGAAACCAGATATCCTGCCTTCATCAGTACATTATCTCTGAATCAATCTATGCTGGGCCATCAGTGAGAAAAACAACTTTCAAATACCTCCCATTGTGCAAAAACTAGGATCTGGAACAGTACAGCGTCAGTGGTGAGAGAATAATAAGGCCGTTTATACTTTTCTGTTTGGTAATTCATAAAACCAAATTGCATCTAAGTAATTTTTTTAGCATTAAGCTTTGCCATATCTGTGGACATATGCTAATGAATGACATGAATAGATTTTTTCTTTTTATAAATGAAACTTATCTTTTAAACCAGAAACGAATTCCCAAGCTAAATCTCCAAATATATTTTTCTAAGCCATGTGAAGCAGTTTATTATGTTATTTTCGGAGTTATGCTACCAAAATAAAAGAAGAATAAAAGAAAAAGAAAATTTGACATTTATTTAAGCTTAATAATAAAACATAATGGATTGAATACATGTGTTTATCTTTATTCTTGCCTGAAACCACATTTAAATGACAGCAAGAAATAAGGAAAGTGTTAATCCATAAGGGGAAAAAATAAGAGAGGAAACACCAACATAGAAGTGATGTCAACTCATTTTTGGAAGATAAACAGAGAATGGAGGAAAAATACGTGAGCAAGCAAAGTAGTAGAAGCTGAAACTAAGTATCCAGTGGAGATACTGATGAGAAATCAGCTTGTTGAACTTCTTGAACCCTTGAAAGCCTCAGGAATTGGAGGGATGAGGTACCTTCAAAGGTGTGGGTGCAACCAGAGAGCATTCCTCCTCTATCTTTTTCAGAAGAAAGGAGACTTCAAAGACCCACTAACGGGGGACAAGAGGTACAGAGAAGGGAAGGAGTCAGGAGCTAAAATAAAACCAGAGGTATTTAGTGAAAGCCTGAAAACTAAATGAGACTATAGACCCCATCCCCTAAGCCTCCTGCTCCTGTTCATCATTCACACACTAGTACCCAGCCCATCACCGACCACACAGCCCCTGCCCTGTGGGACTTTAGAAGCTCTTTCTCAGGAGAAACAGAAAGATCCCAGAAAAATGTCACTTGAATGCTGACATTTTGGAAACTGCCAAGAAAAAGCCAGCTTTCCACCCAATCACCCTACAGTGAAGGTCACCAGCCCACCAGCTCGGTCATCAACCTTTTAACACCTTGTTCTTAAATTTGAATGAAAAGAAAGATCATCATATATTTGAGAAAGCCCTCCATCATGAAAAGCAGAGACCAGAATAATTGAGGATAAAATTCAAAGAAAGGGAGACAATGCTAAGGGCAGAAGAGATATCTTTTTTTAAAAGAACAATAGTTAATAACCTCAGAGAAGTAGGAGTTAATATTGCACCTTAAAAGCAAAACAAGAGGATGCCATGAAAAGGAGCAATCAGATAAGAAGAGGTCTAGGAAATTAAAGTTATGATAGAAGTAATCAAATAAATATTCAACAGAAGCATTAGAAGGTAAAGTTAAGGCCAGCTTCTAAAGAGTAGAAATAAAAAGACAATTAGATGGAAAGTGAAAGAGAAATGATAAAATTAGAGAATTGATCTGCACAATTTGATAGCTGCCTAGCAGAAAATCCAGAAATAAAATTGAGGATAGCAAATTACAAAAAAATACTAAAGCACTTAAATAGAAGGACATGTGTCTAGATAGATAGGGCCAAGTCAGATAAGAAAAGGAAGGGGAAAGGGTTCTCGCTAAAGCACGTTATTAAAGTGTGAGGCTGGAATAAAAACATATTTGAGACACTAAGTTTGCGAATGCTAAGTTTTCTCTTGTGGACTCTTTCTCTCCACTGCAGGAGATGCTTCATTCTAAGGAGCCAATAAACATGCTGGAGGAAATACAGGGGCCAGGAAACAAGAAGCATGGGATCCAACACCTGCTAGAAGTTTGGAAATTTCCAAGGTGATGGCCGATGGGATGTTGTGATCCAACAGCTACACAGGACGCTGAGAGGGCTGCTCATCTAGATTAGGGCAGGGAGAAAGAGAGTGTCAGGAAGGAGAAATACAAAAGGAATGGATCAGAGAGAGAATCTGCCAGACCAGACCATGCCTGTCGAAAGGTGTGGAAAAAAGTTTACTTGAAGCCCTAAGCAAGTGAAAGAATTAAAACCTTGTTTAATTCCTAGAAAAACAAAAAGAAATTATACAATAAAAGTAATGATAGTCCATTACTCGGCTTCACTGTGAGCAGTATGTCCACAGGCATAACAAAGAAAACACAAAATACTGGTTTAATTAAATCCATAGCATAACTAGCTTTGGAGGATGTGGGAGGGGGTGTGTGCCATACACATTCCAATTTAGAAATTCAAGACGTACTGTGTAAAATTATAAATCAACCCAAAGCAATGACTCCTGTTATTGGTGAAGACAAACAAACAAAAAGATAAAACACGGAAGAAATACGAGAACTGAAAGTGGTGAGCTCTGATGAGCAGGATTTGGGAGTAGGGAGAGTCAGGGCAGAATGTTGGCCTTGTTGTTACTCTAAATCTTCAGGCACCATTTGACTTTCAAGCTATGGGCATGTGTTCATCCGTTCAATAGATAATTTAATTAAAAAAAAAAAATAGGGCCCGGTGGCACAGTGGTTAAGTGCACACACTCCGCTTTGGCGGCCTGGGATTCGCCAGTTCAGATCCTGGGTGTGGACATGGCACTGCTTGGCAAGCCATGCTGTGGCAGGCGTCCCACATATAAAGTAGAGGAAGATGGGCATGGATGTTAGCTCAGGACCAGTCATCCTCAGCAAAAAGAGAAGGATTGGCAGCAGTTAGTTCAGGGCTAATCTTCCTAAAAAAAAAAAAAAAGATAGCTTTTAACTGCATTTCTGCAAATAAATCTCCCTGAAAAATAAAGGCAGACATCACTAATTTACAAGGTCAGAAAAACCTTTAAAGGCCTTTGCCGGCCTTTAGAAAATTCTGGCTTTGCACGTTTATGTTAAAAAAAAAAAAGCAAAACAGGAAATTAAATACTAAACAAAGATGCAAAATTCTTAAACTGTTTAGCAGGATTATTGCATTTTTATTTCATTTATCACATATACTGTAACAAATTTTTACACGTAATTAATGAATATTCCATGACCTTCATGTATATGGTTTCTTGGCTTCTTTTAATTCGTCACTGTTGTCAGAACATGGCAAGAAGATGAGGTAAAGAGACTCAAAGCTCTTCAACAGGAAATTGATTAAATACAAGCAGACCTTAAAAGAAATATTTTGAAGCTGTTACTAGGTTGGGATTGATCTATGTGAAAAAATCTCCAGAAATATTAAGTCAAAGGATCAAAATGCAGAGAATAGCACATATTCTGTGACCCCTTTTGTACACACACACACACACACACCCCACACACACAGATGCACAATTATTTATGCTTGTGGATGTACACACTAATTTTGGGAGGGCACTTACTATACTCCTAACAGTGTTGACCTCTCAGGAAGAAATCTCAGAGGAAAGAAATATTCATATTTCTTTCAAAACTCTTTAATACTCCGATTTTTTTAAACCAGATGCGTATATGGTGTATTTTCAATAAAAAGGTGGCTATGCAAAAGGGAAAAGGAATTGTGATCATATTTATGTAAAACTAACATGCAGAGTTATCTCTTGGTTATAAGATTTGGTGTGATTGCTGTTTCTTCTTTACAGTTTTTTTGAGGTTTACAATTTTTCGCCAGATATATTT
The DNA here is from genome assembly GCF_041296265.1 of Equus caballus. Classification (NCBI taxonomy): domain Eukaryota; kingdom Metazoa; phylum Chordata; class Mammalia; order Perissodactyla; family Equidae; genus Equus; species Equus caballus. The sequence continues at coordinate 72,176,018 of NC_091699.1, read as the reverse complement.
CTATTACTTTAAAATGAAAAAATGCTATTAAAAAGAAAAAAGAAGAAACAGGCGAAAATGCCATTCCTCTATAAATTCTTTAGGTCACAGAAGATGTTCGCTTAGAATGTAGCTTTTCTGGAAGGGGTGAGTAAGCATCTGGGTATTACATTTGCAGATGGACTTCATACAAAGCATATGGTAGATTTTCTCAAGGAAAATTGTTGCTGTAGAAGCACACGTTGCTATTTAAACCTTGGCAGACCAGGTCTTTTTTATGCTTGACTTTTCTCTCTCTAAAATGTGAATTAAGCATCTGTCCGATTTTCTTGAGGAGTTCCCCATTATTGGAATTAATTTTTTCTTCTTTGTAAAGATTGTAAATTATAGAATGTGAAATTTTACAGCTTTGATAGGCTGGTGGTGGGGGGTGGCTAATTTTTTAACTTGTCCTTTAGGCCTATTTATTTTTTCTTTCTGCTTCCTAAATTGCCAGAGATGTTAAAACAAGGGCGAAGGAAAAAAAAACAAAACAAAACACTGTAAGCCAATGAGAAGTCTTTCACAGAACCAGTGGCACTTGAGCCAAGCAAGCACAGCACCATTTCAGAATAACAAACAACTGCATTCTCAGCTTCCAAGAGGTTATAGCGCTAAAACTCACCAGTACTTTTCATGGGAAGTAAATGCCTTTATAAAGGTCAATGCAGAATTTATCAGCTTTATTGCATGTTTTCTGTCTTTTTCTTAGGTATGTAAAAGGAACAAAATAAAAGGGCTTTTCTTTAATGTCTTTTCTGCAAATGACTCAGAAGAGCAATTGCTTTGCTTCCAACTCAGAAAGTTGTTTCAATCTCACGTAGGTCCATTTTTAACAATAAACAAACATTCCTTCAGTGGCTTAAACTAGGAAACCAACATAAGGTGTGTAGTGGCTTGTGATACAGACAGGAAGGAATGACAAGCATTTACCCAGGGTAAACAGTGACAAACCCGGGCAAGGCAGTATCACAAAAATGTCTTTACTGCAGATAATTGGCCCCTTAAATTTAAGATTTTCAGCTGAAAGTTTTAAGAGAAACTTCCTTCCCCAAAGAAGAAATCTGGCTCCTTCAACTTTCCATCCTGCAGGCTTTGGGGACAAAAATCTGGAACTCTGCCAGCACTTAGAGTCCCCAGGGGATATTTTACAAAATATTAGCAACTCTAATGGTTTTCATTATTTAATGATTTCTTACATTATGCATCTGAATGAAAACTAAAGCAAAGTTTAGAAAGTTTAAGTATTAAGGACACAGTCTACATATTGGGGCTGACTTTAATCATTTTCATATTCCTTTTGGCTTTTTCTGCAAAAGATATTTCATAAATCAAAAGATGCCGCTCAAAGTTTTAAGCTTTTTCCACCTGTAAGTTGTATTGTTTTGAGCAATTAGCTTCTCTGGGCCTTAAGTGTTCATATCTGGAAAATGAAGTGGTGGGACAGATAAACACTGATGTCCCTCGTGACTTTAACGAGATAAACCTTGTTTTATTGCACTTCGCTTTATTACACTTTGCAGATATTGCATATTTTGTAAATTGAAGGCTTGTGGCAACACTCTGTCAAGCAATTCTATCGGCTCCATTTTTCCAACAGCATTTACTCACTTTGCGTCCCTGTGTCATATTTTGGTAATTTTCACAACATTTCAAACTTTTTTTTATCGTTATTATATTTGATATGGTGATCTCTGATCAGTGATCTTTGATGTTACTATTGTAAATGTTTTGGGGAACCACGAACCACACCCATATAAGATAGCAAACAATTGATAAATGTGATGCATGTTCTGCCTCCCTTACTGACTGGCCATTCCCCCATCTCTCTCCCTCTCTTCGGGCATCTCTAGTCCCTGAGACACAACAATGGTGAAATTAGGCCAATTAATAACCTACAATGGCCTCTAAGTGTTCAAGTGAGAGGAATAGTTGCAGGCACATCTCTCACTTTAAATCAAAAGCTAGAAGTGATTAAGCTTAGTGAGGAAGGCATGGCAAAGGCCAAGATGGGCCAAAAGGTAGGCCTCTTGGGCCAAACAATCAGCCAAGTTGTAAATGCAAAGGAAAAGTTCTTGAAGGAAATTAAAAGTACCACTTCAGTGAACACATGAATGATAAGAAAGCAAAACTGGGGCCGGTGCTGTGGCCGAGTGGTTAAGTTGGCGCGCTCCGCTGCGGTGTCCCAGGGTTCGGACCCTGGGCACTGACGTGGCGCCACCGCTTGTCAGGCCGCGTTGGGGCGGTGTCCCACATCCCACAACTGGAAGGACCTGGAACTGGGATATGCAGCTGTGCGCCAGGGGGGGTTTGGGAAATAAAGCAGAAAAAAACCAAAAAAAAGATTGGCAACAGTTGTTAGCCCAGGTGCCAATCCTTAAAAAAAAAGAAAGCAAAACAGCCTTGTTGCTGATATGGAGAAAGTTTTAGTGGTCTGGATAGAAGATCAAATTAGCCACAACATTCCCTTAAGGCAAAGCCTAATCCAAAGCAAGGCCCTAACTCTCTTCAACTCTACGAAGGCTGAGAGAGGTGAGGAAGCTGCAGAAGAAAGGTTTGAAGCTAGCAGTGTTGGTTCCCGAGGTTAAAGAAAGTAGCCATCTCCATATCATAAAAGTGCAAGGTGAGGCAGCAAGTGCTGATGTAGAAGCTGCAGCAAGTTATCCAGAAGATCTAGCTGAGATCACTAACGAAAATGGCTACACTGAACAAGATTTTCAATGTAGACAAGACAGCCTTCTATTGGAAGAAGATGCTATTTAGGACTTTTATCACTAGAGAGGAGAAGTCAATGCCTGGCTTCAAACCTTCAAAGGGCAGGCTGACTCTCTTGTTAGGGGCTAATGCAGCTGGTGACTTTAAGTTGAAACCAATGCTCATTTAACATTCTGAAAACCTTAGGGCCCTTAAGAATCATGCTACATCTACTCTTGCTCTATAAATGGAACAAGGAAGCCTGGATGATAGCACATCTGTTTACAACATGGTTTGCTGAATATTTTAAGCCCACTGTTGAAACCTATTGCTCAGAAAAAAAAGATTCCTTTCAAAATATTACTGCTATTTGACAATGTACCTGGTCACCCAAGAGCTCTGATGGAGATATACAGTGAGATTAATGTTGTTTTCAGGCCTGCTAACACATCATCCTTTCTGCAATCCAGGGATCAAGGAGTAATTTTGACTTTCGAGTCTTATTATTTAAGAAATACATTTTATAAGGCTATAGCTGCCAGAGATAGTGATTTCTCTGATGGATCTGGGTAGAGTAAGTTGAAAACCTTCTGGAAAGAATTCAGCATTCTAGATGCCATTAAGAACATTCTGATTCACGGGAAGAGGTCAAAATATCAACATTAACAAGAATTTGAAAGAAGTTGATCACAACCCTCATGGATGACTTTGAGGGGTTCAAGACTTCAGTGGAGGAAGTAACTGCAGATGTGGTGGAAACAGCAAGAGAAATAGAAGTGGAGCCTGAAAATGTGACTGAATTGCTGCAATCTCATAATAGACCTTTAACAGATGAAGAGTTGCTTCTTACGGAAGAGCAAAGAAAGTGGTTTCTTGAGATGTAAGCTACTCCCGGCGAAGATGCTGTGAAGACTGTTGAAATGACAGCAAAGGACTTAGAATATTACATAAACTTTGTTTATAAAGTAGCGGCAGGGTTTGAAAGGATTGACTCCAATTTTGGAAGTTTTACTGTGGATAAAATGCTATCAAACAGCATTGCATGTTATAGAGAAATCATTCCTGAAAGGAAGAGTCAATTGATGCAACAAACTTCATTGTTGTCTTCTGTTAAGAGATTGCTACAGTCATCCTAACCTTCAGCGACCACCACCTTGACTAGTCAGCAGCCATCAACATCAAGGCAAGACCCTCCACCAGTAAAAAGATTACAACTCACTGAAGGCTCAGGTGATGGTTAGCATTTTTTAGCAATAAAGTATTTTTTAATTAATGTCTGTACATTGTGTTTTCAGACAAAATGCTATTGCACACTTAATAGACTACAGTATAGTGTAAACATAGCTTTTATACTCACTGGGAAACCAAAAAATTTGTTTGACTCGCTTTATTGCGACACTTGCTTTATTGCAGTGGTCTGGAACCAAGCCCGCAATATCTCCACGGTATCCCTGTATTCAATGATAAAGATGTGCTTTTCTCTGCAGAGCACTTTGCACCCTCCATTAAAAGAAGAACATGGGGGTATTTATAAAGCCATGGCAACCACTATCTGCTTCTAGGTAAGTAAATGTTTATCCAGAGAAGGGGTCAGCATATTTCAGCCTTCTGGCCAAATCTGGCCAGCACTGTTTGTGTAGATAACATTTTTGTCAGAACACAGCCCCACCTATTTATTCGCTTATTGTCTATGGCTGCTTTCAGGCTACAACAGTTGAGTACTTGCACCAGGCACCATCTGGCATGCAAAGCCTAAAATATTCACTAGTTGGCCTTTTATAGAAAGAGTCTGTGGATCCCAGGTCTAGAAGCTCTCTGAACTGCTAAGGACATCCTTGGCCCCTGGGCATGGTGGGGACCTGAGGGGCAGGTGCAGGTGTTCAGGTCGGGAACACAGATGTGCATACATAGCCACAGGCAGCCCACATATCTTCTCTTAGCCAATTCTCATCCTGCTAGCTCCTCCACCTCCTACTGAGCAAAATCTGATATCCAAGTTCTGTAGACTATAAGACAAACTTTCATCAGGACCATCCAGCTATTTGATGCCAAATGATTGTTTTCATCATCTTAAAAAAATGCTTTAAATTCTCCTTGTTTTGTACATTTTAACTAATTTCTGACCAGTACTCAAACTTTTTGGTTGGTCACTGACCATTTTGAGCATCTGATTAAAGCTACAGACCCTCCCCAGGAAAATGTACTTGCATAATTCAAACAACATTTTACACCCAATTTTCTGGGTGCGGGGTGGTTCACATTAGTTTAAGACTTCGGAACACGTAACTACGGTAGCTTCTAAAGCAGATAATTGGTACAATATTCTCACTATAAAGACCAATATTACTATATAAGATTGAATGCCAATGTGACATAGCAGAAAGAATATCAGATGAGGAGCCAAAAGAACAAGTTTATGCATTGTCTCTGCTACTAACTAGACATGACAGGCCACTGAAGCGCTCCATGCTTTGGGTTCCTCATTTATTAAATAGTGAAAATAATAAATGTCCTGTCTACTCCACAGGCTGTGTTAAGAATCCAATGAGGTAATGTGTGAGAAAATTTTATAAATCACACGACTCTTTCCATTTGAGTGATGAGGGATTCTGACAACCCATTTCATAGGAGGGAACAAAGGACCGTAGATATTTTGTATTCAAAGTGTGATGGTTGGACCAGCAGCTGCAGATTCCCAGGCCCCTTTTCAGACTGAGCGAATCAGAATCTGTGTTTTAACAAGATCCCCAGGGGATTTGTGTGCATGTTAAAGCTTAGGGAACACTGCCATAGAAAGATCTCTCTGCAAAGTACATGTATCCACTTCATAAGGCTGATCTCCTTCAGATAAGAAAAGTGAGGTCCACAGAAATTACAGGAAATGCTGAGGTTTTGCACGAGTCAAGAGGCAAAGAGATGGAAGCACAACAGATGTTAGATTTTAGAAATATTTTCAAAATAATTCTGTGCTTGTGGCACTGCCTAGTGAAAGATACACTTTTCATTAAACAATTCATGCTGTGGGAAGCTTAAAATTAGCTTGACCAGGTAGCTGAAATCCACAAAGAGTTGCCGTCTATTATTATGAGGTCGTGGAACCATTGTCGGGGCAAGTCGCAGATTTCTAAATCTTCTTTACGTCTGCAAAATTGTCATATGAGAAGTAGCATATCCATTTCCCTGTAATACCTCACTGAGATGGAGTAAAGTTATCAATGATAATTATACAGGCTTTATGGTCTACCCTCCCTACCACACATCATATCTGCCTCTAAAGCAGAGGTCCTAGAAAATAACAAGATCAAGAACGTGACATGGAAGATGATGTGGAGAGAGGAACAAGAACGACTGAGGATATTAAAAACCCTGCTACTGACAGTAGCACCAAGAAAAATGATTGAGGGGGTTTATGTGGAACAGTGTTTCTTGAGGTGACAGGGGAAGGGGCCCTATCTCCACTGTCCCATTCTCTGCAACCAGGTGCAACTTGCCAGGTTAAGGAAGTCGGAGAAGGGGTGAGAAGTAAGGGAGAAGAAAAGAAGAGTTTCCAAAGAAAGAGAGGTTAAACTGAGAGGGGGAATGGGTGGGGTTTTGACCATTGGGAACTTCTGCCCTAGCAAGGCCTTTGGACATTCCGAATGGTTTCTGGTTCTGAGGCATCTCTCCTCTTGAGAGCTAGAGGTGCCACAGTGCCACTTAGAAGACAGAAGACAAAGAGTGGATTGAGAAGTTTTGCCTCAAATTTAGAGGAAAGACACAGCTTCTAGGTTGTCTAGCTCAGACCATAAAGTTGAGGGAGCAACAAGAATTCAGAGCGGAAGCTATATCCAGGGGAACAGTTGTATATACCTAACTAAATGAGTTAAGGCATTTTCCTTATCTTTTATCTCTCAGAACCCTGAGCATGATAGGTAGATAGATAGATAGATAGATAGATAGATAGGAAGAGAGAATAACCTAAGAGGTGATAATATTACAAAAATGATTACTTTGGAAGCTGCTGTTGTTGCTTACTCTGGGGGTGTAAGAGAAAGGTTAAAGAGTTTGGAATAAAATAAGCCTGGATTTGAACCCCAGTTCTGCCACATATCACTACTGTGCCATCACATGTACCACAGTCAATGTCTCTGAGCTTCGTCTGAAACTGTAAATTATTGTCACATATCACATAATGTCATTATGACAACTAGGTAAAATAATGATTATAAAGTCATGACAAATTGTGAGTGCCTGTGACATATTCATTCCTTCCTCTTCCTTTTTCTCTAAGGCTCAGTTTGTTAGTCCATACTCTCATGCATAGCCAGTATCCACTGTGTGCTGAGTATTGTATCAAATGAATGATTCATGTAGGATCCCTAATTAAAACAGAAAGAAAAATTAAAAAAAAAATAAAGCACCTAATGTTTAAGTTTGCATGTTCCAGCCCTGGTTGTCCTCAGCTCACCCTTCAGGTTTAGTTTTCTAACAGCAGTATTAGCCTGCTCTAATATCACCCAGTGTGAATGGAAAAGCCATCGAAGTCTTTCATGTAATTATGTACACAGTTGCTGTAGGCCTCAGGGGCCCCATTGGCCCTCTAATAATGGAGGAGCTTGGAAAGTCCGTGCCTCCCCAAATTACAGCAGTGGCAGGCTATGGACTCACCCTGGTAACAGATGGTTTTATTAGTGGCCACTGCCAGACACTTGGCTGAGGGCGGAGCACATGGCCATCAGCGTCTGTTCCACTTTGGTGGAGGAGTAGCTGAGTGCACAAGGAAAGCTGGGGCTGAAAAGACTTGACAGTGAGGGAGAGAAATGCACTCTTGATGTCACTGAGGGAGAAAACAAGCTGAAAGAAGTTAAAAAACACAAAAAGCCTATCCCTGGGCTCCTGAAACAGAAAAGATAAGCCCAAATAATTGTGTTCTTTCCATGAAAGAGGAAGGTCAGGATGTCTCCTAGTGGGGAAGAAATAAAGTTGGGAACAAGGTGTGCACAGGTCCCTAACACTACGTGAATTTGTGGGAAGAAATTCTGACTCTGAGTACTGGGCAAACAAGACAACTAAAGATAAAACAAAACAAAACTCTTCTCCATCAACCACTTCCTCAAAGTATAGGTGCTCCATCGTGGTGAAGGGAAGACTATCAGACAGTATGCAAGAGGAAAACCATGGTGCATCCTCAATGGCAGACAGAAAGTACTCTTTTTAACAAAACCAAAAGAATATTAATATTTAAGATCTGGAACACAAAAGCTGGTAACTAGCTATGAAGACAAGTACAAGTATTTAAGACATAACATGTGAAAGATCTAGGAGTCTATGGTCATCCACTCTAAGAGAAGTAGATTTGTAGCAACAGCATGACAGTAAAGCCCAGGTAGCACTCAGTTTCTTCTACCCCTTGGCATTGGATGTAAATACTGTGCCAGTTGTTTTTAAGTCGATTTCTGGTGGGTTTCACTAGTCCTTTGGGCTTTCACAGACTCAGGGTATACTAGAGAACTTCACTGTGGTGAAATCTCTCTACCCCTCTAAGTTTTCTATTGCTGTGTGACAAATTTAGCCGCTTAAGACAACACAAATGCATTATCTCACAGTTGGATGCATAGGACTCCAGGCACAGGTGAGCTGGTTCCCTTCTCGGCTTCAGGAGGCTGAGATCAAGATGTTGCCTAGGCCTGCAGTCTCCTTGAGGCTCAGGATCTGCTTCCAAGCCCACTGGTTGTTGGCAGAATTCACATCCTTAGGTCTGTACAACTGAGGTCCCCGTTTTCTTGCTAACTCTAGATCAGGGACTACTCTAAGCTCCTAGAGGCCATCCTCAGGTCCTTACCACATGGCCCCATCCTCACACAACATAGCACCTGACTTCTTCAAGGCTAGCAGGAGAGCATCTGCTGCCGCAGCTTGTGTTTTTGAATGCTTCACCTAAGTAGGTCAGGACCATCCAGGATAATCTCCCTTTTGAGTAACTCAAAACCAACTAATAGGGGGCCTTAATTACATCTATAAAATTTCTTCCTCTTTGCCACATAATGTAACCTAATTATGGGTGTGACATTTCACCACATTCAGAGGTTCTACTACCACTCAGGGAAGAGTAAGATACAAGGCAGTCACACCAGGGGATGGGGATCTTGGGGGCGCTATCTTTGAATTCTGTGTGCCACAGCGTTTTTTTTATTTAAGTAAAATTTATATACTATAAAATTAACCATTTCAAAGTATACAGTTCAGTGGCATGTAGTACATTCACAGTGTTGTGTAACAATCACCTCTATCTAGTTCCAAAATATTTTCATCACCCTAAAGGGAACCCCCACACCCAGTAAGCAGTCAATCTTCATTATCCTCTCCCTTTAGGCCCCTGGCAACCACTAATCTACTCTCTGTCTCTCTGGATTTACTTACTTGGGATATTTTGTATAAATGGAATCATACAATATGTAATCTTTCGTGCCTGGCTTCTAACAGTTGGTGGACATTTGAATTATTTCCACCTTTTGGTGATTGGGAATAGTGCTTCTCTGGACATTCCTGTACAAGTTTTTGGAACATCTGTTATCAATTCTTTTGGGTATATATCTAGGAGTGAAATTTCTGGATCCTATAGTAACTGCCAAACTATTTTCCACAGCGGCTATACCATTTAACATTCCTACCAGCAATATGTGAGTGTTCTGATTTCTCTGCATTCTCACCGACACTTGTTATTTCAAGGTTTTTTTTTTTTCTTTTTAGTTATAGCCATTCCAGTGCATGTAAGTTAATATCTCATCTTGGTGTTGATTTGCGTTTCTCTAATGACTAATAATGTTGACTTCTTTTCATGTGCTTTTTGGTTTTTATGTCTTCTTTAGAGAAATGTCTAAAGAACAAGTCCACTGGTCGTTCTTCAAATGGGTTGTTTGTCTTTTTGTTATTGAGTTGTAAGAGTTCTTTATATATTCTGGATACTAGACTCTTATGAGCTATATGATTTGCAGATACTTTCCCCATTCTGTAGGTTGTCTTTCTACATTTTTGATAGTTTCTTTTGATGCATAAAATTTTTAATTTTGATAAAGTTGATTTTGTGGAATTTATCTACTTTTTCTTTTGTTCTTTGTTCTTTTGGAGTCTTATCTAAGAATTAATTGCCAAATTACATGAAGATTTACCCCTTTTCTTTCTACTAAGAGTTTAGCACTTACATGTAGGCCTTTGATCTATTTTGAGTTAGTTTTTGTATGCGGTGTGAGACAGGCGCCCAATTCACCCCTTGCATGTAAGTACCCAGTTGTCCCAGAAATATTTGTTGAACAGATTATTCTTTCCTGATAGAATGGTACACTTTGTTGAAATTCAATTGATCAAAAATTTATGGGTTTATTTCTAGATTCTCTATTCTAGTCTACTTATCTATGTGTCTATCCTCTTGAGAGTATCATACACTTTTGTTTATTGTAGCTTTGCAGTGAATCTTGCAATTGGGAAGTATGGGTAGTCCAACTTCTCTTTGTTCAAGATTCTTTTGGCTATCTGTGGTGCCCTGCAATTCCATATGAATTTTAGGATCAGTTTGTCCATTTATGCAAAAATGTCCCTTGAGATTTTAATAGGGATTAAATTGAATCTGCAGATTGCTTTAGGTAGTATTACCATCTTAACAATACTAAGTCTTTCAATCTATGAACATGGGCTGTCTCTCCATTTATGTAGGTCTTCTTTAACTTTTTTCAGCAATGTTTTATAGTTTTCACTATACAAACCAAGCATCTCCTCAGTTAAATTTACTCCTAAGTAATTTTTCATGTTGTTGTAAACAGAATTATTTTTCCTAATTTCCTTTTTCAGACTGTTCATTCATTACTAGTGCATAGAAATACAATTGATTTTTGCATGTTGATCATATATCCTACAACTTTGCTGAATTTATTGTCTCTATAGTTCTGGGATTTTTTTGTAGATTCTTTAGGATTTTCTATGTGTAAGGTCATGTCATCTGCAAATAGAGATAGTTTTACTTTGTCTTCTCCAATTTGTATGCCTTTTATTTCTTTTTCTTGCCTAATTACTGTTAGAACTTCCAGCAACAGCACCCTTGTCTTATACCTCATCACAGGGAGAAAGGTTTTTTTTTCACCGTTGAGTATACTGTTAGCTATTGGGTTTTCATAAATGCCTTTCACCTTGTTGAAGAAGTTGGCATCTATTCCTAGTCTGTTTTGTTTTTGTTTTTAATCATGAAAGAGTATTGGATTTTGTCAAATGATTTTTCTGCACCAGTTGAGATGATCATATCTTTTTACTCCCCTTTTATTCTATTAATGTAGTGTATTACATTGATTGATTTCATATGTTGAATTATCCCTGTATTCTTGGAAGATATCCCACTTGGTCCTGGTGTATAATACTCTCAATAGGATGATGGATTCAATTTGCTAGTATTTTCTTGAGGACTTTTGCCTTGATATTAAAAATGATTATTGGTCTACAGTTTTCTTCCAATGTCTTTATCTGGCTTTGGTATCAGAGTAATGCTGGCCTCATAGAGTGAGTTTGGAAATGTTTCCTTTTCTTCAATTTTTTAAATAGTTTTAGAAGGATTTGTGCTAATTCTTTTTTAAATGTTTGGTAAAATTCACCAGTGAAACCACCTGGTTCTGGGCTTTTCTTTGTTGAGAGATTTTTTATTACCAATTTACTCTCTTTACCTTTTTAGCTATCTCTATATTTCTTTCTTTCTTTCTTTTTCTTTTTTGCTGAGGATGTTAGCCCTGAACTAACATCTGTTGCCAATCTTCCTCCACTTTATATGTGGGTCGCTGCCACACATGGCTGACGAGTCGTGTAGGTCCACGCCCAGATCTGAAGGAGCGAACCTGGGCTGCTGAAGCCGAGCGTGCCGAACTTAACCACTACACCACGGGGCTGGCCCCTATCTATATATTTTTAATTATAAACTTCCAGCTAATGCAGCTGGAACTGAATTTAGGCACTGTTTCCTTTCTCTCTGTGGCCCAAACACTTGCATTATGAACCTATTGTGGCAAAGCCATCACCTTACTTAACAGGAAGACCACATCGGAGTGAAAGGCGAGCTAACAGTTCATGCAGCTGCTGTGGCTGGGGAGAGAGGACAGATCATTTACCATCTTGAAATTGGGAGTTATAGAAAATTGTTCTTATCATTATATTAGAAGTTTTGAAACTTGGGTAATTTCGAAGATAAATCATCTATAAGGAATTAATGTCTCATAAACATTAAAAGGAAAATACAAACAAGTAAGAAATGGTACTTCTCCATAAGAGGGAAAGGATATAATTTTCAATTTTTGAAAGAGACTGGAAAGCTTTCTTAAACTAGGTCACACATTGGGCAATCAGAGGCTACAGAAATGTCTAATCAATACATTTCTTTAAAGACAAGGAAATTGTGCATAAAAATCTAATTTATGTCTCATGAAAATGTGACACATTAGCTAATATAGATCGCAATTCCAATATTGTCCAGAAGTTTATACTTATGAAGGAGTTAGCGTATGTTAAATAGTGTTTCCAATAAGAGTCGAGAATAAGAAAGGCTTATGAGCTTCAATTATGGAGATGGAGTCATTCTTTGATAAATCCAATTATTATTTCCATAGGGAAATGAACTCACTCCTTTGGAAAGGATTTTCCATTACTGTTTCCAAAACAGCTTGTTTTTTCTTTAAGTCCCCTGAAGCAGAAGGTTCTGAGCCCCTTCAAAAGCACAAAGTCAAAACAACATTTATGTAACACATATCTTCAAATAAAAAATGTTAAACACTTGAACCAGTACCTTATCATAGAGAAAAGGAACTTTATTTTCAGAGTGGATCCATTTTGGTTTCTAAAGTCTAGCAGGTACAATGCAAACTATATGTGCATGGGCGACATGCAGGGCAGTTCACATAGGACAACTGCATCAGATGATGATTTTCCTATTCTGGAGGTAGGAAGGTACTCAATAGAACACTGTTCTGGAAATCTCATCTCACCAGTTTTGTGAACACAGGGCAAGTCACTGAATCTCTGAGCCTTTGTTTCCTTGCCTCTAATATAAGGATAAAAATGCTCACCTGCCCACCTGGGCAGGTTAATAACATAATGTTTATGAAATACTTTGAAAGCCACCAGACCTAAACAAAAGTAAGTCTTCAAGGATTTGTGTGCAAGTAATTGATTGGGAGGTGCTCCCAGGAGAAAGAAGAAAGTCCAGGAAGCAGGACAAGGAAGAGGGAGAAAAGAGAGAAGGGTGGGAATTTAGGCAATCTTGATCTTGCAGGGAGTTTTGGAGTTTTCATTATGTTAGAGTCTGGCCTCAAGGCAAGATGGCTGCAGGTCATTGCTAAAGTTTCCCCATGGGATTAAAACCCCCCAGGCGCTCTGATTCTCTGCATGTGTGAGCAAAGCAGCTCCAGGAACCTACAGGAGTTCTTCCAAAGAGAGTCACAGATACAGGTGGTGGCACCTTAGAAGCAAAGCACCCAAGTGAGGAAAAGGGAATGGGTGCTCAAATGGTAAAATTGATCTGCCAGGATCTGGGGGAACCAAGAGTAACCACTATAACTATCCCCCTTCATATCTTGTTTTCTTCCCAGATTTTCATTTTTTAACAGTTTTCTAGAAAATTGTCTAGACATAGCATATTTTCCCATGTAAGAGTAGATATAGTCACTGGTATTTAAAGTCAACATGCTTTAATAACTGTGCAAATCAATTATGTTTCCAGAACTCAGTGTAAAGCCTAAATATTCCATAATAAAATAGCCTTTCAGAACGTTACAATTTTCAGCTTAATTTTACAATAAAGAAAAAATATTTTTCTTTAAAACTATGTAGGATAGATGTGAAAACAATTTGAGGAAATGTCCATATTTGTTCCAGTGCATAGAAGATACATGTGCCATGTCTGTCATAATTCAAATAAAATGTAACTTCCCCAGACAGCACATCAAGAAACAAAAGCATTTTTCTCAGGCTTCACTATTTTTTAGGCTTGCTGAAACTGGACAAATTCAAGCAGTTTTTGAAGGTCTCCATATGAGATATAGTTTGCACGTAACCACTTATCCCAAGAGTCTTGGAAAGCCAACTAGTGGTTGGGGAAAATGCTTTCACAGATCCCCATGGGATAATTAATCAGTGCTCATTTTGGAACTGCATTTAGAATCTGTGACAGTTCATTGTCATTCGAGAATGAGAAATTCGGTGTTCTTCAACCTCAATAGAAATATTTTCAAGTCCTGTAAAGTTTCATTTCATGTTTAGACCATGAAGAAATCTTTGCTAGAAGTATTTCAACTCATCGAAAACCAAAGTTACAAGATTGTATTAAGGTGTAAATTATTTTAGTTGAAAAATTAGGACTGTCACAGGACAAATTGAAACTATTGCACATTTGTTACACACCATGAAACTATTTGGATTTAATTATGACAAATAAAATGTGTTTGACGTGTTTTTTTTGTCTTGCTCCTAGGCATGGGATTTTAGCATATTTTACAGCCATATATGGCAGTGTTCGTCTTTAAGTATTTTGTCAAATATGTGGGAACATAGAAATCATATTGCAAGTTAACAAATAAGCCAAGAGGTTTGGAAACACAGACACATTTTCTCGCATTATTTGAGAAGGCTGGAAGACAGTGCAGACACTCAAACTCCAGGCAAGATACAGTTTAGAGTCTTTTATAGACAAGAAGTCAAGCGAGTAAGACACCAGACATTAAGGTATTCCATAATTACTAGGTTTCCCCATCTTGTGTTAATTTGTTTTTTCACATAAAGGGGAAAACATGTAGCCAAAACCAGTGTCATCTTAGACAGAAGCAACAATTTGATTGCTATTGACCCCTGGAGATGGAGTAGAAAAAGACCAATCTCTTCACTTCTCTTCCTCCTTCCTTCTTTCCTTCCTTTCTTTTTTCCCTTTCCTCTTTCCTTTGTTCCTTTTGTTTGTTACACCAGTCTAAACTCCTTTTGTATTTAGTGCTTGAAAAGAGAATGTTACGACGCAGGTGTAAGGTAACACTCACATTGATATGGACTCCTTTTATCAGGGTCTTTGCTCACTCCCTTTCTGGAATACTATCAGGATCACTAGCACCCCCCTCCAAGATTTCTTATTTACCAAGTGCTCTGAATAACCTATTTTATTTTTAAAATCTACTTCCTCTGTTAAATATAAACTACCATTTTACATTAGTTAATTAGAACCAGAAGAAACCATATGGACTAGAGAGAGCTTGTTTATGGTTAATTGAGGTCATAAGAGTATACATGAAGCAAGTGCTATTTTTATAGGGGAATAAAACAAAATGTCATTCTAGAATTTCTTTCTCTAAACCACACATGCTTAATTTTTTATAGATTTTGTTGTCAGTGCAAAGAAACATATGCTACATAGTAATGAAATTTAATTTTTAAATCAACTCATAACAATTTTGTATCTCCCTCTGTCAGTGGTTTCCCAGTTTTCCTAGTCCTGAGGCTCTTGTTAAAAATGCTAACTCTGGAGGCTGGCCCTCTGGCCTGGTGGTTAAGTTTAGCGCCCTCCACTTCAGCAGCCTGGGTTTGGTTCCTGGGCATGGACCTATACCACTTCTCAGTGACTGTGCTGTGGCAGCGACCTACATACAAAATAGAGGAAGACTGGCACAGATGTTAGCTCAGGGAGAATCTTCCTCAGCAAAAAAAAGAAAGAAAGAAAGAAAGAAGGAAGGAAAGAAAAATGCTAACTCTGGAACCTTCTCTTAGACCTGGAAAAAGAATCTCAGAAAGAGAAACTTTAGAATCTACATGTTCAGACAGCATTAACAGTAATTCTTACAATGAGTGCCAAGTTTGGAAACCTCTAATTTATCTCCAAAATGAAAATTTCATTGTTCATGTGTGCTTTTTCCAAAATCAATGCCAACCTCCCTCCTATATTTTCAATATGACTCTAGCACATTTCATAGTCACACTATTGTGGGAAACCAGAAGAAAGAGGGAAGAAATGAAGGATTTAGAATAGCACTGCCCACTAAGAATATAATGCCAATCACATGTGTAATTTTCAACTTTCTAGACGCCACATTTTGAAAAGCAAAGAAATAGTTGAAATTAATTTTCACAGTATATTTTATATAAATTAATAAATCCAAAGCATTGTCATTTCAACATATACATAATATAAAAATTATTGATATTTTTTGCATTCCTTTTTAGAACAAAAGGAAGTCTGATTTACACTTGGAGCACATCTCTGTTTGGACTTGTCACTTTTTGTGTGTGTGTCTGTGTGTGTGTGTGTGAGGAAGATTGGCCCTGAGCTAACATCTGTTGCCAATCTTCCTCTTTTTGTGCTTGAGGAAGATTGTCACTGAGCTAACATCTGGGCCAATCTTCCTCTATTTTATGTGGGAGCCTGCCACAGTGTGGCTTGATGAGTGGTGCTAGGTCCATGCTGGGATCCTAACGCCTGAAACCCGGGCTGCCCAAGTGGAGCACATGAACTTAACCACTACGTCACCGGGCCGGCCCCTGGACTTGTCACTTTTTAAGTTGTCAATGGTCATTGTTTCCAGTGCAGAATTAGAATATATTGGTTTATGACACTACAAAAGTAAACAGTAGTTCTAATTTGTCCCTGCCATTTATCTTGTAAAACATTGCAACAATTTGTGGGTGTCCTAATGATGATTTGACTTGCTAAGATTAAAAGTAAAGAGAAAAACCAGGAACATAGATTACAAAAATAATATGACCTGGCTTTGGAGTTTCTTGTAGACAATATTTCATTTCACTGTATAAAAATGGTATTGAGTTAAGCAATACGAGACTATATTCTAATTCTCATTAGTAGCTATAAGGTATTAATTCTTACCATGCCGATAACATATTATACTAAAGTATATTTAAATAATTAATTTTAGTATTATTGGAACAGAATTATGGGGAAAATGTTCCTTAGAGTCTTTGTTTCTTCTTCTTTTATATTTTTAACAAAACAAGAGTTCTGTTTACATTATTTCTTAAGCTTTTAGAATACCAACCTTTGTTCTTCAATGGCATCTCTAAATACACTGGTTTTTGAAAAGGCCCCACTTCTAAAGAAGATTTGAGGAAACTCTCTGAGATGCTACCATAGTTCTTACAAAAGCTATTTATTCAATCCTCATATGTAATTTCTGAAAATAAGGTCCAGAAAATTTTCCACAGTAATTTTATTAAAATAAAGTAAGAATATAGACTAAGTCAAACATCAATATAAGGATTTCAAAGTCAACCCATTTCTTGATAATACCTGGAGGCAAATTTGCTCTCTGAGATAGAGAAAGTCATAATAAACATTACCAGGTCATAGTTACCTAGCGGCTCACCCTAAATTCAAAGTCTGCATTATTTTTATGATACAAATTAAGCTTATAGAAGAAAACTATTTCCTGGACATTTGCATTGTGCCAATAATTCAAATCTTAATTTTGTATTAGGTCTAATGTTATGTATGGCCAAATGTGTATGAAAACAGAATAGCTTGGTACAGATTTTATTTTTATCATTGCTTCTTGATACTACAATGAAATAGTTAAGAGATAGGAAGTCAAAAGCAAGATTAGGGAGAAAAGGGCAAAAAAATAATTTGCCAATCAAAAATTTCTATTCATAATGAAAAGTGATATATTTTCCTTTTTTGTTGTCACTGCATATGTGTGCTGTTGCATATATGTGTTTCCCACGTTTTCTTATATGTACAAGCACTTGCTCACATGCAAACATACATTTTGTAATAAGGAAAAAAGATACAAATCTCCTGAGGTCCCAATATGAAAGAAATTAAAATATATCATATGGAACACAGTGGTACATATTTTAGATAACTTGCCACTTTCTAATCTTTTAGTTCCCTTGACAAATAGAATCCCAGTTAAGTTGGGGCATCAATATTTCCCTGCCTGTCCTGAAGTTGGGACTGCCATGTAACTCAGTGACAATCAATAAAGTGTAAGCACAAGTTTCTGGTTGGGGCATTTAGCTAAGTCTTTTACCATAGAAATGACCTAGTTAGTTTCTGCCTTTTTTCACTACCCTTCACATTTCCTCTTGTTGTCTAGACTAGTGTTGATGTCTAGAGACAAATTAGCTCTTTGATCTTCAGATCAAGCGGCGTGAAGATGGTGGCTTGCCCTAAGGATGGTGGAGTGAAATGTCAGAATAATCTTGAGTGCCTACTGACATCATGGATTCCTGTCCCTCTACCAGCCCTCTTTCACTTAAAGCTGAAATTAGTCCACTTAGTAACTTTTCCTGAAAATATGCAGAAAGTCTTGGAAAAAAATTAAAGAACTCTTCTGAATATGTTAGCAATATTATTTTTCAGAAAGAAGAGGTAGCTCAATGATAATGATATTCTCTCCTCTTCATGGCAGCTGCCTCAAATAGCAAAAATACTAAAAAGATCCCCTGATTTTCTGAATCTTTTGTCACTGCTACAATTTTACCAATGGACACTGGGTTGTGTGTTATTAACACACGACGATGAAATTATGGGTAGAAATCGAGGATTAGGAGGGAAGTTTTGAAGGCCCATGGGGATTAAAGGTATTAATAGGGTCATCTTGACTTTGCTAAAGTACTCAGTTGAGAAAACCAGAAAGTAGTTCACTTCTACTCACAATATCTCCAGACACTATCAGAAACTTCCCACAGTGTCCACAGACAGGAGCTGCATTGTGCTGATAAGAAATGGAAAGTAATTTCTTACATATAATATATAAACTCTTCAAATTGATTTTTAAATCTGCTCTTTCCAAATTGTCTATTCCACAGCTCATCCTGATATTCTCATTGCCTAGAAAGTCAATCGCAGTGGCTCTTGCATGCCAAGCACATAGTCCTGTCTTCCCTTGACTTATAGGAAAGCATAAGATTGTCCATCTGCTTCAGATGCACAAGCTTTATTAGATGTTGGATTCCACAAAGAAGATGAGAGATGTTGTCAGTCATCAATTTTAACATGCATTTTCCGAAGCAAGCTTTGCTACAACATACTAGGTTTCTTTCCGAAATAAACAATTCATGCTATAGATAATTTTTATGGGTGACAGAAAATATTTGCAGAAAACTAAGAATTTTAGAAATAAAAAGCAAGCAAATGATTAAGGGAAATAAAGTTAACACATTATTAAAATTTGAAAACTATATAATTTGTGAAAATGTATGTTATATAAAATATTATATTATATATGTAAAAAGTACATAATTTATGATAACTTGAACATCCAATGGTCAAAGATAAGGTAGTGAGTGTATATTTTTATTACATTTATTTTAATGTGACGATTAATATGTATAGGGACTACTTAAAGTATCATATATACATGTGATCATTAGCATTAATCTTTTAAAAAATATGTAGAGCATAACAAAATCCTAAAAACCATGAGAGTGACTGTTTCTCAGGTAGTTTAAATGATAAAGATCAAGGCAAGAACTCAAAGTTAAAGAGTTTATTAAGGAGCTTGGTTCTTTAACTTAAAAAGACAGAATACTCATTTATTCACTATGCTTGTATGTAAAATAAAAGTGACACAGTATAAACAAACAAGCATTGGAGTTCTTTAAAATACATGAAAAAGAAAATTTGAAGATGCTTGAAGGATCATATTAAATAAATAATACAGGCAAACTTTTTCAAAAATAATGTCACTCCACAAAAACACACTCTCTTTACAAAAGGACCTGGAAGATCAAACCCTTTTGAAGATACCTATGCTACTCCAGGCAAACGCCAGGTCTATGACTCCCCACTCCCTGCTCTGTGCTGTGGCCTCAGAGACTGAGGGAAGTGGTCCCATTGACCATCACCACACTGTGCTAAGTAAATGCAAGGAGAGATGGCATCCCTCCCACTCACCTCTGGGCGAGGCAGCTACAGAGACTGTGAGGAGAACCCTGTTGAGTATCTTCGCCCCCGCTAATTTAAGTAGCGCATCATCCCTTCCCTTTGCAAGGGTATGGTCATAGAAACTGTTGGGTGGAGCATTGTCAACTATTTTTCTCCTGCCCTAAGCTAACGACATCCAGGGGGCAAATCAACTCACTCTCCCAATTTGAGAGTGGAGGAAGGATTATGGAAAGGAGTGAACTGAATAAAGCAATTCTTTACATCAGTATATAAAGTCCCAGGGCACAACCTAGAGCAGCCTGTGCATGTAACCAATTAGAATCAACACGGTGAAAGCCTTGAGAATTGAACAATGGTGTGGAACACTGCCCAGGTTTCAGATTGGCCTCCGGGTAGCACACAGGTGGGACAGGCTAGAATAAATAGTATTGCAAAGACTTTGAAAACTAAATTGACATTTGAACCACAGACATGCATTCTGAACATCAGTAGGTTGCCTGCATGCTGTAACAGAAGATTTAAATAGGAACCAGAGTCTCATAACAGAAAGAGTCCAGGATATAATGCAAAATTGCTCATCATCTCTAGAGCTAGGAAAATCTCAACTGGAACGAGAAAAGATAATCAAAAGATGCCAAGTGCCAAGATGACACACATTTTGGAATTATCTGACGTAGGTTTTAAAGCAGCTATCATAAAATGCTCCAGCAAGCAATTACAAACACTCTCAGGGAACAAAAAGGGACAAATGAAAGTCTCAGCAAAGAAAAAGAAATAGAAATTCACGAAGTTTTCAGGAACAAGTAAAGAGCAACAGTGTTGGCAAATATCTGGGTAAATATAACAGGCTATTCTTATCCTCTAGAATTTTTAAAATTATGTTTGATGATTGAAAGTAAAAATTGTAACATTGACTTGATTTTTAATGCATGACAGTTAATATTTAAGATAAGTATGTCATAAAGAGGGAAGGAAGACAGACCTAAAGAGTAGTAAGGTTTTACATTCCCCTCAAAATCATAAAATATGGAAACCAGTAGATGAGATAACTTAGGAATGTACGAATCCCCTGGAGCAACCTCTAAAATCACTATGCAAAGATATATACTCAAAACACTAAGGATAAATTAAAATTGGATACTGAAAAGTGAACAAGATGGCAAGGAAGGAGACAGCAACAACAGCGCAAACATCCCAGAGAGAATAAACAGAAAACCAATAGACAACCTGAATAGAGCTGTAACTAAGAAGGAAATTAAATCCCCAGTGTGTAAAAGAAGAAAAAAACTTTCTGAAACAAAATATCCAGACACAGACTGTTTCACTGGAGAATTCTCCCAAACATTTCAGGAAGAAATGAAACCCATTTTATACAATCTCTTCCAGAAAATAGAAGAGAAAGGAACATATCTCAATTCATTTTATGAGACCAGCATTACCCTGATACCAAAACCAGGCAAAGATAGGACCAAAAAACCCCCAAAAAACCAAATACAGACTAATATCCTCCATGAACATTCAGAGAAAAATCATCAATCAAATATTAGCCAATCAAATTCAACAATGTGTGCCAAAAAATGCACCACGATCAAGAGAGATTTATTCCAGGAATGCAAGGCAGATGCAATATTTAAAACCAAACAATCCACATGATCAATCTAAAGATGGAAACTACATGGTCATATCAATTGTTGTGGAAAAAGCATTTACTATTCATGATAAAAAGAAAGATGCTTCTTTTCATTAAAAAAGCTCTATGGATGTGTATGCATATATATACACACACAGACACAGAAACATACATACACACATTTCTATATGTTTATATTAAAAAATGAAAGTGTAAACCAAAACCAAAGAGACAGATTACTGTGGGGAAGGAACAGACCAAAGTGGAGAGAACAGAGATTGAAGCTGGATTCTCTGAATATACGTTGTTTTAAAATTTGTGTTTTGATCCATATAAATGTTTTACAAAATTATTAAACAAAATGAATCAAAAGAAACTAGCTATATACCAAGTTGGAGACTACACTACACAAGTAAGAACTATTCTGAGTGAATTTAAATAAAGGACTTTGAATATAATTCCTGGTGAATATACCCAAAGGATAAAACAAATTTCACAAATAACTTAAATGGTAATCATATTGTTATATATATTATTTATGAAATAAGTAATTATGGCAAGGTCTTTAGTGACTAGATTTTCCATGTAGGAGAAAGGAAATAGAAAAGAGATACAGATGCAAAAATCAAGAGTTGATAAAAATAATGTGAAATCTTAAATTTGAATTGAAAATAAGAGTATACATTTATTTTATTCTATTATGCATAAATCTTATTTCTTAGCTCGTATCATGAAAAAATCCTGGAAGCAATGACAAATGCAGTAGCAATGAATATCCTAATTACTGAGGTTCTGGTCTTTAAATACCATTTCCTTACTGAGAAGTAGCAGGACTTCTTGGGAAAATTGCTGATTCTCAGGACTGGAAGAGGAAATATTAAAAAAATTAGTCAAGAAAATTAGAAATTTGACTAATTAGAATTAGTCAAGAAATTAGGAAGAAAATAGAATATGTGAATTATACATTTAATAAACTTTATCTAATGGATATATTTATAACATTTTGTTTCCAAATTGTAGAATATACATTCTTTTTAAGCACACCTAGAACATTTGCAGAAATGTGATATTATTCTAATGGATAAAACGCGTCTCAACACATTTCAAGGAACAAATATCACACAGATCACATTTTACGAGCACAAGAAATGAAACTAAAAATCAATATAAATAAATAAAAATAAGAAAATCATAAGAAAATAAAAAGCAAAACAAAACTCCTAAATAATCCATGAATTAAAGAAGAAATAATGGGGCCAGTCTCATGGTGGAGTGGTGAAGTTTGCGCACTCTCCTTCCGCGGCCCAGGGTTTCGCCGGTTCGGATCCTGGGCACAGACATGGTGCCACTCTTCAAACCGTGCTGAGGTGGTGTCCCATATAGCTCAACCAGAAGGACCTGCAACTAGAATATACAACTATGTACTGGGGGGCTTTGGGGAGAATAAGAAGAAGAAAAATAAAAGATTGGCAACAGATATTAGCTCACATGCCAATCTGAAAAAAAAAATAAGAAATCAATGGAAAATTCAAAATACTTAAAATCAAACTGTGAAAATACTGCATATCAAAACTTAAAGAATACAACAAAATCAGATCATAGAGGGAAATTTATCACCTAAATTCTTATATTTTAAAAACTGAAAAAAATTATCTAAGCATCCAACTTAAGAGCTTATGAAAAGAAAAAATAGAATAAATAAAAATAGCCAAAACCGGAACATAATAAAAATAAAATAAAAAATGAAATAGAAAACAAAGCTTGCTTCCTTCAAAAGACCAATACAATTAAAAAAAAAAAACCAGAGAGCTAGTACAAATGAATACTATTAGGAATGGGTGAAAAAGTGGAGTATAATTACAGCTTAAGTTTGTATTAAAAGAAAATTGAACAAATTTATGTGTGGAAATTTTAAAACTTTTAAAATGAACAAATTCTTAGAAAAATATAAATTACATAGCTGACTCAAGAAAAAATTAAAACCCTCAATAAACTCACAATAATGAACTAAATGGAATCAATAATTTAAAATATTTCAACAAGCACAGATGGTATCTCAGAGGTGTTTTAGCAAATTTCAATGAATAGATAATTCCAAGCTTAGATAAATTCTATTCCGACATAAAATTTTAAGGAAAAAATTTCTAAGTAATTTTATGAGACAAGGATAGTAGAAGGCAATTATATTACAGGACAATCTCACTTATAAGTTTAGAAGAAAAAATGTTCAGCAAGGGATGAGTAACTCAATTCAGTAGGGTACTTAAAAGATTAAACTACCATAAATAAGTTGGTTTCATCTCAATAGCACAAGTTTAGTGCAAGTCAAAAACATATGATGATCCTAAAATTGGAAAATTATTTAGGCATTTGACAATTTTTTGAAAAGATTTTCGTGATAAAATAAAAACCCTAACCTACTAAAAGTTGAGGGGAGCTCTTTTTGGCAATAAAGGGACTTAGAATTAAAAGGTATATCTGTATCAAACATTATATTTAATAATAAAATGTAAAATCTATTCACTTTAAAATCAGAAATAAGACAATGTTGATAAACTCAACGGAAAATTTGGCAGAAGATTTGAATGTGCATCTCAGAGAAGAAAAAAGCATATCATTATGCTTGTGAAAAGATGTTCAGCCTCATTGGTGATCAGGAAAAAGTAAATTAAAATCACAAGGCGATGCCATTGCACACTGACCAGACTGTCAAATATTAAAAAGTTGGCTAAACATAAGTGTTGGTGAACTGCCAGCACCCTCGCACTTTGCTGGTGGACATGTAAATTTGTACAACCATTTTGCAAAACAATTTGTCATCACCTAGAAAAGATAAAGATGCTGTCCTATAACCTATCCCATAACTCTCTCCTTCTACTCAGAGGTATATAATCTATAGAAACTTGTGCAAAGGTACAAAGGATGACCTGTATGAGGAAGCTGACAGTGGCATTACTAACAGAGCAAACTCTGGGAACAAGCCAAAAGCAGAGGTCCAGTAAAAGGGCTTAACGAATTGTGGTGTACCGATAGACTGGAAAAGAGCAGGGAATATCAACGGAGGAATCTCAAAAATGCAATATTGAGTGAAAAAATCAAGTGACAAAGGAATGCATGCAATGGGCCAGCCCCGTGGCATACTGGTTAAGTTCAGTGCGTTCTGCTTTGGCAGCACGGGTTCACGGGTTTGGATCCTAGGCATGGACCTACGCCACTCACAGGCCATGCTTTGCGGGCAACCCACATATAAAGTGAGGAAGACTGGCACAGATGTTAGCTCAGGGCTAATCTTCCTCAAGCAAAAAAAGAGGAAGATTGTTACCAGATGTTAGCTCTGGGCCAAACTTCCTCAGGAAAAAAAAAAGAAAGAATGCATGTGAAATCTTACACTTATATAAAGACAAAAAGCAAGCAGGCAAAGCTGCATAAAATATTGTTTAGAGATATGTGCGTATGTTATAAAGATAAACAAAAGGAAGGAAATCGATCACTCAAAATTCAGGATAGCAGTTATCTGGGGAGGGAGCAAGAAGAGGAGCAGTTTGCAGTCAAAGAGAGTAACACAAGAAACTTCAAAGATATTGTAATTTTCTCCTTTTCAAGCTGCAGAGTGGGTACACAGGTGTCCTTTTTATTGTCATAATTATACTGCATGCATACATTATATGTATGTATTTTAGCATTAATGATATGCTGCACAAAACCTTCAAAGACTGTATAATCAGAGAGTAGGGAGAAATTTCAACATCATAGTTTATGTGGTTGCTTATTCATAGCAAATTCAATGTTATACAAATTAGTAACACACCATTTTGGGCAACTTTAGGCTTAAATCGTTGTAGCCCAATCTTCACTATGATGACTTTCTGAGTGTTGGCAATTCCTATTTGTATCCTAAACACTGATTTACTGGATCTGCATTCATCCCACGTCCAATGCATGTGTGCTCCCTTCTAAGCCCCCCAAACACACACACACACTCACACTCTGTGTACATAGTATATAAACATATTTTTTTAAATTCACTTTTCTTTTCATCAGACATTACAGGCTCTCTCTGGGGATGAAGTCAAGCGTTGCTATGTTCAGATGAATTTTCTGGCCCAAGGAGATAATTTTGCACACAGTCAATAGCAATATCCCAGAAGTGAACCAGAAAACTCAACCAGTGAAACAAAATTCAATAGCAATATCAGAGCAGAAACCTCCTTAACCACAGAGGGTATGTTTTCCAAAGAACATACTAGTAAATGCAAATGGAGCACGTAATACCTGCATATGATCCAAGCTGATTGTGCCACATTATCAGATAAGGTTGCAAAGGAAAAAAAATTCTGCCTCAGTAACTCCCAGGGGGTCTCTATCGCTTAGGTTTACCGAAAGTCAATTTATGTTAACGTATTGCACAGAGCCCTACATCAAACCTGGGGTGAAGTTGTCACTTTATTGAGAAATCATTAAATTATTACACTATTTAATGATGCATGAAAGCAAAACGCAATTGTGAAGAGAAGTATTTTGGGTATAGATGCTGCGTTTTCGTAATGCAAAATGGTGCATTTCTGTCAATTCCCCAAACGCAGCCTGGCCATCTGTGCAAACCTAAAACTGAAAGGAGATGACAAAAGGTGACTAATTAAAACACGACTTCTTTCAAAATTCATTATATCACAGTACAGCGCACCACCCGAGGCCTTGAGACTTCTGAGCCAAACAGTGGGGGCCCGCCCCTCGCGTTATTTAGATTAACTTTATATTCAAAACAAAATATCTATGCTGGTAAGAAGTTTTATTCAAAAGACTACATAGCAATGGCGCTTTTATAAAAACAACAGTTGGGGCACACATTTGTCCATATACATGAGTACAACAATGTAAGAATATGCATACCTATGAAAATCATTGATACACAAAATCAACAAAAACCAAACTTTTCTTCTTTAAGCCAAAAGGTGACACACACACACACACATATACGCACAGGCACACACACATGCATATGTGTATACGTGCACATATACATACGTCTGTATATATATAATATGCCTCACCAGATCTTATATATCCTGATCATATATATAGCTATATACTTTTATATATTACATCTATATAACAATATATGGCATAGTTAAATGGTTATATGTAAAGCTTAGGTTTTTTTTTTAATAGGAATTTGATATAGAATGGTGTAAAACTCAGTATCAACTGAAATGATTCCTCTCGATAGTGTTATCAGTGTGAGAGTTCCAGTAAATGAAAAATATTAGCTATGGATGAAAATGGAATAGTTTCATATCTTACTAAATAATTTAGAGAATTATGGAAAAACCACAAATTGTTCTAAAATTCCCAGATGAGAAGACTTGACGACTGTTTTTACGCCATAAGGAAGAGATGGGCAAATGTTGGCTTGTTCCTTTTACACCATAATGCTGTAATGCTGATTGTAACTATCATATGATAATGTGGCATTTCAAACAAAATTACTTTCATGGAAAATGTTATGCATAAATACTTTTTAGGAAATTAATATATTCAAATTTTAAGATGGTAACAGAGACTCCTGTTTCATTTCAATATTGATCCAATTGTCTATATGAGATTTTGCAAAGTTCGTAAGTATCAGTACCACATAGGTCATTCACAATGAAAAATTTTCTTCTAAAGTTTACATCTTTTTCTGCTGCCAATGCTTAATGAATGCACATATCAATGCAAAAAAGGAAAAGAATATGATTTCTTTCCCCTAAAGAATGTTCTAAAATGACAAGCACTTCTAACTGGAATGTCAAAAGGAACCTGAGGTCCAAGAGAAGCTCATGCACTCATGAAGCTGGCAACGAACTCATGCATCATTTCCGTTCTTACCTACAGCATTTATGGCCAGAAGTATTTTGCCACTGAGTACACACTATTTTGCATTCTTCTCAAATTACTTCTAATGTTTGTGTTTTGTCTCCCTACATCAGTCGAATTGCTTTTAGCTTCAAGAAACAGAACATGAAACTAAAATTGTCTTAAGCATTTAATTGCTTGCAGATAACAAAAGGTATACAGCTATGTTGTCTCAGAATTGTTTCAGTGGCTTATAAATCTCAGGAAAGACCTAAACTCTTTATTTTCACTCTGTATTCCTCAGTTCATTAGCCTGGTCTTTCCTCATGGTCACAAAATGGCTGCAACAATTCAAACACCTACTTTTCACATCCCAACATATAAGAGTGGGATAGAAGGGAAGGACAAAGCAAAAAAGGAGAAGGAGATCATCTTGCCCATCTCACTTTCGCTTAATTCATGCAGGCTAATTTTTCCACAAACTCTCTAGAAGATTTCTCTTAAGTTTCCTTGACCAGAAGTAGGTCCATGACCATTTCCAGGAGCAAATGAAGCTGAGAGCATAAAGACCTGGCTTTTGTAGTCTCTATCATGGAAGGCTGACTTTACTAATGAGAAGATGGGAGAGAGGAGTGCCTGGTGGATAGGAAACCAACAGTGTCTACTGTAATCCCCAATCTGATTGTGAGTTGTCTACGAACTTGGGCTGGGTAATATGGTACTTATGTTTCCAGCAGAGTGGCCTGTGGAGCGCTGGTAACTTAACCTCCCATACACCACCAGTGAAAGTCCCCTAGGTGGCACTAGTCAGAAGAAATATTTGATAGGGCACATAGATCGCCATGTACTTATTGATGTCGAAACAGGGGTGGGGGTAGGGGAGAGGTTTAGGTAGCAGTTCACTTGTAAGTTGTTCCCTTTCATCAGAAGATGTGGGTGATCTAGGTAACTTCTGTCACTGTTCAGACAGAAGAATAAGCAAGTTTGGATCATACACAGCAGCTACTTTGCAGAACATAAACTATAAGGGTGTGGGGATGCACTCCTTAAGTTACAGAACTTTACCAAAAAAAACAGAGATTTTGCACAGTACTGAAGACTCTGCTGATCATTAAACAACTGTAGAAAGAAGGCTAGAGACTTCTATGTGATTAGCATAAACAGAGTAGAAACCGGAGAATTGATAAAGAATCAGGAAACTGACAGAAACCTCTAGGGCAGGACAAGGGTGTAGGCAGTCTCAGGGTTCTCCTCTAGATATGCCTGAATGAAACGGTGACCAGCATGGGCTTCAAGGTCAAAGTGCCAGAGCACAGAGATTGGCTCTGCCGCCTGCTCAACCATAGAGCTGTTATCAACTCAACCTCTCTGCGTGTTTCCGTAACTCTGAAGGGGGATCTAATAACACTCCTCTCACATAGTTATTGTGAGGACAAATCTAAATAATACATGTAACGTGCTTTGAACATTGACCAACACACTCTATGTATTCAATTCTTGTTAGCTTCTGTCACCACTATCGATACTCTTTTTTTTTTTTTCTGAGGAAGATTAGCCCTGAGCTAACATCTGCTGACAATCCTCCTCTTTGTGCTGAGGAAGACTGGCCCTGAGCTAACATCCATGCCCATCTTCCTCTACTTTATACGTGGGATGCCTACCACAGCATGGCTTGCCAAGCGGTGCCATGTCCGCACCCGGGATCTGAACCGGTGAACCCCGGGCCGCCGAAGTGGAACGTGCCAAGTTAACCGCTGCGCCACCCGGCCAGCCCCTAGATACTCTTAAGCCACACCTGACTCAGAGGTTGGCAGTCCTTCACGAATAGATTTCAAATCAATGCCACAGCCTCCGTGAATTTTGTTTATTTCATATAAATGCATCTTTAAATCAGCTCTTGTGTAAACTACGCATAAAGTCATATGCACACAAATATAAACATATCTATGTATGTGTGTGAATATATATACATATCATATGCATTAATATATATTTAATTGGATCATTTTAAGCCTTTTACAGGCTTCAGAGTTCTGACTTATAATGACTCCTTCAGATATTTTTTATAAGATCCGCTGGCACTTGTGGGGGCGCAGCATCCTTTCTAATAGGTGCCTGGTTTAAGTTTACTCGTGTGCCAAGAGGTCACATGCTATGCCAGATCAGCAAAATCACTGTTAAAGTAAATTCACACACTAAGCAGTTTATATTTCATCCAGATTTCCTGTAGGAAGGAGATCAGTAATCATACCACGAACCTTCTCACATTAATATAGCGGAGTACCTCTATTTTGCAGCATTACAAGTACTCTCGGAATGCTGAAGGATGACAAATTACAAAAAGAATAATTCTCCTGGGAGTTACAACTCTAGAGAAGAAGGCTTCAAAATGTGCATGACATTTGGCTCTTCATTCAAATGCAATTTCTGATGCTTTTGAAGTTTGCCTTTCACTAGTTAAATATATCGTGTGGGAAGAAACACTGAATTTGTAGCATATGTTTCTTTCTGTATTCAAAGAGTATTGGTAAAGGGCTCACCAAACTGAGGGCAATTAATCTTCAGCTTATTTACCTGGATAAATGCCACTATGAGTCCGTTGTATTGGGTATTAAGAAACACTTGACTTACAGTTTATGCATTTTCTTCTGATTACCTTTTTTTTTTCTTTCTTACCCTGTACTAACAACTAAGCCTGTGGGAATATCATGTCAATAAATGAATCAGAAATATAAACCATAAATGAAAACTGTGTATTTTTATAAAGGAACAAATCCGTGCATAATATCGTTGGCTATAATTTCTAAAAACCAGAGCCATATTTCCACACAAAATACTCCCTTTAAACCAATATGTTCCTCCATGCCGAGGAGAAGTGTGTGGCCATATAGTCACACATCCTCATCCTGAACATGCCATCTCTGAAGGTCATGCCAAAGACACAGTCAGATAGGTCTTCATAGGCAGCTTTCAGTAAACCATGAAGTTGGCAAGAGTCATATTTTAAACATCTTCTGAATGATATAATCAACACGTATTTTACTATGTTTTGTTACCCACTAGAGAAATAAGCAAAATAGAATGGGGAATATTATATGATTTTTTAAAATGAATGGGGGTTATAATTATGGTCTTATTCATATACAGTCTAAATCACTTCAGCATCCACGTCTTCCCGTGAGGACACTTTGGTGTGTGGTTTGTTCATTCTACAAATACTTATTGACTATTTACTATGTGTCAGGCAGGTATGGACAGGATGGGTTTAACGAGGAACAAAGTGAACTGTGTGTATTAGTTTCCTATTGGTGTTCGAACAAATGAACACAAACTTAGTGGCTTACAACAAGGCAAATTTATAATCTTACAGTTATGGAAGTCGGAAGTCTAAAATTAGTTTCACTGGACTAACTTACAGTGTTACTAAGGTGGGTTCCCTCTGGAGACTAGGACAATATCGGTGTCCTTGCCTTTCTCAGCTTCCAGGGGCCACCTGCATTCTTTAACTCATTGCCTTTTTCTCCATTTTCAAAGTACCTCACTGCAACTTCTGGTTCTCTCCTTACCTCTGCTTTCACTGACTTTGATCCTCTTACCTCCCTCTTATAAGGGCTCTTGTGATTATAGTGGGCCCACCTGGATAATCCAGAAAAATCTTCCCATCTCAAGGTCCTTAACTTAGTCACATCTTCAAAGGATTAGGATGTCCACATCTACAGGGGTCAGACATTATTCTGTCCACCACACCAGGTATCTGTTCTCAGGAAGCTCACCTTCTGGGGGGAAGACAAGAAATATGTACTCAAATCAATTAACTGCCTAGTTTCAGGAATGAATATGTACTACAACAAAAATTTAAAAGGGCACTAGGAGAGTGAGGAATTGGATATGGAAGGGGTGGCTCTTTTATCTGAGGTGGACAGAGAAAGCCTCTGAGATGTGAGACTGGAGATCTAAATGAGAAGGAGGAAAAGAAGTTTCCAGGCGGAAGGAACAGCAAGTGCAAATGCCCAGCATTAGCAACAGGCTTGGGTGTTTTAGGGCAAGAAAAGGCCATTCCAGTGGCTGAGAGATACAGTGGCAGGAGGAGACACAGTCAGAAAGGAAAGCTATGCTCTGACCATGTATAGGTCTCTGTATGTCGTGGTAAAAATTTAAATTTTATTCAAATTAGAAGGGAAAGCATGGGAGAATTTTAATCGGTAGGAAGACATGATGTAGTTTATTCTTCGAGAAGATCACTTTGGCTGCTGTTTAAAAATGGGAATATAGAAGGTCACGCTGGTGGCAGGGAGACAGGTTGGGAGGAGGAGATGCAGTAGCCCAGGTAGGGGGCAATGGTGTCTTGGATTAGGGATTTCCTGGGGGAGATGCTGAGAAGTTATTGGAATCTATTTTGCAATAGCTCCAAAAAGATTTGCATTTAGGCCTCTAATTATTCTAGCAAAAATGTCATCTTTATATCCACCCCACTGACACTGTGTCTACTACGTACATACATAACAGGCATGAGTATTTGGGGATTATTTTCAAGTTAATTTGGTGTGGCAGTTGATTTGACTGATATTTGTTTAACTGAGTTGACCAGCTGTTTGGTTGAATTGATTGGATTGATCTGTTATTTCAGCAGTGTTGACGTAGCTGTCACCATCTCCAGGGCACCGAGGCTCTACGCTTATACTCCTTTGATATAAAACTACTTGCAATCGTCTTAGCTGAGATCCTCTCGGCCACAGCGGGAAAAGCCTCTACATATAATTTGTACTGGTGGTTGTTTGATGTCAAATTGATTCTGTAGCCAAAACTGTATTTGCTTAGCCATTCTTACTCAGTGTTTGTTTGCTTTGCTTTTTCCCATCCCTGCCCCTGTCTGTCTGGAACGAAACGAACTCTGCCCAACATCTTGCTCACAGTATCTTTATTAGCAGAATTGTGGAATGTGCCTGTCAAATTTTAAGTAGGTGTTCCATGTTTGTGATTTCTTTTCCTCAGCAAATATTTGTGTCTGGAAATTTTGCTTGCAGTGTACAAAGAAACCTTGTACTCCTGATGGAAAAAAAAAGCAGGTCCCTATTTGCCATTGCCTTGGGATAGACAGAAATCCTGGAATATATCTGGAGGAAAATATTCAGGCAGTTGATCTAATTTCTTCACCAAAGTTCATTGGGAGGATGTCATGTCATAAATTGGCATTAAAAGCTGATGTATGAAATATTCTGTTAAAAAATTAATACGTGGGTTTCAAGAGGAAAGTCTTATAAAACTAAGCGACTCAGATTCCAAGACTTCGGAATTTTTGTACACAGCAAGACTGGAGACTGAATCTAAGCATGAAAGGAAATGTTTTCTTGACATTTCTTTTCAAAACAAATCAACACTTGAGGTTGTTTTTAGAGGCACAATTCAATAACTGTGGAGAAACATTTTGCTTAAAAATTTCCTCTCCTTTGCTACCTGGAATGCCCTTTCTCTTGAGTTCTATCATTTCCTTCAAAATTTAACTATTCATGAATGCTTGCCTGATGAACCTCCCTTGTGGTGGGAAGGAGTGTAAATCATACTTACCTCAGTGGATGCTATGATAAAAAAGAAAATATATAGGAAGTTTGTGGCAGAGACATAGCAGGTACTCAAAAGTGTAATGTTTTTATTATTTTTTAATATTCCTTCAGCTCTTTTATATTTAATTGATTCACTGGCAAATTGTTCCTGATAAATGAGCCCTGGACTGGGAATAAGAAAACCTCAGCTTTGTTCCAAGCTGGTGGTAATATTTGAACTTAAACCCAGACCTTTCTACACTCAGTTCAGAGGTCTTCCAGCCCACTTAGCTACTCAGTTATTCAATGAGTATTTCCTGAGCTTCAATCTGGTTCAAATCAACCTCATTCGATCACGAACACAACCTTTGGGAACTCTCCCGCCAGTCTAACTAGCGGGAGGTGGATTCTTTCCCATCTGTGGGATGTAAAAATGCTCAAGACTCCTTCACAGGCCACAGTTCCAACACTGGAGTCAGACAGCTGAGTCTGATCGATCCTGGATTTTTACGGTACGTTTCACCACATAGAATTTCAACTATGCTATCTTCCTAATCTATTTAGCATTACATAACTTTGTGTTCAAACCGAAATAACTTACAGTTTGAAAACATTAAAAGATGCTTACCTGCACATGTTTGTAACTAAACATCTTACAAGAAATGAGGTAAGAAATGTGCTTTTAAAATATAAACACTTTGATGTTAAAACATAATATCCCTTTAACTAGCGTGGATATCATTGTTCCAGATTTACTTGTAAAAACGTGAAAAATCAACCCAATGAATTTTCTAGACAGTGTTGTTAAATAATTTATCTTTTGTTTATTTCTGTCTTTTCTTCTTCAAGCCCATATATCTGAATTTTTCTTTTTATTAAATTTTACGACACCAAAGATGTTAATAAACCACTCGTCTTATTTAATTCTTTTTTTAAACCTATTTCCATTTAAAAATCATTCAATAAAAATATGAAAAATAATTACATCATTTTTCTTTAATGTATTAAATCTTACAGCAAATCAACTCATCTCTATAATATTGTCTGCCTTTTAGCATTTTATATGTTAGACTCATTTACATTCTGTCAGGGTTTTATGATGAATAATAAACATTGTTTTCAACAAATAATTTGAAAATCACTGGTGCTCGGTTCCTACTTCTGAGTGGAAATTCCACTTAGTAGACTGCTTTGCATTCTCATGGATCAGAAAAACAAGTAACCGATCATGATCGTAGAAATTTACAATGTGGGAAGTTGCTCTCTCTTTGCTAGGGGACCCTCCCCAAACTTAGAAATTATAGCTGCCCCAGACAGTGCCCTGTGCAATTGGTCCCATACATCTGAAGCTTCGTGTTATTCACCTTCACTATCCTGGATCACACCAATGATAAAATGGGCTGAATTGTGAGCTAGTGTGATCCATAGCAATGGGGCATTTAACCGGAAGCTGTCAGTATTTCACAAGTGTGATAATTTGTCGTTGGGTATGAAGTTGGACTAGACAACATTTCAGGTCCTTTCAAACTTGAAGATGATCTGACTCAGTTCCTCTGCTCCTTTTGTATCTTCTTCTCTTTCTCACTCATAACCGGAAAAAGATTCACGCAGCAGATATTCAGTTATTCCTCTGAATATCTAAGTTATTCACTTAAGGACATCCTTGTGGTCAAAAACTTTTTTATGAGAATATTTGAATATCTTATATGAAATCAATCTTCCTTTCTCAGCTATGTTCTTCACCCACAGCTTCTTTTCAATGGTGGGGCACACCCTACCAGTATTAGGACACTTTCCACTTCCACATCCTGATGTATTTATTCCTTCGTCTGTTTAACAAATGTTTACTGAGCACATACTACAAGACGTCATGCTGTGTTGGATACTAGGAGCACAGCAGAGCCCAGAATAGATAGGAATCTTGTATCATGGAGAGTTCTTTTAACAAATTTTTAGCTTGGTATGTTTAGTGGGCTGAATGGTGGCCCAAAAGATACGTCCATATCCTAGTCTCTGAAACCTGATTATTATCTTATATTGTAAGTAACTATTAACTTAAATGGCTAAAGATGTGATTAAATTAAGGATCTTGAGAGAAGGAATTTATCCTGGATTATCCAAGTGGGCTGTAAATGTAATCGCATGTATCTTTATATTGGAGAAGACGAGAAGGTTCAACACTATACACAGTGGAGGAAGTGATATGAAGATGGAGTAGAGGGAGATGTGGCCACAAGCCAAGGAATTCCCACAACCACCAGAAGCTGAAATAGGCAAGGAATGGATTCCGCACTAGAGCTTTCAGAGAGAGTGTGGCCGTATAGATACTTTGATTTTGGGTTTCTCATCTCCAGAACCATAAGAGAATATATTTCTGTTGTTTTAAGCCACCAAATTTGCAGTAATTTGTTATAACAACTCCATGAAACAAAATAGTATAGAAAATCAGGACTTAGAAGCCAAATAACATGGGAACTCTGAGCTCTGCAATCTGGCATACGCGTGACTTCAGGCAAATCACTTAATCTCCCTGGCTCTTAGCTGCTATCTGTAAAATGGGAAAATACTGTTTACCTTCTATTTAATCATTGGCTTACAAGGTAGTACATGTTTGAGTGACAAGACTAGACCATAGGAAGCATACAATAATGGTAGGCATTTCAATATGCTACCCATCAGTCAATTAAAAAATTATATAAAAGATCAAGTTATTTTAGAGGAGTTCTTCAATTAGAAATATGAAAAAGTCATTTTAGAACAATTTGTAGTGATAATTAATACACACAAAATCTTTTATCTATTTGTGATCTTTGATAGTCACAACAACAAATAAAAAGAAGACAATAAAAGAACAGAGAGTGCAGCTGTTCTGTAATATCAAAGTCTCATTGCATTTCTCACACACGTGGTTGGCTGAAATGGATACTGATGTTTAAGTACCTAACATCCATTCCCTTCTCTTTCTTTTCTGAAGTATGCTAGTTAACGTTCAAATAGCCACACAGCCTGTGAGACTCAGAGCTTGCCTCATCTCCTCATCTTGAGCTCCAAGTCTAAGTACCTAAACTCCATTCTCTTTATAAAGGATTGCTTCAGAAATGAATACGTGCCACGATTTGACCAATGAGACCCAAAGGACCCATTTATTGGAGGCTTCTTAGAAAGTTCTTTTTTGCTTATCTGGGCAAGAGTCTCTGAGGGCTCTCTTTGTTCTATTCAATGTGAATAAGGAAGAATGCTACTGTTGCTATCCTATGACACTTTAGGATGAAGGTGGCACTTTGGACTGCAGAATGGAGAGATGATTGATGATTCTCTCATTGATCTTTTCAATCAGCCAACACTGGTCCTCACCCTACCTTTGCATTCCCAGTTAAGCAAGCCAATGAAAAGTTCCATTTTTAAAAAAGACAGCTTTTAATTATATTTTCTGTTGCTTACACATATATTAAGTGATAGACTGGCCTAGCAAATGCTGGGCCCAGCTCTGGCCCTAAATAAATCCACTTGTTCACTGGAAGATAGTCATGGCCCTAAATACTTATTCTCCACAATTTGGTTATTAAATTCAAATCTAATAAAGGTGGTGTCATATGAGAGAATCAACCAGAAAACAAGTCATGCTCAATAGCTAAGAAGGAAAGATAAAAAGTAGTGAGGATAATTATAATTTGCATTTCCTTTTTTAGGTTTGGGGAAAAGAAGCAAAAGCAATGTAGTTCTTAGGACTAAATAGATTTTGTGCAACTGTATACCAAATGGCTCAGGATCCGTCCATTGTAAAATTTGCTTAGAACAAGTTTTCCCTCCAGAAAGCTGTTATAATAGCATATGTTGCCTCCAAAATTCTCCAGTTGGATAATGTCCCTGCTGAAATACTCCTGTCCCTCTCAGGAATGTGATAAACACAATGTGATTTGGAGGGTGGATCAAAGTGAGATTATTATTCTTTTTTTACAAATACCTAAACCAAACACATATGTTCACTAAGGTAAAAGACACAAGTAATAAATATTAGCTTATGATCTAATGGGGAAAGCTAAAAAACATGGGAAAAGAAGTATGCAGCCTAAAAGAGGGAAGGTTTTCTATGTTATTTGGAAAGGTTCTCAGTAAACCAGAAACTGTACTTGAAACTATATTATTACAGGAAGGGAGGCCTTGTTTCCCCTTCTCCCATTCATAAGTAATGGTGTGTTGTTTCCAGAAAAAATAAAAACTTCTTCTAGGCCACAATCATTGTTTCTTTAACCAAATGTCTTTTTCAATTTGCTATCCTGAGATTCCATTACATAATCCTTCAACAGTTGTAGAAGCAAGGTATATTAATAGATTCTGAATACGATTTCCAAGGAAATCACACGGTGCTCCAGAGCACCTTTTTGAGTGAGGGTGGGAAGAGAGTGAAGTCTACAGATGCCTTGGAGCCTGGGAAGGTCATGCAGGTAAGGAAAAAGGCGTCTAGCTTTTTTACTTAGGTATATAATTATCTATTGTCAATGACACTCTCACAATAAGATCTTTTGGAGAACTTTTAATTGCTGATGATAGAAGCAAACAGGAAAGAGAAAGTTATTTTTCAGGGCTGATGCTGTTAGTCATTTGCTATTCTGGCTCTTCAAAAACAGCTTTGATCTATAAACAAAAAAGTTTTTCAGAAGACCTACCAGGAGAGAAACATATATATGGAGTTTTCAGAGTCACTTTTTCAATTGTTATCATCAAATACTTAATCTGTCATCTACTGCTCTCTTGCTCTCTCTCGTCCCCTAACCAAATTTAGCACTAAAACATATTTACATTTCTCCGTGTTAGACCAACAAGCTGTGGGGACCATGAGCATGAGGTGCAGGAAGTCAGCTGGGTGTTTATTTATGGGTTCACAAATACTGCCATGGGATAGAACACATTACAGCAACATAAAAAGAAAACGCTCAGACCTGCATTTTAGACCCGAAGTTGACACACTTTTTCTGTCAAAAGCTAGATAGTAAACCTTTTAGGTTTTGCGTACAGCCTCTATCACAACTATTCCACTCAATTGTTGGAGTAAAAAAGTAGCCACAGATGATATGTAAATGAAGGAGCATTGCTGTGTTCTCATAAAACTTTATTTCTAGACAGTGAAATTTGAATTTCATATAATTTCCGCATATCATGAGATATTATTACATAGTCTTTTGACTTTCTCTTTCGACTATTTCCGAAATGTAAAAACCATTCTTACTCACAGACATGCAAAAACACATGGCGGGCAGATTTGGCCCCCAGGCCACAGTTTGCCAGCCCTGCTCTAGATCCGCCTGTGTTAAATATCATGGAGTGGTGAAAACCAGGACGTATCACCCAGCTTACCCTAGGCTGCTTCTTCTTCCCATTTCTTGAGATGATCCTGTCACTTTTATATGTTGCAGCATGAGAAACTGTCAGTGGGGACATAAAACTTGTCTGAAGAGCACTGTGTGATGATTTTACTAAAGAACTATAAAATAATTCAAAATATCTTTATAGCCCCATAGAGTCTAAAGTCTTTCACACGGAGCAAACATTGGAGTGACAGAGACAAAAGATGAAAAAAAGTTAAGTGAAACTTTTTGTTGTGTTTCGTTGTCACATACCTTCCTACAGGCCTCCTTCTTTCAGTGTCTAATTGAGAGAAATGCCTTCCAGCTACTGAAAGCCTTTGGCTTCTTTCTATCCCCTGTTGGTGTGTAAAAACCATGCTGGGTTTAACGTCTTCAAACAACAGCAATTTATTATGTCTAGCAATATGGTGAGCTGACTGTGGAGTTCTTCAGCTGGGCTTGCTCATGTAGCTGCGTTCAGCTGGTGGGGAGGTACAGGTCTGGACTCATCTGGGACAGTTGGAATAGCTAGGCCTCTCTCTCGACATCCCAGGCTTCTTCACAGTACCTTGAACTCAGAGCAGCCTTCTAAGTGAACATAGGTGGCAGCTGCAAAGCCTCCTGAAGCTCAGGTTCCAGAATTTGCACGGCATCACTTCCTCCACATTCTATCGGTTCAGAGCAAGACAGAATACCAGCCTAGATTCAACAGAGAATTTGTGGCCACCAAACAACCTACCATATCACACTTATCTCGGGGCATGTGGAGTCTATGGGCCCAAATTATCCCTCTTATTTTGAAGTATTTAGATTTTCATTAACTGCACATTAAGACAACAATCTCAGTGGCATAGTTACAAAGCTTAATGATGAGCTTTCAGAAAAACACAGATGAATGCCATTTATAAGACTAGGTGTTGTAATAAAATTGGTTTGCGTTGGCTATTGTCATTTGGCAAGATGGAAAATTCAAGGAGATTTCCTGTAGGGACAACATAGAGGATGAGCACAAAAAATACGCAAGTGAGACCCTCAAATATGTCAGGGAGAGGCTTTAGGACCAGTAAGTGAAGGATTTGGGAGAAAGGAAGCCATGTATGGTGTAGATTGTAGAGAAAAAGGTAATGGGAATGCTTTGGTCATGGTCACAGCATCATGGATCAGGAAGAGCTCCCAGAAGTTGTCATAGTGAACTTCGGCATGAGTCAACAACAAAGTGGCCAGCCTTCCTTGTTAGAGTGTTTCTAGTTCAGATTGTCTCTTCCTCCTTCCTCCCTCCTTCCCCTTCTGTGTTCTTTTGAACACTTAGGTTATTAACTATTTTTCTTTCAAATAATATACACTTTTCCTATTATTTGTCATGTGACTTTTTTTATGATGACTCTGATGACTTAATTTATGATACATTTTCTTGTAATTTTATTTTTAATTTTTACAAATGTGTATGCATTTTTCTTTGCTTTTATGAATTTTTCGGTTTCTAATCTTCCTCTAGAAAGTTCTCGTACCTTTGAAGTTATATAAATATTATTTTAAAATTTATTTTAATACTTTTACCATTTCTAAAATTTAGATCTTTTGTTCACCTTAAAACTATACATCATTTTAGGGTGGCTTTATCTTTCAGATAAAGAAACCAATGGTAGATAACTGATTATGATATAAATAATACTTAAATATAATCCTTCCTCACCAGTGCAGGTCAGCTAGGACTCGACTCTGCTCTGTTCTCAGGCCCAGGCTGACAAGGCAGCCACTCTCTGGAATGATACGAATGTAATTTAGAATACCTCTTAATTAGAGAGGATGTGCTAATAGGGAGTCAGGAGAGGAAAGAGTAAGGTAGGGAGGAGAATGAATTTTATCCTTAAATCTGATTCCCGTCAGATGTGATTCCTATTGCTTATGTGTATTTTCCCCCACCTTATTTCCAGCACTGATTAATTCAAT
Organism: Equus caballus; assembly: GCF_041296265.1. Classification (NCBI taxonomy): domain Eukaryota; kingdom Metazoa; phylum Chordata; class Mammalia; order Perissodactyla; family Equidae; genus Equus; species Equus caballus. The sequence continues at coordinate 72,136,121 of NC_091699.1, read as the reverse complement.
TTGACCCATTTTTGTAAAACCAGGCAGTGACTGGTAGGCAGGAAAGATGACTTCAAATTCAACTTGGCCAATCAGAGGTTCTTTGGAGCCATGGTGGATGCTCAGTGATAGATACTTCTTTATATTGACGCTGCAATCAGATCTTTGGAATGGCTGCTTACATATTGGTCTGAGGATGGGAATTTATATCCAAAGGGTTGTTTTGCAGTTGTAAATCTTTATAAGTGAAATGAAAGTCTTTTCTTGCTTAATTCAGTCCCACAGTCAATCCATCACCTTTTGAAGGCCAAATGGTACAGAAATACAGTATTTTCAGTTTGGGTTATCTCTATATTTCTTCTGCTGTCAAATAGCAGTTAAGCTGATGTGGGAGGATTATTTTGATAAGGCCATCTCTAAAGACAGAATTCAAAACAAGAACCTTATGATCCCCCTCATTAATGTCAAATAAATGGTATCCTGCTAGATATTGTTGGGACACTTCTGGAAAAGCCGTTCTCTTTCAAATTACACTGTGTTATATTTTCTGAAGAATGTTTGGGTGTTGTTTGAAATAGTTTAGAATAAAAGCTTTTAAGAATGGTTGGCTTTTAATTGGAAACTGTGGTTTATCCCAGAGAGTAGCTCCTGGGTAATTAATAGAGAATGATCTTAGTTCTATTTCAGAACAAGCTGAACAGGACCATCCCAGTGTGGGGAGCTCTGAGCAGTTAGAAGATGGTATGAGCACAATGAGCTCTTGGGGGTGGGGAAGAGAGTTTCAGAACCAGTGGCTGAAAGCACCCAGGAGACCAATCTTAGCTCCTTTGCTGCTTTGCTCTTTGCTGGGTGTCTTAAAATGGGCCTTGTCACAAGGTCACCTGGTGTTAGTGGCCCAAGAGTTATCCTGGCCATTTGGGTTATCCTTGAGGCTATGTTCCAGCCCAGGAGAAATGTAAGCCTGTCATCTGCTTTAGAAAAGTGGACTCTGGGGATACAAAGCCAATTTATATTTCTCATGCTTTGTAGTCCAAGGAAGTGAGAGGTAGATTCTGATTCAAGGGTGACAACAACTGACAATGTTTATTTAATTCAACTAAAATTTATTAGGCCCTTAATATGTACAGGACACTGTATCAGGTGCTGCAGGAAAAACCAAGGAGTTATCTATTAGTGGGCATACATGAAAGTCAGAATACGGTAAGGAGGAATAATCAAGGCATTACTGATTTTGAAAAGGAAAGAAATCCCAGGAGATGGTGAATTCCTTTTTATTTTGGTGAGGAAGATTGGCCCTGAGCTAACATCTGTTGCCAACCTTCCTCTTTTTGCTTGAGGAAGATTGTTGCTGAGCTAACATCTGTGCCAGTCTTCCTCTATTTTGCATGTGGGTCACTGCAACAGCATAGCTTGATGAACAGTGTGTAGGTCCATGCCTAGGATCAGAACCCACAAGTCCCAGGCCACCGAAGTGGAGTATGCACTTAACCACTACACCATTGGGCTGGCTCAGGTGGTGAATTCTTAATGAAAGAGTTATTTGATATGAACTTTGACAGGGAGAATCAATTCCAAGTCTCCCAGGTGGAAATAGGAGGTCTGGTACCTCCAACGAGAGGGGAGACCATGCATTCTAACTTTCACTCTAGCGAGCATCAACTTCATCCAAAACATTGGTTTCCTGCTAGGGGAAGAAAGTCAAAACAGACATGGACTGTGCAGGAAGGAACTCCAGTAGGGAGATAAGATACATTAATAAATAAATATGATACAAGATAGAAAGTAATGCATTACACAGGAAGTATAGATACTTGTTCTTGGAATTGCGTTACAATTTAGAGAGATAATACTCAGCATGACAGGAGGCCAGAGATGGGGATTTGGAGACACTCACATACATCTTATAGAATTTCCACTATGTTATCTAATTTTAATCTTAAAAGAACTGTGAGAGGTAGATAACACAGGACAGTCTAAGATTTATTATCCCTGTTTTGAAGATGATGAAACTCAAGTCAAGAGAGGAGGGTTTTTATCATTATTTTTGGTTATAGTTTTGTTTCACTCCTCAACATGTGGTTTCAAAAGAGTGTTCTCGCTAAAAGGAATTCATCACGAGTTGGGACCAGGGCATAGCTTGTTTTATTCTAGCTAATCAGCTGATTGGACATTATGGATGGTCACTTCTTGGTGTTTTTGATTGGTAACTCGGATGCTGAAGTTGCCTGAAGCTCAGTTTCCTCACGTGTCAAGTGGGGAGTACTAAAGTCTGCCCTTATTACAAAAATCAAATGGGAAAGCCCTTTAAAAATGATAAATCACTACACAAAGGTGAGGTGTTAAGTTTTGCATGGTGAGCATTCAATTCCAATTCAGCGCCATGACATCATTTTAAACATTCACCCCAGCGAAAGACGCTGAAAATCTGAAATATTGAGGCCTGTGAGGAATTTGTCACAATCAGCAAAATTGAACGATCGCTCAGTTGTTCACATTCTAGTTGGAGCTATATTTTCACTTAGCTTTGAAAAGCAAAAAAGATCAATTTTACTGTAATGTTACAGAGCTGCCTTTTTCAACCTCACAAACAGAGAAACAGCAGTGTGTAGCGCCACTGTGACTATGCTGAGATAATTTAAGAGATCCTGATGGACTTCAGAATTAGTTTTATAGATGTTGGTTTCAGTTACAGTACTATTGTACTTCTGACACCTTAAAACATGTGTGGATGTACTGCTAAGCCATGAACAGAGGCAAAACCCAACAACAACAAAGAAACAGAACTTGCTAATCTCTGACACACAGGTCTTAAGGTTACTTTGCAACTTCTTTCTTCCAGAGGATCACTCAGAGTTAAAATGGTGGGAACTATTATTAGTCATTTACTGTCCTGTCTGATACTATGAATACCAGATCACTGGTTGCATATGTGCTGCAAATTTGTTGTCTGTAATAGAACAGAGCTTCTTGAGATTAAAAATAAAGGGTAAAAAGAGCATGGAGATTTAAATTTGCCTAGTGGCAATATTTTTCTGCACAATTGTGGCTGCTGGTGTAATGGAATATAATAGAGATGATCGTCTTGCTTGTGGCGTGAATTCACACATAAAAGCAGCTGGCTCACTAGCTCTTACGACTAGCGCTATTTTCTCTTTCTTCTCCACCTTCTTCTCTTTCTTCCTTGAAACTCTTTTCAGTGAGGAAATCTAGTCTCTGAACTGATCCAGAGATCTTTCTAGCAAAAATAAATTTGTTCAGTGTTAAATTTTAGAAAGATGAACTGAACAACCATGGCAGTTTCCATTAATCCAGAAAACCTTTCAGCATTACAAGCTCTCCCAGGAAGGACATTTTTTTCCCCAGTCCTGTAAGTGCTTTCTGATGTATAAATACACCCCCTGAAAAGACACCTGAATAACCTCAGCCACATTTGCCATATTATAACATCAGAATGTTCAGTGAGAGGGCGTAAAAGTCTTGAGTATTAGAGAAGGGATTTTTGCGGTTAATGAAAGCTCCTAGGAATCAACATCTTTGACTTTTAAAGGGGAGAGATTGACTGCAATTTCTACATCAATGTCAGGTTAAGAAAATATACCTAAATATAGGAACATATTTGAAGATTCACATAAAAAGAGGCCACTGGCTGGAAAATAAATTAATTTTATTGATAATGACTGTGAAGCAGCTTTACACAATGCATAAAGTACCCAAAGAGTACGCTAGAGCTGACAACTGTACAGCAGATCTGATTGGTGGGGAGCCTGCCAGAAACATACAGAGAGGACTTCTGCTCCAAAGTCAGGATGAACACATGCGCTATATCAACTGGACCATGAGGGTTCGGAAAAGAATTGCATTACATTGCATTACGTTACATTAGCCTTTGTTGTAGAAAGGCTTCCTTGTTACAACTGCACAACTGGGGAAACCGAGGCAAGGGTGGTAGAGTGGAGGATTTGGATAAAGTATTTGAGAAGTGATTTTCAGTTCTGAAGGTCTCTATAATGCTCAGATCTAATTAATATATCCCGTAGCCTTCCTTTTTTTTTTTTTTTTTTAAAGATTGGCACTGGAGCTAACAACTGTTGCCAATCTATTTTTTTTTCTTTCTGCTTTTTCTCCCCAAATGCCCCCAGTACATAGTTGTATGTTTTAGTTGTGGGTCCTTCTATATGTGGTACGTGAGACCCCCCCTCAACGTGGCCTAATGAGCGGTGCCATGTCCGCGCCAGGATCTGAACCAGCGAAACCAGGGGCTGCTGCAGCGGAGCAGGCAAACTTACGCACTCGACGGGGAGGCCCCTCCTACAGTCTTTCACATTTTCGTCCTTACATCTCTGCCTAACCCTGGAACAGGTAACACCCAAATTATTCAAAAGTGTTTTAATGTTGGGGTAGACGTTTACAGATTTAAAAAGCACTTTCTCATAAACTGGGAGAGTAGGAAAATTACTGACTCATTCAAATGTTCATGCTGTCTTAATTTTTTTCTCTAGTTTTCGAATTCCAGCAGGTAGCTCAAGTTTGCAATGCATTGCGTTAGGGCTTTGGCCACAGCTGAGAGGTGAAGCACCCTTCTTCTCCAGGCACATGAAAAAACAGGAATTTATTGAGAAGACTACAACGTGTTGCTGGAAGGGCAGAAAGCAACAGAGTACCCTTGGGATGTAGGGGATATCTAAAAGAATGGAGAGTGACTGAGATTTCTCTGGGTCCCTGGGTGTGGCTCCTAGCTATTACTCATTCCCAGCATATACCTCACATTTGGAGAGTGAGAATGGAAAAGATTCAAAAGCATGGCTTAGTGGTACACCTAAAGAAGCTTGAACCTGGCACAAATCAGCCCAAAGCCACTGACAGTTGGGCCTGAAGGGACCTTACAGGTTGAGATAGTGACTGTACTGGCAGAAACCGATGAGTATTGATGGCCTATTACTGCTGTACTGACTTTCACAACCCTATGGATTTATGACTTAAAGATCGGGTGATTAGTTAAAGGCAAAGCAAAAGCAAGAACCCAGATCCTCTCACGCCCCAACCAGATTCCTTTCTGTTACAGGGCTCCAACCTCAACTTTTTCAATTGAAGCTAGCTCTAAATTCTAATCCCACATCAGCTGCCAAAGATTTCGTCTCTGGAAATCCAGCTGTTAAAGCTATTTTTCCCCAGTAGAAACATGGAAGAATTTATATTTTTATGACTCCTTTCCCAGGGACCCTGAATGAATAAAAAAGCTACATGTGCACAGGGCCTTTTTAGCTGTTTGGAAGCATCCTATTATCTATATTCAAAACAGTTGCTGCTGGGGTGCCTTTGCTTCAAGGGGATTGAGAAGAGGATAAGAGGGAGTTTATGACTTATCACAATTGAAAAAATGTGTCCATTGGTTAGGCTGCATCAATTAAGTAAAAGATAGCATTTCTATGCTTTTGACAGGAATAAGAGCAAAATATTTTAATAATCCAATTGTTTCATGCTGATTAGGATCTTTCTAAAGCTCATCTCATATTGTAGATTACTAGAACAAAGAAGAATTAAATAATTACATAATGAACATAGTTTATTGAATATAATAATGCTTTTGCAGTTTTCCCCCTCATTTGAATATGTGCATGTCAGTTGTATGAAGGTTTGATGTACATACAATACAATTCACTAATTTTAAGTGTATAATGTTATGAGTTTTGATAATTGTGTAAAATCTTATAAGTACTACTACAGTCATGATAGAACATTTCCATTACCTGCAGAAAGTCCCCTCCTGTTCCTTTGTAATCAGTCGTCTCCTCTATCCACGACCTTCGGAGGCCACTGATGATATTCCTCTTCTTAATTTTAATTTTAATTTGATAAGAACACTTAACATGAGACACATTCTCTTAACAGATGTTTACGTGTGCAATACTGTGTTGCAAAGTAATCTCAATGTTGTAGAGATCTCTTATTCATCTTGCATATCTGAAACTTCATGCCTATTGATCAGGAACTCCCATTTCCCTTTCCTCCAGCCCCCGGAAACCACTCGTGTATTCTCTGCTTCCATGAGTTTGACTATTTTAGATATCTCATATAAGTGGAATCTTGCAATATTTGCCCCTCTGTGACTGGCTTATTCCACTTAACATAACGTCTTCAGGGTTCATCCATGCCGTCACATATTGCAGGATTTCCTTCTTTTTAAAGGCTAAATAATATTCTATTGTGTGTATGTGCTACAGTTTCTTTATCCATTCATCTGAAGATGGACATTTAGATTGTTTCTACTTCTTGGCTATTGTGAATAGTGCTGCAATAAACATGGGAGTGCTAATTTTTCTTCGAGATCCTGATTTTTGTTCTTTTGGATAAATACCCAGGAGTGGAATTTATAGAGCGTATGATAGAAAACAATGTGGATTAGAGTAGCAATAAATGAAATAGAGAATAGAAAAACAATAGAAGGGCCAGCCCCATGGCCAAGTGGTTATGTTTGCACACTCTGCTTTGGTGGCCCAGAGTTCACAGGTTCAGTTTCTGGGTACGGACCTATGCACCACTCATCAAGCCATGCTATGGTGGCTTCCCACATAGAAGAACTAGTATGACTTACAACTAGGGTATACAACTATGTACTGGGGCTTTGGAGAGAAAAAAAAAAAGAGGAAGATTCACAACAGACGTTAGCTCAGGGCCAGTCTTCCTCAACAAAAAGCAAAATAAGGGAAAACAATAGAAGAAATCAACAAAAAGTGAGAAGACACAAATAAATAAAATAAGAAATGAAAAAGATGTTACAACTGATGCCACAGAAATAATAAAGACTATAAGAGACTACTATGAACAATTATATCCCTACAAACTGGATGATCTGGAAAAAACGGATAAATTCCTAGAAATGTGCAACCTACCAAGACTGAATCATGAAAAAATAGTAAGTGTGAACAAACCTATAATTAGGAAGGAGATTGAATCAGTAATTGAAAACCTCCCAACAAAGAAAAGCCCAGGACCAGATGGCTTCACTGGTGAATTGTACCAAACATTTAAAGAAGAATTAATGCCAGCCCATCTCAAACTGTTCCAAAAATTTGAAGAGAAAGGTGCAATTCCAAACTAATTTTATATGTCCAGCATCACCCTGATACCAAAGCCAGACAAAGACACCACAAGAAAAGAAAACTATGGGCCAATATCCTTGATGAACATAGATACAGAAATCCTCAACAAAATACTAGCAAACCAAGTTTAACAGAACATTAAAAGGATCAGACACCATGACCAAGTGAGATTTATCCCTGGGATGCAAGGATGGTTCAACATAAGAAAAACAATTAATCTGATACATCACATTAACAGAATAAAGGATAAAAATCACATGATCATCTCAATAGATACAGAAAAAGTGTTTGATAAAATTTAACATCCTTTCATGTTAAAAACTTTCAACAAACTAAGAATAGAGAGAAATTACTTCAATGTAATAAAAGTCATATATGAAAAGCCTACAGCTAATATCACACTCATTGGTGAAAAACCAAAAGCTTTTCCACTAAGGTGAGGAACAATGCAAGGATGCCCACTGTTGACACTTTTATTCAACAAAGGACTGAAATCCCAGACAGAGCAATTAGGCAAGGAAAACCATAAAAGAAGTCATCAAAACCAAAAAGGAAGAAATAAAATCATTCCAGTTTGCAGATTACTTGCTCTTATATATAGAAAACCCTAAAGACTACACACACACACACACACACACACACACACACACACAAATTTTAGAACTAATCAAAGAATTTGGTAAAGTTGAAGGATACAAAATCAACATATAAAAATCATTTGCATTCTATACACTAACAACAAACTACATAAAAAAATAAGAAAACAATCCCATTTACAAAGAATAAAAAGAAGAAAATGCTTAGGGATAAAGGTAACTAAGGAAGTGAAAGATTTGTACATTAAAAACTATAAAACATTGATGAAAGAAATCAAAGAAGACACAAACAAATAGAAAGACCCCGTGTTCATGGATTGGAACACTTAATATAATTAAAATTGTTAAAATATCCAAACTACCCAAAACTATCTAAAGATTCAATGCAATCTGTATCAAAACCTCAATGGCACTTTTTATAGAAATAAAAAAAGAATCCTAAAATTCCCATGGAATCACAAAGGACACTGAATAGCAAGAACAATCTTGAGAAAGGAGAGCAAAGCTGAAGGCTTTACACTTCCTGACCTCAAAACATATTAGAGAGCTGCAGTAATCGAAATAGTACGGTACTGGCATAAAGACAGACTGGAGACCAATGGAACAGAATAGAGAGCCCAGAAATAAATCCACACATACGTGGTCAACTGATCTTTGACAAGACTGACAAGGATATGCAATAGGGAGAGGACAGTCTCTTCAACAAATGGTGTTGGGAAAAACTGGATATGCACATGTAAAAGAATGAAATTGGACCCACATCTTAACATCACACACAAAAATTGAATGTTCTTGATCTCAATCCCAATGGGTGGAGAGAGGTTTCCGCCATACTACCAAGCAGTTCTGCAAGACCAGCTGGATGTCCTACAATTCAACTCAATTCTAACACTATCTACCTGGAGATAGCATCAGATTCCACAGGTTAAGGGCTCAGTCCACAAGACCACCCTCTGCTTCAGATACCAATCCCAAGCCCAGGTTGTTACCCGTGCTTCTGACCAACTGGCTATAAATCAGATGTTCCCATGACCTCCTCCTTGGGTTCAGTTAATTGGCCAGAGTGGCTTACAGAACTCAGGAAACCTATTTATTCACTAGATTACTGATTTATTACAAAGGATATTAAAAGATACAAACCAACATATAAAGAGGTACATAGGGAAAGGTATGGGATAAGGACTCGGAGCCTCCTTGCCCTCTCTAGGCACACCCTTCTCCATGTGCTCACCAACCCAGAAGCTCTCCAAACCTCATCCTTTGGGTTTTTGTGGAGGCATCATTACATAGGCATGATTGATTAAGTCATTGACGTTTGGAGATTGATTCAACCTCCCCTGAAATCAGGGGATGGGACAGAAAGTTCCAACCCTCTAATCGTGGTTGGTTCCTGTGACTACCAGCCCCCTACTTAGGTGCTTTCCAAAAATCACCTCATTAGCATACACCCAGTTGTGATGGAAAGGAGGTTGTTATGATTAACAAGACATCCATTTGACCTTTCCGGCTCTGAAGAGATTTCAGGAACTGAAGACAAGAGACCAAACATAACAAAAGATGCTCCCATTGCTCTTATCTCTCAGGAATTTCCAAGAGTTTTGGGAGCTGTGAGCCAGGAACTGTGGATGAAGACTTATATATATTTCTTATTATAAATCACAATATCACAAAAATCAAACCAAAATGGATTAAAGACTTAAACATACGACCTGAAACTGTAAAACTTCTAGAAGAAAACAGTGGAAAACCTTCCTGATGCTGGTCTTGGCAAGGATTTCATGAATATAACACCAAAAATACAAGCACTAAAAGCAAAGATAAATGATCTGTTTTCTGTCCTTATTTTGTTATTTATCTCTTTCAGAATTTCTTTATCATTGGGATAATACAGGATGTACTTTTTTGTGTCTAATTTCTTTCACTTAGCATAATGCTTTTCATATTCACTCATATTGTTGCAAGTATCCATTTATAGAAGATAATGTCTATGTCTGATGACTATATTCTAAAATACAAGAACATGATCTCTATCTATTTACCAAGAATATGTGATGTCTGTAGGCATTTTTAGAGTCCATTTCAGACCAGAGAAAAGGAACAAAAGTTTAGTAAATCCAATACTATTAGCTATATACTGTTTTCTGATGAATAAAGAGAGGTTACATAATAGTAAAGAGATAGTTCAAATTTCTAAGCTAACCAACCAGTTTTCGAGGTTTCAGTTGTTTATGACTCATTTAGTGATCGAGTTTATGTGAGTTTGGAAGGTTTTTATTCCAGTTACTCTGCAACTTGTTTAAAATACAATACTCTGTGTACCCGGTGTGGGAATACATCCTTAAAATAAGATAGCAACATTCTGTTGGTACTTTAAATGCCAATCCCTGTTAATAAACATAAAGGAAATCTACTTTACACCAACTTTAGTTCTTTAAAATATGGGGTCTTTTTCCTCTTGAGATTCCATAGGCAATGTTCAGAATTCAGAATAGAAAAAGAAACAGTTTAAATGATACTTAAAAAACTATTTGAAGGGTCTTTTCATCTTTTAAATTTCAAATAATTAGGCTTAAATTTATTTTTTATATGAAATAAGATCATGGAGAAAAGTAGCTAGAAAGAAGACAAAGCTATCGTCAATTTATTTTTTTCTGTTGTTCAACCATATTGGTCTGGATTAGAACCATTGATAACTGTAATAATATATCCAGTTCAAGTCCCAGATATTCACTATGGAGCCTGGGATCATGTAAGCCTGAGGTATAAGCAGCTCTTGGAAGGTGTAATCAAATAGGTTTCTAGCCCAAGACACCGACTTCACATGTGGCAGGGACTTTTCCCCTAGAATTCAAATACAATGGCTGAGAGGTTATTTTGGCTTTGCTTTTACTGCAGGATTCTAATTGCTGCACACAAATGCATGAAAAACAGTAGAAATCAGGTGAAGATTGTTCATTTCATAGGACCACAAGGTGGACCTATTTAGCGATTCTAAGAATAAAATTCATCCTTAAGTAGGATTTCCCCAAATTTTATGAGCCAGAGTCCCTTTACTTCATCTTCTCCACTACTTATATGTACTGATGTTTTAAAAAAGTTACTCTTTGCTTTTTCATTTTCTTAACAATTCCTTTTGAAGGGACAAATTTTTAACTTTGAAAGTCCAATATATTAAATTATAAAGTCTGATTTATTAAATTTTTGTATAGTTTGTACTTTCTATATCCTATTTTAAAAGGCTTTGCTTAACCTAAGGTCACTAATATTTTCCCCTTTTTTATATTCCAGAAATTCTATAATTTTTCTCTTACCTTTAAGCCTATAATCCATCGTGAGTTAGTATTTGTGTATAGTGTGATATGAGGGTCAAGTTTTCTTCTTCTAACTTTTTATTTGCTATTTTTGCATACTGATATATGATTATTCCAGCACCATTAGTTGAAATGATTATCCTTTGCCCATTGAACTTCCTTGGCACCTTTGACAAAAATCAGTTGGCTATGTATGTATGGGTGTATTTTGTACTGTCTACAATGGCCCATTCATCCATGTATATTTCTACCCAGTACCACAGTATCTAGATTACTATAGCTTTATAATAATCTTTGAAATCATAAGTGTGAGTCCTATAATAGTTCTTCTTTTCTGCAACTGTTTTGATTATTCCAGGTCCTTTGCATATACTTCACAAAGCAGGGGAAAAAATGACTAATGGAGATAGAAAAATTATCAGAAAGCTAAAATTTAGAAAACTAACAGAGTTCACACATGGTTGGAAAATGTTAAAGTTCTTTTGAGCCAAAGTAGAGAAAAGTTTCTGAACACTTGAGACATTCAGCTGAGATTCCAGAAAGGCCATGCCTTAAAAGGAAGAATAAACTGGCCCTACAACAAAAATTTCTCTGCATATGTCCTAAAAAATTTTAAAAGATGCCTAAAGATGATAAAATAGACCCACAGGTAAACTAATTGCTTTCTAGAAGAAAACTTAACACTTTTTAAAGCAAACAACAAAATTCAGATAAACCAAAATGTATCCTTCAAGGATCCAGCATCCAATAAAAAATAATTAACATGTAAAGAAGCAGAAAAATGTAAATTGTAAGTAGGCAGTAGAAACAACCAAGGAATGAAAAAGTTTATTAGAGGACAAGGATTTTAAAACAGCTATTGTTATTACTATGTTTAAAGATTTAATGAAATACATGAACACAATGAAAAGGCAAATAGAAACTATAATGACAGAACCAAATGGAAACTGTGTGGTGAAAAACACAATGCTTGAAATGAAAATTTTACTGGATGGTTCTGACAGTTGGTTAGAAACTATAGAAGAAAAGATTTGTAGACTTGATGAAAGGGACTTATGAACTATTTGAACAGAAGAAAATAGAGGAGGAAAAAGCTGAAATAATGAAGAAATATTCAAGAACTTGTGAGACGGAGGCTCAGCATACGTGTAACTGAAATCTCAGAAAGAAGGGAAGAAAAAATAACTTAAGGAAATAGTAGCCAAAAAATTTCAAATTTGAAGAAAAGCATCAACCCACATATGCAAGAAGCTCAAAGAAAATGCAGAAAAATAAATAAACCACTAAGACACATCATAAGAAAACTGTTGAAATCAAATAATTAAAAAATGTAAAACAACTATAAAAAAAGTGTGTTAAATACAAAGAAAATAATATCACTGGTTTTTCATTAGATCAAATGCAAGCCAGCTGATAATGGAATGACAAAGTTAAAGTAATTGAAGGAAAAAGTAACTATGAATGTAAAATTCTACTACTAGAAAAAACATCCTCCAAAAAAAAAAAAAAAAGCATTTTCAGGAAAACAAGAGCTGAGAGATTTTGTCCCTGGCAGAGCTACAGTAAGAGAAATATTAAAGGATTTTTTTAAGCTGTAGGAAAATTATACCAATGGAAATTTGGATCAACCTAAAGGAATGAAGAGCATAACAAATAGTATACATGTAGGAAAATATGTATTTTTCTCATTGCTCAATTTCTTTAAAGGCAATTGTGAGGTTTGTATCAAGTATAGAAATAAAATGACTGAAAAAAGGATAAGATGGATAAAAGTAAAAATGCACAATTATTAAGTTCTTTCATTATATATGAAATGGTATAAAATTATTTGAAGGTAGGTTGTGACAAGTTAAAGATGCAAATTGTAAACCCTTAAGTGAAACGCACAAAATTACAAAAAGAAGTATAGCCTATAAGCCAATAAAGGAGATAAAGTGAAATATTAACAAACAGTCAATCCACAAAATAAAAATAGGAAACAAAAAAAGAATGGATGAGACAAAGAGAAAATGAATAGCAAGATGGTAGACTTAAATCCAGCTATATCCATCATTGTATTACATGTAAATTGTCTGAATACACCAAATAAAATGCAGATACTCTAAGAATAGATTTTAAAAAGCAAGAAACAACTGCATAATGTCTTCAAGAAACGCACTTTAAATGTAAAGAGTGAAGAAGGTTAAAGGCATATGATAGAAAAGATATATCATACAAATAATAAACATAAGAAATTTTGATTGACTATATTAATATCAGATAAACTATTTCTGACATGGAATATTACCAGAGCTAAAGATGGATATTCATGATGATAAACATTATACATAAGACTGGAACAACTCAAATTACTTAATGATATTTGTAGAACTCTGTCAAAAAGTATAGCATATATGCTCAAGTCAAGTACACAGGAAACATTCACCAAGATTGACAATATTCTGGGTCATAAAACAAGTCTCAAAATTTTAAACCAATGTTTAAAACATGACTTCTGTTCAGCATTATACTGAAAGTCCCAGACAATGTAAAAGGTAATAAAAAAAGCAATAGAATTAAAATAAAATAAAGTAAGATAAAATGGATACAAATTGAAAAGGAAGAAGTAAAACTATATTTATTTGTAGATGACATGATCATGTACCAAAAAAACCTAATGAATCTACAGAAAGCTACTAGAAATAGGCAGTTTAGCAATATGATAGTCAACAAGATCAATATAAAAAGCAATCATATTTCTATATATGATCAACAAATAATCATATTATTTTAAAAACATCATTTTAAGGTGTTAAAAAGCTTAAAACACACAGGGATAACTTTAACAAAGATATGCAAGACTTACATGTTGAAAAGAACAAAATATCACTCATAAAAACTAAAGAAACCAAAATAAATAGGGAGATATGCCATGTTCATGGACTGAACTACTCAATATTGTTAAAATGGAAATTTTTCTCAAAATGACCTGTAAATTCAGTACCACCACATTCAAAATCCAAGCATACTTCCTTGTAGAAATTGACAATCTAATTCTAAAAATCATATACAAATGCAAAGAACATAGATTAGCAAGAAAAATTTTGAAAAATCAGAACAAAGTTGAGGGATTTACACATTACTGTAAAGCTACAATAATGAAGAAAATGTGGTATTTGCATAAAATATATAGACATATAGGTTAATAGGACCAAATAGAGAGCCCAGAAATAGACCTACACATGAATGGTCAATTAAATTTCAATATGCCAATGTCATTTAATGGAAAATATAGAAAAAAATGAACCTTGATACATACCTTGCACTATACACAAAATTAAACTCAAATGTGTCAAAGACCTAAGCATGAAAGAAAAATTACAAAATTTCTGGAAGAAAACATGGGAAAAATCTTTATGTCCTTGGAGTAGGCAAAGGCGTTAATCATAAAAGAAAAAAATGATAAAGTGGATTTTATTTAAGCTAAAATTTTCTGCTTTTCAAAATTTCTCCTTAAAGAAATGAAAAGCGAGCCACAAGGTGGAAGAAAATATTTTGATACATATACCTAAAGAGAACTTTTATCCAACATTTATAAAGAAACTTACAATTCAATAATAAAAAGAAAAATGACATTTTAAAAAATGGCAAAAAATTTTAACAAATACATCACAAAAGAAGGTTTATGAATGGTCACAGGAAGACATTCTCAACATTGTTAGTCATCATGGGAATGCAAATTAAAACTGCCGTGTGACACCAGCAACCATCCACTAGGATGGCTGAAATGAAAACTTCTGAAAATATCAGGTGTTAGAGAGGATGTGGAGCAACCAGAATCGTAGCACTTTGCTGGTGAGAGTGTAAAATGAACAAACACTTTGGCTTGGTAGCTTCTTATAAAGTTAAATGTACATTTAATATATTCTACTCCTAAGTATTTACACAAGAGAAAGGAAAACATGTCTCCACATGGATGTTCATGGAAACTTTATTTAAAATACTACAAACAAGAAATCTTTCAAGCATCCTTGAACAGTTAATGGATAAACAAATTGTGGCATCTTCATTAAAGGAATATAAAGCAGGATCAAAAGCAATGAAGAAAATCTCTTGTGATCATAAGACTCCATGTAAAAATTTTCTGGTGATTATTATTAATAATAGCTGATTAAAAGAACATAAGATAAATTCTATAAAATATCAAGAATGATATAGGCTTCAGCATCAATTTTTTTTCTATTTGTTTCGTGTGTTTATAGATGTAAGCACTGAGCATTATGTACACTTGCATTGTAGATGGGCAATGGAGGTTTTGCCGTGGCAATGTTACTGAATTATTGGATGTCTCTGTATGCCAGTAATCACATTGTGATCTACCAAAAAAATATTTTCAGCAATCTTGCTAAAATGAACAAGATTGGAAAGCTTGTTTGTTGAAAATCACTTAATTTGCAAAAGGAGTTAGTCCATACTAGAGTCATTCACTCTTTCCATACAAAAAGCAACATTTCCAATTGTTCCCTCTATTTGGTGTCTTAGAGGGTTATACCAGGGCAACGTACCATAGCAGATTCTGGATGGCTAAGAGGTGAACCTTTCTTTTGTGAATTATGAAGGGGAAGGTGAGAAAATAGAACATGTATAGAGTATCCTCAGGAAACTCAATTTTAGAAGAGTACATATGAAAGCTGATGAGTTGTAAATTGATTCCCTTAAAACAATGCATGCCACAGAATACCCTTTAGAATGACTGCCCCCTGGGGAGGCATCCATGGTCTGAAGACTACTGCTCTAACAGCTCTCCATTCTCACTTCTTGCCTCCTGCAGTCCATTTTCTTGACAGCAACAACTTTAGCAATATATTTGGCAATGAAAATCAGATTTTCAAAATATTCTCCTTCATTGCTTTTCATTCAAAACCCACCTATACATGCCTACTGCAATTAGAATAAAGGGCAAACTCCTCAAGTCTGAAGCCGGTCAGTCTCTTCTCTCGTTTTATACTTCTCTCCTGCATTTCTGTGTTCCAGATAGATATGTCCTTCTGTTTCTCAGACACATCGCATTCACACCTATCCTGATCTTTGTCTCCTGGTTACTCAATCTAAAGCAGTCCCTGTAGACGCTCCTTGTCTTATTGCTCTGTTTCACCTTCCTAACATTTATCACTGTCTGCTATCGCTTGCTCCCTCTTCTAATAGGCTTCATGACAGCAAAATCAAAACCTTTCTTGTCTTTTTTTTCTCTTCATTACCTAGAACTGTGCCTCGTATGTTCTCAAAAAAACATTTTTCAAATGGGTGAGTGAGCTGATGAATAAATACCAAGTAGTTTTTATAAGCATTAGTTTTTAGAAGACGTTTTGGCATTGTTGAACAACAAAAAATTGCTCTATTTTCTGATGTGATTTCATTATTTCCTAGAGCTAAAAGATTCATGTGATATGTCTCTCATTTGACTGTATATCTCTAAGGAACCTTCGTCTGCAAGACAATTTAGAGAAGGGAGAAATTTCAACAAGTTCAATTAATTGCACGGTAGTTTCCCTTAGGACATTTCCAACACTCTTCTTAGGTTTTATTCGTAAAAGAGCTTCACTAAGTGACTATAATAGACAGCATTTGTTTGAAAAGTGTCACCTCCAGACCTGTGGCTTTATTGATTTCTACACTGCTTTTACTTTTGAGGCATCAAAGTCAGAAACAAAATGAATTTCATGTTAAATGGTTGATTGTAAAGGGGATTATTTTCTCCAAAGACTTCTGAAGAAATGTTGTGTTTCTGAATCGGATAAGATTAGGTAGTAATTACTGTCCTGAGCTGAGCAGTAGCTTCTATTATTTCTACAGTAGTATTTAGCACAAGATGATGCTGTAATTACTAAGAATTGACTAAGGATAAAATGGTGGCCAAATGAGAAACTATGAATTGAGGAACTATTTCAGGGATAAAGGTCAGCATGAATAAACCTTAATGGAAAAGAGAAGAAAGTAGGGGTTAGGATAGTGAAAGATAATGGTACCTGAAGGAAATTGTATCAAAAGAGAAAATGTTTCCCCATAACTCCTTATAAAGTCATCATGAAATACAATAGCATAATACCATGAAGAAAATAAGTTAAATATCCATGTTCAGAAATATTGTGGGAGACCTGAATTCAGTTTTAACTTGTTCCTCCTGTTCCCTCCACACACTAGTGCAAAATCCATTTGTACCGATTTCTAAGATTTCCCTCCCCAGTGGTAAAAGCCAATTAAAGTTATGCATACATTTCAAAAATCAGACCTGCAAAGAAGCTGGAAGTGGTTTGTGATAAAACTAAACCAAAAAACAAAAAATACACATTCAGAGTAATGTTTTAAATACCAGCAAATATATGTTAAAATTAGGTGTGATTGAAGTTATTCTTACCTATGTAAGAAGGTACAATTTTTCTTATTCTTGGTAAGAAATTCCTAGTTATTTTCAATGAAAGGAGATTAAAAGGTCTAGAATAATATATCTGACTTTTATTTAACAGTCTGTTTTCCTGTTTGGTGGTTTAAAAAATTTGTTTTGAAGAAGAAAGTGACTGTCTTATTAGCTCAGAAATAATATATTTGGTAAGTCAATCCACTTCCATATTTATAACATAATGATGATCAAAGTCATTATAATTCGTAATGAAAATGCTAAAGTTTTCAAGTGTTTTAGAAGTTAATTTTTCAAAATTGGCATTCCCGTTCCTTTTGAGTTTTGGAATGTTGCTTTATAGGATTATAAATGCCCAAGTAGGCAGTTGTGAAAAAAATGGAGGGGAACTTTAGCTTAGAGTTGGAAAAATGGATTTTGACCTTTAATTTTATTTGTTAACCATGCAATGGGAGATGTTATTTCGTAAGTATGAGTAATAATTTCCTCAAGTGTAAAAAATAGGACCAAAAGTAATCCTCACAGTATTACTACAAGGATCAACTGAAAATATGGCTATGAAGTTGTTCATTAAAATACAAAGTGCAAAATAAAAGGAAAAGTAGATACTGTGCGACTCCATTTATATGAAGTTCAAGAAAAGCAAAACAACTGTATAGTGATAGAAATCAGAACAGTGATTATGGGGAATTGGGCTACTAACTGGAAAGGAACACAGGGGAACATTGTAGGGTGATAAAATAGTCTATGCTTTTATCTAGGTGGTAGTTAAAAGATTACATACAATATAAAAAGTAGAGATGTGCACTTAAGATTTATGCATTTTGTGGTAAATTAAACCTCAATAAAATAAGCAGAAGGAAAATATTACTGTCATACTTATCCATGTTCCTTTGCACGGCCACAATGGCAGTCATGACCTGCTCCTTGTCTGCTTTTCTATTCTCAAGTCTGGCCACTTCATTCTTTGTTTTCAATCAACTTTTGGACCAATTGTTATTTCCTGGCCGCAACATATGCCTTTTTACAGGTGAAAAGAAATTGTAAAAGGTCTACCTCTTTGCTTATTTACATCTTATTCCAACCTTGCCAAGCAAACTTCAAGTCCTCTCTCAAAGCAGAGCTCATCTGCCACTCATTCCAAAAATCTTTCCAGAAATATTCTACATGGATAGAGATAATCAGATAATCCTCCTTTGCAGGGCTAGCTTCATGGGCATGCAATCTTGGCAGTAGCATGCTGTCCCAGGCTTAGAAAGTTCTTGCACTTGGTTAACACTGTGCTGTAGCCATCTTGAAATTCTTAATTTTTCAACAAGGGAACACGCATTTTCAATTTGCACTGGGTCCTGAAATTATGTATTGGGTCCTGCTCTTTTGACCTTTTGCTCTACCTGTATCAGCATCATTTTTGTCAGGATTTATTATTTACTTCTCTGACTCCCTGACTTACCAAGAATCCCTTTAATCATGACTGTCTTTCAATTTCTATTCCAATAATTTAGCCTAACTCTTAACATTTAATGAGCAGTGAATGAGTATTTGTTGATTGATAGATTTGCTAATTGACCCATTAATTGGATGAATTAATAGCAGAGTGAATTAATTAATGTTATTGGATAACAGAGTGATATGGCAAGCTAAGAAATGATAACAGAGTTGAGTAGTAAATTAAAAATTGTAATCGCTCATTAATCAGATCTGTGAATTCATTCACTAAACATTAAGTACCTACCCTGTGTTAGAAGACTTGGTTGCCTGGCACTTATAACTCACATCTATCATTTCGTCTCCTTGACAGCCTGATTTGACCGTCCTCCTCCCCCACACGCCTGGGCCAATGCAACAGAGACCTCCTTGCAGCGTCTTGGTCCCTAAAGACCACGGCAGAAACTGAAGGTAAATCTGGGGAGAATCAGTGAGTTTTAAGCAAGCTGCCATACTGTTTTCAAGCTTACTTTCTAATTTTCTTTTAAACTCTACTCATCTTATATCCTCATAAAATCATTCCTTGGCAACTCACTTGGCAATTTACTCCTTGTCAATTCAGTGAAAAACAGAAGACAGGTGAAAACGACTAGGGAAGTGGTATTGGATACATTGCAATATTCATTTTGTTTCAGAGGCAAACCCTCTATAAGGCAACTGTTGGAGACACCGTGATTTTCACCATGTTCAAACTCCACCAGGATTCTCATTGAGCCTCTCGTAGTGGTTTCTAATCTTTTAATAAATGAGCAATGTTGTTATTAATAGCTATATTACCATTCCCCAAACCCATTCCTACTCCCAACCCTGAAAGTAACTTAGCACATTGTTATTTTCTCCAAGAATTTGCTTGCAATCTAGTCTTTACATACTGTCTCAAAATAATTTGTTTCCCTTCCTCTAAGAATTTTTCAGTTGATGAAAACTTGTACTCTTTGGCATCACAAACTGCCTTGCTCAAGCCCAGACTGCGCCTGGACCACCCAGGGAATTAATCACAGCGTGGTGTGTGACAAGACACACTCTCCACAGACTGCTCAGAAGTTGCATTTCTTCATGAAGATAAAGTACTAAAGGCTCCACATCATTTGCCATCTGTAGAAGTAAGGCCTTCCTTGTCATTTCTAGCATTTTAATCCTGTGAGTCTGGATTTCATTTCTTTCCAGTTTCACAGGAAACTAGAATGACTGCATTAATCCCAATCCATTGAAAGCACAGTTTCTAGTTTTCCTCCTTCCCACACATATCAGAAGAGGTCATCTGAATGAGATGTAGGCCAATACAGACCTGGAGCCCTCTACTCGCAGAATTGCCATTTAGTCTAGCCCAAAAACTTTTTCTGAACCATTTGTGCTAAGAGATCCAGAAGGAGAACTTGTTTTTAAAGTAAACTTAAAGTAATAATTGATGTAAACTTCTATTGCATATAAATACGCTTTGAGGGCTATGAGCTGATCTAGATCATGTTTGAATCATTATAATAATGATTTGTGGCAATAACTCTAATACACTGTGATGTTAATTCAGTTTGTTTACGTCTTGCTGAAGGTGTTGAGAGGAGGTAGCTAATAAAGATATACCACCAAAGACAGGACTGGATGAAATCTGCCTATCTTCACACACACATACACAGAATATACTATGTGAGTATAGTGTGTGTGTGTGTGTGTGTATGTATATATGTGTGTGTATGTATGTATATGTTCATATATATTTATATATATGTTTATGTACACTATACATATATATATTGTGTGTGTGTTTGTGTGTATGTGTAACCTGGTTCTACGAGCCCTACAAGTTGAAGCATAAATGGAAGAGTGTAAGTTACAAAATGCTCATTATCTAAGAGGAAAAACTTTTTCTTGCTATAATCTCCAGGAGAAGTTATCAACATGAGGTATTTCACAGCCTTGGTTGATAACAAGCTTTCTTAGTTTTCTTCCTCAGTCATTGATCGTTTCTTCATAGCCTTGGTGGACGTGTTTCAATAACTGAAGTTTAGACATTGGAGTGTCCGGGATTATTTCCATGGACCCCTCTACTTCCCTACATGCATTCACTCCCCCCGTAATCTCGTCTAGTTCCTGGGCTTTCAGCAACATTCCCCAATTTTTATCTTCTTTGTGGATTTCCTCTGTGAGCTTCAAACTCAGTTAGCCCTGGTGCACCTCCATTTCAATAGCAATAAACACTTCAGAATTAACGTGTACAATGGGAAACTCCTGATCTTCCCTCAAAATCTGCTCTAAGTGCAATCTGTCTCATCCTATCAGCTGCTGAGGCCAGAAATCTTAGAGTTTTTGGTTTTTTT
The DNA here is from genome assembly GCF_041296265.1 of Equus caballus. Taxonomy (NCBI): domain Eukaryota; kingdom Metazoa; phylum Chordata; class Mammalia; order Perissodactyla; family Equidae; genus Equus; species Equus caballus. The sequence goes on along the minus strand of NC_091699.1, from coordinate 72,114,938 downwards.
GTTCTTCTCCTAGTTTCTCTCTTTAATTTACCATATATAATCCATCAGGAAATTTGTTGGCTCCACATTCAGAATAAATTCAGAATCTGACCACCATTCATCCACTCCACCATTGAGACCCAGTCCAAGCCACGAGCATCTTTTGTCTGGATTATTGTAGTGTATTCCTACTTAGCTGACCCATTTCTTCTCTTGCCCCTGTGCCTCTGAGAAGACAAATGAGGAACAACCAGCTCATAGGTGCTCAATGAAGAGCTTTGGAACAAAATGCAAGAAGGCATTGTTCTTAAAGTATGGTTTCAAAGGAAACTTAGACATTGACTCCAAGTGACTTTCTCAGAAATCTTAAAAAAAAGTCGCAGATGTAAAATAAAAATAAAACTCAAGGGAGGCCATTCTAAGTGGAGCTAAGGTAAGTAGGTAGCCTTCACACACTCTGCCATGCCTCCACCTAAGGAAGGCATTGTTCATAGCAGAAATACCTTTTCCATATCCCTGCTCATCAAGACTTTCCCTCACTACTGTATTTAAAACTGTGGTAACCTGGTCTCAGCCCTCACTAGCTTTTCCTATTCCTTTGATCTTTTTTATGTTACTTCATAGTACCATTGACATATTATATATTTATTTCTATATAAATACATATATATATTTTTTTGCTGAGGAAGATTTGCCATGAGTGTTACATCTGTTGCCAATTTTCTTCTTTTTGCTGATGAAGATTTGCCCTGAGCTAACATCTGTTGCCAGTATTCCTCTATTTTGTATGTGAGCTACCACCACAGCATGGCCACTGATATGAATGGTGTATGTCTGTGCCTGGAAACCGAACCAGGGCTGCCAAAGCAGAGTGCGCTGAACTTAACCACTAGGCCACTGGGACTGGCCCATATTTCTATATTTTTTATTGTTGGTTTTCCCTATTAGAGTGTAACAACATAAGGGCGGAGTTTTTTGCTGTTTTGTTCACATTCTATTCCCAGGTCTAGAACAGTGCACAGCACATAAGTTTTATTGTTCAGGTCACAGCAGAGAATAAAATTCTATTCAAAGAGTAAGAGTTATTTTTTGCTGATTTGTTTGTTTGTTTTAAGGAGAGAGTATATAAGGAGGTATGTAAGGAAAAAAACAAGGGATTTGAGGCACCCAGAAATTAGCAACTGTGGGAGCGGGAAGTCCTTAATAATCCTGAGGAGCGGGAGGAAGTAGGGAGGCTAAAGAGGTACTGGAGCTCAGTGAGAGCTGAAGCCATGGTGGGGGGTGCCTGCCAGGAACTGCAGTCACACAGCCTGAAGCAATGAGGGGGCAGGGGATATATGCCCTGACCTCTGTCTCTGCCTTTAAATCTCCTGCTGATGCTGTCCACTGGTCAAACCCAATGGAAGGCCAAGGTCAATGGAGCCCAGCAATATAGGTTGGGGTCAGCTTCCCAGGGCACAGAGCCAGGCGGAGAGGATGAGAATGAATCTGAGGGACAATTGGAGAACAACCAGCTAATATGCACTTAATAAATACCAATGGAACAAATGCAAGGCAATGTCCTTAAAATACAGTTTCAAAGGAAACTTAGAAATCGAATCAAAATGCCTGTTTACGTCAGAGACCTTCAAAAATGTCAAGGACATAAAATCAAAATAAAACTCAAAAGAGGCAATTCTCAGAGAGGTTAATAAAGGAGGTTCTAACATGAACCAAGGAGGAATGGCTATTTGCACAGTGGACCCTTTGGTCAAATTAAAGTGTTCACAAGGAAGGGCAGATATACATGTCCCCAAATTTCACAATTCTCTGTAAGTTCTACCTGTAACTCCTTTGTTTAACTAGGTGGCATTCACGGATTGCATCATTAATTCAACTCCCTGCCATGCTGCAGCTCTAGGCTGCTCAGCTAGCATTCACGCAAGGTGCACGGGCTTCACAGTGACAACTGATCAGATGACAGGGCCAGTCTGTAAACACCACACGCTTCCTGCTCTCTTTGATTGTATACCCTACTTTTGGTGAGCTCTGCTTTATGACAAGAGATCTAGGAACCGATCTGACATCAAGAAGCCAGAATAGCAGACATCACAGCCATCACCCCCTGCGTGTAACAGGGGAGAAAAGGTAAAACTCAACTTTCAGATCTGAGGTTTGAGGGAGGGATTCTTTTAAGCAGCCATGCCGCCTGGAACTAGAATTTATTATTTCTGTAAATAGTAAGGAGACACAGGTAAGAGATGAAAACCGCAAAGCAGCTGCTGAGGCTTTCTGCTCTGAGGGATTCGAGAAGCTCAAAAAACTTCCCTCAGCAAAACTGCCCTTTATACTCTGTCTGCAGATTTACTTCTGCTTCAGGAGGAAAGCTTGGAGCAGAAACAGCCTGTGGAGAGCCCACGAGTCGGAGAGTTGGGGGTTATGCTTGTGTGGCTTTATCTTTCCTCTTAAGTAGGTAGGTTTGGAAAGAAAGAAACAGAAAAAGACAGAAAACAATGAAAGGAGAAATACAGTTGCCCATTTTTATGGTCATATAGATGAAAAGCACATTCTGCTTTTCCTCCTTTTGCTCTCATCAGAGGCCCACAGAATAGGGCATTCAGGAAGAAAGAGACAAAGCAGCATGTTTCATGCCATGTCAAGGAGCAGGCCCATCAATTCAGCAGCCTGCAGAGCTCCCCTCCCTGCAAAGCGTTTGTTGCTGAAACAACATTATTGCTGGCTTTGACTCAGGAAGCTCTAAAGGCAGTTTTTCCCCTGTAGCTATGAGGTGCTGACCTCACTGCTGGAATTGGAAGATAAGAAAAATGTTTTAATCCATATGTTAATTATTGAAATTAGAACTGCCAAACAAATATTTTGGAAAACTTCAAGTTGCTTCCAAACGTGGCACTTTCCATTTTAAGCCCAAAGTGTAATTGTGTATTCAAAGGCTCAGATCTTCCCTAAGATTCATGCATTATGTATGCTGTACTTCCCTGGGACACGGAGGATGTCACGCTCTGCATCCTGCTGAAATGGGGAAATAATTTCGGACCGAGTTGGACTTGAAAAAGTATCAAAATTTATAAAAGAAAAGAAAAGAAAAAACTTGGAACCCACTTTTTGGGACTCAGAAACTTTCCTAATATAGAGACTTTCTTTTGGGTAAAAAATTAAGATGAAAATCTTAATAACTACAGAAGTATCTGTAATTATTCTTTTTTGAAAAAAAAAGGTATTTCTAAAAGAGATTGTTCTCGAACAAGGTTCAGCACGCTTTTTCTGTAAAGGGCCAAATACTAAATGTTTTAGGCTATGTGGTGACATGATCCCCATCATAAATACCCAACTCTGTCATTGTGCTGCAAAAACAGCGACGTTTCAACAAATTGGTGAGACAGTGTTCCAATTAAACTGTATTTACAAGGACAGGTGGTCAAACAGATTTGGCCTGCAAGCTGTAGTTTGACAACCCCTGGTGTAAAATATGCTTTTACATATTAATTACTATTTTTACTAGGCAAGTTAAATATTTAAAAACATACAATATTGCCTACTTTTGTAAGTTGAAGATTCTCCTTATAAATTCCTGGCCTCTTTCATCAGCTGGACAAGTACAGATTTCCCCACATCAACATCAATTAAGAAGGGAGACATTTATACTGCCAATATCAAAGTGCTCCTCAGAACAGATCAAGCATCCTGTCTGTATTGGGCTTAATATTTCCATCGTCAGATTTAATAAAATCTTAATAGTTTTCAAAGCCAGGCCCACAAACATTTTCTCTAACTTCTGCCTCAAAATTATATGTTAAATTCAGCCACTGGTACCCAAGGCAGTTCCATTGCAACGGCTTTCTGCTGCTCTAGGCCAGGCCAGGCTAAGGGAGTTTGAACATCTGTCTCTAGCAACTCCACTCAGAGTCTCTATTCGGAGATTCCTGTCAAATCAAATGAAAAGGGGTAGAATGTAATAACATCCCTTTAGATTCACTGCCTGATTCTCATTTAGTTGTCCTGATTTCTTTTAGTCTCTGGGCGCATCTGCCGGTGCTCATTTTTATGGCTGATTTATGGTAAAGGTTTGATTAAGATACCTCCATATCTTGCAATGCTTAAAATATGCAGCATGGAGCAGGAGAAGAGCAGAGTTTAAACTGTCAGTTCAAGGTCAACCCGAAATATTTTAGTCCCTCCAGCCAAGCCAGTGAGGTTGGCCAACTCACTAGTCTATTCACAGACAGCCTATTGCTTCATGTTTGGTGCATCTGGGAAACTCAGGGAAACAGACTGCTTTCAAAACAAGCCCTATTTTTTGGTCATGCCACAGTACAGGTATTTCAACTGTATCAATGTAGTCTGTCATCATAATGTAGAAAATTCAGAAGAATTATAATTTTTCTGTGTTCAGAAGTAAGTAAATATTTTTGTTTGTTTAGGAGCCTCAGTTCCTGCTCATCAAAATCCATTTTTATAATTGCCTTCACTCATATCACTTAATGTGCTTTGATGACATTTCTCAGATGACCTTGAAAACAGGTAAACTCTCTCTTGTGTGCAGCGTGGAAATTTAGATAAATGCAATTAATTAAAATAAGTATGGGTAGAATTTGATATCATTGATTTGAAACAGCTTAACACTAAAATCACTGACCAGGCAGCATTGTTTTACAAACTCGAGTTGGGAAAGCCAGATGGCACACGGTGGAAGAATCTTGCCAATAGCGGTAGGTAAACGTGACTTCAGTAGAACAGGAGAATATAATGAGTATTGTGGTTCTCTCCACAAGAGCCTTTGCTTCTCTCATTTTATGAAATGTGTGAATTAGTGGCTAGGATCTGCTTTGTCTAACCCCATGAATGTAATCCCATCCCCTTGCCTCAGTGGTTGGTTGAGGTTGAGGTTCCATGCCAATTAGTGCATAGCATTCCATTGGTACTTTGCACACATAATCAGGGCCAGTAAGACAGGAAGAAAAGTGCAAGTAACTATAGGAAAGAGGTTACTCACATGTCAGGAAAGCCATGCCATGCCTTGAAAACATCATTGCAGAGTCAAACCAAACCAGCTCTAAAGTTAGACCATCAGGTCATATGATGTATATAATCCTTTTACTGTTTTATAAGTAGAATTTATATTTTTTAATTATAAAGTATTTCAAATACACAGTATTTCAAATAATCCCTTTACTGTTTTATAAGTATAATTTATATTTTTTAATTATAAAATATTTCAAATATATAGAAAATTTAAAGTACTTCAAATATACAAATTTGTATAGAGAAAATACACAAATATACTAAGACAAATATTCAAGTACCTCACTTTTATTAGGAGATGTAAACACTTTTCTATATTGATATTAAATCCATTTTTTAAAAAAATGTGTTTAAAATGTTGTAGCCTCATAATTCTGTACTCAAGTAATTAAAAATAGAAATAGCCCCACCACGGAAGCATTAGTGATGCATTCTGTGTAGTAGAGACAGGATATCTCTCCTTTTTAGCAAGTTCAGGTTAAAAGCCTAAGAAAAACACAGTAAATAAAACAGCTTTGATACTGAAAACATAATCCAAATGACATGAATCAACGTGGAATGTGAACCAATTTGAGATTCTTATATCACACTAGGATTGTAAGAATGGAAAATGAGCACCAGAAACAGAACAAAGTATTTTCCCTTATCATTCCTGACCAAAGATATGCCAATACTTTGATAAGGAGACCACAGGTAACTTCCACTATTGCCACATCCTGTGGCGCATTTGAATGATGAGTTCTCTTCACGTCCTCATTATGCTGTGTGTATGGGATTCCAGCATAGGGACTTACGCTGAAGAGAGGTAAATAAATTAGAAGGAGCCAAAAGACCTTGGAGACCATCATCCTGTAGCTCAGATGAAGCCGTCCAGGCAAGCAGCTGTGCCTTCTTATAAAGGTCCTTTTCCTGTTTGCATGGGCCCTGTCACATCTGCCACTACAGATCTCACAGTGCTGTGCCAATAGCCCTAATGACCTAAAACACACTGAACTTCCAGTCAGACTGAACTATTAGCTCAATTACAACTGGTCTTGGTTGTTTCCAGGATTTCCAGAGCCTAATGAAGGTAGACTAATGTCATCCTCCA